>NC_041390.1:412453314-412493372 GCF_002162155.2 Triticum dicoccoides | reverse complement strand
GTCCCACAAGTGGCGCGGGCTTCGACGCCCACGTCACTTGTGGGACGTGGATGTAGTGTCCGACACCGACGGCCACATGTATCTCACACCCACGATACTTGCTATTTAGGGTTTCCTCTACCACTTGGTGACCCTCGACGACCCTCGTTCCCAATAAAAAAAAGAGGAAGAAGAAGAAAAAAAAGAGGAGAAGAAAGAATAGAGGAGTTCTTACTCCTCTATTCTTTCGTCTCCTCTTTTTTTTCTTCTTCCTCTTCTTTTTTTATCCTTGAAGCGTTGTCGAGGCCACCCCAAACCCTAGAGAAGCAGCATCGAGGACACCCCAAACCCTAGAGAAGCAGCGTCGAGGCCACTAATTAATATGAGTTCTATGTTTGCCACTAATATATCCATCTGTCATGTTTTTATAATAATTGCCATGTTGTCAATATTTGTAGAAACTATGGACACCGCCCGAGACGAAGTACAAGAAGAGTTGTTGGGGGACATAATCGCATGAGGAAGTGATGCCGTCTGCTTGTTGTTTCTCAACGACACCGATGGTCTGGAAGCAGCTGGCTATGATTATGATGGCTCCGGTGACCTAATGCCGGTGCAAGAAGGAGACCGCGAGGACGGCTCCGGTGACCCAATGCCAGTGCAAGAAGGAGACCGTGATGACGTCTCCGGTGACCGAACCGAGTCCAGCCAGGTATATATATTAGTTAAGCTTCTGCTGACTAGCTCATTGATGCATTCATTGTTTTGGTATGTACACATAGTTAAGTCTTTGTTCTTTTTTCTAGCCCTCCGGATCGAGCACAACTTCGGTAAAGAGACGAGGCCCGAAGAAAAAGTTGATCTCGGATGAAAAGTTTGAGATCATAGCAATCGCGCCCGACGGCCAACCGATTGAACCCCTCCGGACAAAGAGCGCATTTGTCGCTCAGTGCAGGGTTTTGGTTAGGGACAAGATCCCGATCAGCATCCAACAATGGTTTAAGCCGGCTACAGAAGACCCTGAGGTGTCTTATGTCAATGATATGCAGAAAAATGATCTTTGGACTGAGCTGAAGTCAAATTTCACCCTACCGCCAGAGGATAATCCAGAGAAGCCAGTTAAAGACCAATTAATCAAGTCTTTTGCTCTTAAGAGGATGGCAGAACTATTCAGGAGGTGGAAGAAAGAGCTGAATAAGTTTGTCGAAAATAATGAGACACCAGAATTCAAGGGTAGATATGAGAAGATCAGAGATCACTGGCCCGCATTTGTGGCCCACAAGACATCAGAAAAGAGTAAGATGTCGGCGACAAACAAGCAAAATGCTGCAAAGAAGAAGCATCACCATCGCACGGGGTCAGGTGGCTACCTCGTAGCCCGGCCTAAGTGGGCCAAGACTGAGAATGATCTGGTTGATAAAGGGATCGAACCAAAGACAATTAACTGGCCAGACCATTGCCGTACTTGGTTCTTCGGGGCTGGCGGAACCTTGGACCCTGTAACAGGGAAGTGCATCTGGGCGAACGATCAAATGGACATACCAGTCAGGAAGCTTTAGCAGTATATCAAAGCAGCGCAGCAAGGGACGTTCTTTCCAGACAGAGAGAACGACGAGCTCACAATGGTCCTCGAGAATCCTGAGCACCCTGGACGGACACGAGGCACACCAGGCTCCATTCCGTGGAAGGTTGGGTTTCCGGACGCAGGCGGTTACAATTCCCATGAGAGGAGGAAAAAAGTGCAGCAGACCCAAATGCAGATGCTGCAAGCAAGGGTACAAGCGATAGAGGAACGAGAAGCAAATCGCAGCAAACGTACTGCCGAAGCTTCCCCCGAAGCTACCCCGCAATCTCAGCGGAGAAGCAGCGTGGCTTCCACCGAGCTGCTTCAGCCGGAGCATGCCTTGACGGCTCCTGCCAGCTATCCCGTGGATGCTATCACGGAGTCTCAAAATTGCCACCTTATGACGCAATGGATGAATTTGAAGGTCAAGGCGGCTGTTGGCTCTATTTATCCTACTGAACCCGGCGCAACTTTTCACTGCCGACCGATTCCAGAAGGATGTGCTAGGGTGATGGTGGATGAAATAATGGAGGGATTTGAGGACCTCCAGCTTGACCACCCTACCGGTGAAGGGGAGACTAGGCTGGGGTCTGCTCTGAAAACTCCATGCCTATGGCGGAAGGAGCTCATCAACCTTCCGAACTGGACGCCTCCTCCTCCGGCAAGTCAGGGCACTCCGCCTCCTCCTCCGCCTCCTCCTCCGGCGAGTCAGGGCACTCCGCCTCCTGCACCGCCTCCTGCACTCCGCTTCAGGGCACTCGACCGGCTCCTTCTCTAGCGCATGGCGGCACTCCGCCTCCTTCTCCGCCTGCGCCGACGCGCCCGAGTAGCCAGCCTCCTCCTTCTCCACCTCGTCAGCAAGGGCGGAAGAGACCTGCCGCTGCTCCGGCTGCTCCGGCGCGTCATAGTCCTTCTCCTCCACCTCGTAAGCAAGTAAAGAAGACAACCGCTCCGTCTGCTCGGCCGGCGTCTAGCAGTACAGCCAGAGGCAGGAGGACACACAGATTCGGTCCTTCTCTGAAGACTCCAGAGAAGTTACCATACGAGAGGACCCCGAAGGAGAACACCGAGATCACACTAACCGAAGTGGATGACTGGTTGCAAGGGTTGAAAGCAAAGAGACATCCACCTTCGGAGGAGAAGGTAGATCCGGTGAAAGCGAAGCGCACTCTGGCTGCCCTAACAAAACCACCCATGTCTCCGCCGAAAGGAAACTATGAGCGCATTATTGGAAAGGAATTTGCCGAAGCGGAGCGGTCGGGAAGTACTGTCAGTGATCAAAGGCTGAAAGAACAACGAGCTGGGAAACAAATTGCCCAGCTCAGTGAACAAGCGAAGCAATCGTGCCCCCCGCTCAAGGTGCCTAGCGACAACGTCGCTAATGATCCGAGGATGGTGCCCGTTTATAGCAATCTTGCAGATTACCTGCCCGACAATGTACATTATGAACCCATGGAGGAAAATATTGGGTTCATTAACACATATCTCATAGATGCAACTCAGGTTAAATTTCATGCCGCAGATACCGAGGCCAACTTGCTACGATCGTTGGTAATAAATGAAAACAAAGATATAATACTCTTTCCTTACAACTTCAAGTGAGTGTTACTGTCTTGTGCGTATTCGGTTTCCGTTATATATATATATTACTCAAGGTTATAGTAATGTAATTGATGAGTTATGCATGTGTGTGCAGTTACCACTATATTCTCCTAGAGATTAAGCTTGAGCAGGGACTAGTAACTGTCTTAGACTCAAAACGAAAAGATCCCCAGGACTATGCGGACATGACTCAAATGCTCGAGAAGTAAGTTAAGTCGATCATTATCCACCATATCAGCAACTTTGTTCATTTCCTGATATATCAAGTAATTGTTTTCTTTGTCTGGCAGGGTTTGGAAAAAAATCTCCAAAAAAGCTCCAGGACTCCCGAAGAAGCTGCAATTTAGACACCCGAAAGTAAGTACTATAGTAGCATGTTCCGCGCATCTCCTATTGATTTGGCATTCTTGCTTATCAGTTTAATTGACATCTATTTCTTGTAAAGTGGTTGTGGCAGGAAAAAGGGAATGATTTCTGGGGATACTACGTTTGCGAGTCCATCCACCACACGACCTGTGAGCGGGGCTACACTGACGAACAATATGAAGTACGTAAATAACAACATTCACAATTTTATTTTATTACCATCATTTGTGTTGAGTTTCATTCATTCATATATATATATATGTATTGACCCCCTTCTTTAAATTAGATGTTTCGGAAGCGGGATGAACTCCTAGCACCAGCTCGCATGCGAGCAATTGAAGAGGAATTGGCGGCATTCTTTCTTGACCACGTGATCTCTGAAGACGGAGAATACTATGTGGACCATGAGTCCGTATGATTATATTTGTAAGAGATAATTATTGTATATATGTAGCCGGTAGTGTCGGATAGATATACGAGAACTTGTTGTTCGACCAATCTCTCGGAGAAGGAGAGGTGGTCGATATCACTTCTCTCTGTATGCATATATGTTCATGACGATCTTCTGTTTCCTTCGTTTGCTTACTAGCTAGCTAGCGTGTCTAGTCCTCTCTGTACGTATGTATAGTACGTAGCGTCGACCAAGCACGGACATAAGAGAGGACACTTCTCTCTATTAATTATAGCTAGCTAATACAATATATGAAACACCTAAATTAACCCCCCAAAACCCCCAACCCCCCCCCCTTAAAAAAAACAAAAACCCCAGCCACAGAAATGCTGACGCGTGGATGCCTATTGGTCCCGGTTGGTGCCACCAACCGGGACCAAAGGGTCTCCTGCCTGGGCTCCGCGCACAGGCCACGTGGAGGCCCATCAGTCCCAGTTCTGGATTGAACCGGGACTAAAGGGGCAGGGCATTAGTACTGACGCTTTAGTCCCGGTTCAGGAACCGGGACAAAAGGCCCTTACGAACCGGGACAACATGCCCTTTTTCTACCAGTGTATCATTTTGAGCGCTCCACCAAGATGTATGTGACATGGAAGAGTAACCCATGATCCTAACTCATTGTGCATTTGCAGTCCAAAGCAAATCTTAAGATATGCACAAATTTAGGGGGAGCTCTTGCTTTTCACATACTTCTCAAAGCGACAATATCTTTCACTCTTATTATCATTTGTCGAAGCTTTGATCTATATGTTGTCATCAATTACCAAAAAGGGGGAGATTGAAAGTGCAACTATCCCTGGGTGGTTTTGGTAATTCCTAACAACATATAGCTCATTGAGCTAACATTATTCCAAGATTAATATTTCAGGAAAAGCTCAATGAATGGCATGGCATGGATGAGGAAAGTGGATCCCTCAAAATTCGAAGGACAAATTTTTTGGCTCAAGCTTCAAAATCAAGACTCTACATTTTATATTTTAGTGATCCAAGATCACACTGAGTCTATAGGAAAAGCCAATACTATCAAGGAGGGATGAGGTGTTGCTTAATGGCTTGCTTGCTCAAAGTGCTTAGTGATAGGCTCCAAAACCCTCAACTACCTTCCCACATCCACATTTGACCTAAACCAAAAGTCAAACTCGGCCCCATCGATTCTATCTATCTGGCGCCACCGAGTTTCAAATGTCATAGCCACTTCCACAAACCCTAGCAATTCGGTTTCACCGATAGGGATCTCGGTCTCACCGAGATGGGATTGTAATCTCTCTGTTTCCTTTCGTAACGTTTCGGTCTTACCGAGATGAGCGATCGGTCCCACCGAGATTGCAATGTAAACTCTCTGTTTCCCTTTTGTAACATTTCGGTCTTACCGAGATGAGCGAATCGGTCCCACCGAGTTTACCTGACCAACTCTCTGGTTAGCTTATTACCGAAATTGGTCCCACCGAGTTTGTGTAATAGGTCACACCAAGATTACGTTATGCGCTAACCCTAACCATATCGGTCCTACCGAGTTGCATCTCTGTCCCACCGAAAATCCTAACGGTCACTAGGTTTGCTGAATCGGTCCGACCGAGTTTAACCATTCGATCCCACCGAGTTTGGTAAATTGTGTGTAACGGTTAGATTCTATGTGGAGGCTATATATACCCCTCCACCCACTCTCCATTCGTGGAGAGAGCCATCAGAACATACCTACACTTCCAATACACATTTTCTGAGAGAGAACTACCTACACTTGTGTTGAGGTCAAGATATTCCATTCCAACTATATGAATCTTGATCTCTAGCCTTTCCCAAGTTGGTTTCCACTCAAATCTTCTTTCCACCAAATCCAAATCCTGTGAGAGAGAGTTGAGTGTTGGGGAGACTATCATTTGAAGCACAAGAGCAAGGAGTTCATCATCAACACACCATTTGTTACTTCTTGGAGAGTGGTGTCTCCTAGATTGGCTAGGTGTCACTTGGGAGCCTCCGACAAGATTGTGGAGTTGAACCAAGGAGTTTGTAAGGGCAAGGAGATCGCCTACTTCGTGAAGATCTACCGCTAGTGAGGCAAGTCCTTCGTGGGCGACGGCCGTGATGGAATAGACAAGGTTGCTTCTTCGTGGACCCTTCGTGGGTGGAGCCCTCCATGGACTCGAGCAACTGTTACCCTCCGAGGGTTGAAGTCTCCATCAACGTGGATGTACGATAGCACCACCTATCGGAACCACGCCAAAAACATCCGTGTCTCCAATTGCGTTTGAATCCTCCAAACCCTTCCCTTTACATTCTTGCAAGTTGCATGCTTTACTTTCTACTGCTCATATACTCTTTTGCATGCTTGCCTGAATTGTGTGAAGATTGCTTGACTTGTGCTAAGATAGCTAAAATCTGCCAAGTACTAAAATTGGGAAAAGGCTAGATTTTTATTTGGTCAAGTAGTCTAATCACCCCCCCTCTAGACATACTTTCGGTCCTACACATGTCAACATAACAAGCATAGATGAAGGGCAAAGAAAATCATTGTATCTATTTTGGATAATGTGCATGGCATGTTGTTCATATCATCAGCCACATCAGTAAGATAAAACAAGAGATGACAAGGTGCAAACGTGGGCTGCTTCACCACACACTTGTCACATCCCTAGTTTCTGGCATTGCTCTAGGCTAGCTTCATGTGTGCATCATGTCTATATTTTTGAAACTTGAATTGAGGAATATTGGAAGCCTCAAAACCCTAAATAAAAGAGGGGCAAAAACCCTAGAAATCTCATTCATTGCTCGAAAAATGCCTTTTTAAATGTTTGATAATTTTTGGTAAGGGTTTTGGTCCCAACCAAAATATTGAACATTTTTAAGGAATTATATTTGGGACTTTGGATTTAATTCATTAGCTATTTGAATTTGAATTATATTCATATAACTAGAATATAATTTCAAATACCCCTGAAATATTTTATAAGCTTTTGGAAAAGTCCATCTAGCAATATAAAATATTCAGAGGAGTTTTTGGCATTGTTTGTATTATTTTAAATTCAAAACAGTGGCAAAATAAATTAAATAAAAACAAAACAGAAGAAAAATATGAAACAGAACAGAACTTACCTGGCCCAGCTCCATCTGGCCGGCCCAGCCCACCAGGAGGACGAACAGAGGCGAGGCGTGGCGCGCGCCCGAGAGGCCTCGGCCACCTCCTGCTTCCCCCGGCCTCCCTAGCAACGCCACGACGAGGCCTCGTGTCCCCTCGCTCCTCTTCCTCCCCCGCTGCATCCCCTCTCTCCTCTGTTCCCTCTCTCTCACCCGGACCGAACGGAGCCGCCGCCACCGACGAGCTCCCTCGCGGCCACTGCCACCACCTCTCCTCCCCGACGCGCTCCCGAGCTCCGCCGGTCCTCCCTCATCCTCCTCGTCGTCTCACGCGACCAGAAGACCCCCTGGATGCCCAGCAGCGCCGTCGCCGGCGCCATCTTCGTTTCCTGCACCGACGGCCGCCGTCGACCGATTCGTCGTCACCAGGCCGTCCCCGAGGCCGCTGAGATCACCTACGACCCCGCCGTGAGCTCCTCTTCTCTTCCCCTCACTCCGCGCACTTGATTTCGTCCCCTAGCTCCATCTTCCACCACGGCCGAAACTCGCCGCCGCCGTGCCTCGTCGCCGTCGTGGCCAGAGCCACTGTGGCTCGAAGCCGGGCACACCACCGTGCTCCACACCTCACCAGGAGCACGTAGCACGCACCAACGCCTCCCCTAGCGCCCTGCATCGCCTAACCCGCGGGTGCCCGAACTCCGGCCGCCGCCTCCCTCGCCGCTGCCGACGCCACAGCCAACCCCAACTCCTCTGGCTTGCTCCATTGGATGCGCACGAGCTCGAGCTCCCTGTAGAACCCCTCCGCGTGTCGAATGGGCGCCGGAGCAGCCATTCCGGCGAGCCACCGCCGCGTCTGGTCGTTGCCGGCGGTTAGACGCCGGTGGATTAGCCGGGCTGACCAGGGATTTGACCCCCCTGGGTCACTGACGTGTGGGCCCGTCCCCTGCTAACCTTTGGTTAAGTTAATAACTAAGTTTAATTAAGCCACTGACTCACTGACATGCGGGCCCAGGCCGACTAATTAAACTAGGTTAGGTTTAAGTTATATTAGGATTAGTCGTAGTCACTGACCAGTGGGCCCCACTGGTCAGGTTTGACCAGCAGCAGCGTCTGTTGACCTGCTGACGTCACGGTGACGCAGTGCTGACGCAGTAAATTCATTTCTGGATTTATTATTATTCAGGAAATTCCAGAAAATGGTAAAAAACTTCTAAAAATCATAGAAATTCAACCGTAACTCCAAATTAAATAATTTATATATGAAAAATTATCAGAAAAATCCAAGGAATCCATCTGTACCATTTTCATGCATGTTAGAACAACTTATAGCTGCTGTTTAGCACAAATCAATTAAATGGCATTTGAATAATCACATATGGAGTTTGAATTTGAATCTTGTATTCAAACCAACTTCATTTAATCTGTTGCTAGTTGCATTAGCCCAAAACACATTCATTTTGCCATGTCATGATCATGCATCATATTGTGTATTGCATTGATTGTGTTCCCTTCTGTGTTGCTGGTATTGTCCCCTCTCGATAGACGTGATATCGATGATGTGATCGTTGACACTGATGAAGAGCTATATTATCTTCAGAAGTGCCAGGCAAGCAAAACCCCCTTGTTCATTCCGATAAAATCCCACTCTCTCGCTCTTGCTCTCTTTTACTGCATTAGGACAACAACGACATATTTGTTACTTGCTGCGGTAGCTGAACCCCTTTATCCTTTGCATGACCTGTCATTGCCACAGTAAATAGATGAAACCCACTAGCATGAGTAGGAGTTGTTTGAGCCCTGATGTGCCTACTCATTCATGCTTGTTTGTCATGCCTGCTACTGCTTAGAGTTGAGTCAGGTCTGATTCATCGGGGATGAATCAGAGGCGGGTGAACATGTCCTACTGTGTGTGAGCTAAGTGTGTGAACACGATTTGGTAAAAGGTGTCGGTGAGAGGCCATGTAGGAGTACATGGTGGGTTGTCTCATTGAAGCCGTCCTCAGGAACTGAGTTCTGTGTTTGTGATCCATGATTCAGCTACTACCATACATTTGGCCCTGAAATATGACCCCGCTCGACTTCTTATTCACCCTTGTCCTCTGTCCAGGAGTTGCAAGTAGTTTCTGGTGTTTGTAGTATGCTGGAGGCACGTGGCCGGGTATACCGGGCGCCCGTTTGGTGTCACGGAACCCTGTTCACATCGTTTGGGGCTGTGAGCGAAACTCCGGCCGGATCTCCTCATGGATGGAACCCGAATAGGCGATAAACCTGGACTAGAGACTTAGGTGTTTAGGTAGGTCGTGGTCTACACCCACGTCGGCTTTCGCTTGAAGTCTGCCAAGCACATGTCGTGTGCAGACGCTAAGTGGTGGAAACATGTATGAAGAAGTACACCCCTGCAGGGTTAACATCATCTATTCGAATAGCCGTGTCCGCGGAAAAGGACTTCTGGGTTGCTTATATCAGTTCATAGACAAGTGAAAGTGGATACTTTAAAATGCGCAAGATAAGCGTGAGTGCTATGGATGGCGTTCTCGTAGGGAGACGGGAGCGGATCCATAGTGGTGTATTGATATGGTGAATATGTGGACTCGTGTGCGCCACCTCAAAAGAGTTACTTGCAGTCGTAGTTCAGGATAGCCACCGAGTCAAAGCTGGCTTGCTGCAGTTAAACCCCACCATCCCCTTTGTTGATAATGATGCATATGTAGTTAGTTCTGATGTAAGTCTTGTTGGGTACATTTGTACTCACGTTTGCCTATTTTATGTTTTTGCAGAGAGACTTCGGTCTCACTAGTAGTTCCACGTGGACTTCGACGTTTAGCTTGTTACCTCAGCTACGATCTTGTGCCCTCGGCAGTATCTGGTAGATAGTCAGGCTTCTCAGCCTTTTTCATTTATAGTTGTCTGTACTCAGACATGTTAAGCTTCCGCATGTGCTTTGACTTGTATGCTCTGATTGTTGGGTCATGAGACCCATGATTGTAATATCTCGCTCCTCGGAGCCTATTTGAATAAATTACTTGAGTCGTAGAGTCATGTTGTGATGCCATGTTGTATTTGCACATATCGAGCATATTGTGTGTATGCTATTGAAATGCTTGGTATGTGTGGGATCTGACCATCTAGTTGTTTATCTTTAGTAGCCTCTCTTACCGGGAAATGTCTCCTAGTGTTTCCACCGAGCCATGGTAGCTCGCTACTGCTCTGGAACACTTAGGCTGGTCGGCATGTGTCCTTCTTCGTTCCTGTGTCTGTCCCTTCGGGGAAATGTCACGCGATGAATACCGGAGTCCTGTTAGCCCGCTACAGCCCGGTTCACCGGAGTCCTGCTAGCCCAGTGCTACAGCCTGGATTCACTCGCTGATGACCGACACGTTCGATGCTGGGTCATGGATGCCTGTCCCTATAAGTCTGTGCCACTTTGGGTTTACGACTAGGCATGTCAGCCCGGGCTCCTTATCATATGGATGCTAGCGACACCGTCATATACGTGTGCCAAAAGGCGCAAACGGTCCCGGGCCAAGGTAAGGCGACACCTGTGGGAATACCGTGCGTGAGGCCACAAAGTGATATGAGGTGTTACATGCTAGATCGATGTGACATTGAGTCGGGGTCCTGACAACACTGGATTATAGATCCACAAAAACAAGCATACATATAGGGAGTATTAAGTAATGTGCATGGTATGAATAAGGAATTTGGTTTTACAAGTAAAACTTAGAACTTACGGTTCTTACGAACATGCATTTTGGTAGAAACAGCAAACTAAATAGCAGTAAACGATAGGGAGTATGAGCAAATTAAACAGCAGTTGAGGATAAAGGCTTTAGAAGGACTGACTTACATTAACAGTTAACACCGGCTTTATAATGCCCTTCTCCATGGAAAGGGAAGGATAACTCAAGAATTTTAGCACATAATCTTCTTCATAAGCATTGCCTGTACTCTACATTTTGTAGAGAGTAATTATAGATATGATAATACTAGAAGGGATAGAGGATAATGAAGATAAGATGCAGATTGATACTACATAATCAACTACCAATCCCTAGAAGTACAAGCGTTACATGACAAAATGTACTGACAAGAGCAATGGGCTACACTTCTGCACTGGCATTGTCTATGTATTCTACTTGTTGGTAAGATTAAATATAGATCTGATCTTTTTTAGTAAATGGTGGGCGAGGGAGATAAGACGCAGAATGCTACAAAATGAACCAATCCCTCTTCCCATAATACAAGAGTGTTTTGAACACTGGTGTACTGTACAAAACGTTCTTATATTATGGGACAAAGGGAGTAGCTGTTAATGTAAGTACAGTGATAGACCACGTTCAGTCCTTACAAGAGGACTGCAGAGCTAAACCTCTTCAAAAGCATTGGGTTGATTCTAAATTTATGTAAGAGTCCATAAGGATCTTATAATGTCCACGAAATGGACAATTACGAGGCTAACATGTGCAGTGATGCTACATAATCAAACAGCTATGAAAGAAAGTATGGTCATACAGGGCAAGAGGTACTCACAGGAGCAACACAGTGTGCAGTATAGTTGCGAGATTCTGTGGTCCCTTGAGAACGAATGTTCTTCTGCTAACAGTTTTCATACAAGTGAGAATTAAGGCAAATGCAGAAATGTAGTTCAAATTGTGATGTGATATCATAGACAGTACCTTACGCTGCAGCCGAGACCAATGTGTAACAAGATTATTCCAGTCACCGTCGGATAAATGTAGCACGAGAGACTTTACATAAATTTCGTTCAGAGGCTTGCCATCGAAGTGCGCTTGCCTCAGGTAGGAACGATACTTCATCAACAAGTGCTTGAAAAGCGCAACCAACCCTTGCTCATCATCACAATCCAGTTTGTGCCTCGCCTATTTAAAAGAATGAAATCTTGTGTCTTCTGTCAGCAGAAACATATGCAGTAATGACCATGAATAACATTAGTACATTACATAAGCGTAAGTTGCGGAGGAAGACTGGAAATTGTTCTTTGTGTGCGGTATAATCTTTCCATGAAGGAAAGATGCGCACAAAGTTCCTGACAACAACATAAGCTTCGTCTTCTAAACTAGGAAGAAATGGAACAGGGGTCCTATTTGCTGCAATTGGGGCTCTCTCTGGTTCGAAAAGGGATTTGGCAACTGGATTTGGTGTACTCTTTGCTGGAATGGGGGTTTTGCGTCGTACAACTGGTGCTATGTCAACTGGCATAATCATACTGTTTGCTGCAGTTAGGGTCTGCTGAGTTGTGGCATCAGAAATGACCAGTGTAGTAGGGCTAGAGTCTGCTAGAGTTGGGGTATTTTGTGCGTCAGGTGATATTGCAACTACACCTAAATGGGCTATTTGATTTATCAGGTGCCACTACCTTTTCCAAATACTTTGCTTGTGCTCCTCCACGATCAGCAATCACCCTCTTCCTTTTGAACGTCTGATACACAAGAACAGCATTTGAATGGATAAATATGGTATGATGACAGATGGAATATGTACTGAAAATGGATAGGCAGGGCGTATTCACATACACGATGTGTAAACTAAGCTAATGGCAGTTCAACAAAGTAGAAGCAATGCAAAGCATCAGTTGCAAGATATGTGCGAGCAATGTAACCTTGGAAAGTTAGAGCAAGTACCTTGATGGGTGAATAAGATAGGGCATCTTCCTCTGACTCCTCCACTAGGGAGCTACATTGACTTAGGTCTCCCTCTAGCTCAGAATCACTGTTAGGACCATATTCTGAGCATGAATCTGTAGGTGGAGAGTGTTTGCATTGCATTGCATCCAGACTTGATTTCAGCCCCTTAATGCCAAGTTTGACAACCATGGCATTGTTCTGCTTTATTCTTTTCATGCGCGCAAGCTCATAATCATTATGATGCTGTTCAGAATCTGAGATTCATGAAAACATAAAAAGTAGTCAGATTATTTATGGAATGCATTGCGGTTTCAACTCGGAGAGTGTCTCCCTATAAACCCCTGCATATGCAAAGTTCACCTCCCCAACCATGCTGACCAGACCACACACAGAGATACACACCCGAGCAGCGAACATGCATTTTCGAAACTAATTTAGGAACATTTAGCTGACCAATTAAACAACTCTGTTTTAATAATATGAGATTCGTATTTGAACAACTAAGCTTGTTTTGCTTGATGGGTGGAGCAGTGTTATTATGACACGAAGCATGCATTCTGATCGTATAGTGATCATAAAAGGAGGAAACTCTAAGCATATATTTTTTTAGCAAAAGAGGGTTTCCCCTCTGATTTCTATTAAAGAAACCACCACGGAGCCAACATGATCAGTTAAACCCTAAGCATGATCAATTAAACCGTATTATGGCTGTGCCATGGCAGATTTGAAGCTGCAAACTGGAGAAATGATATTTAGCATCCATTGTTTGCTTCGAACTAAGAACTAAATTCTAAGAGCTGAAAAGAAAGTAGAGTAACCAAGTTAAGATCTATTTTCTGGTTGAGATCAAAAAGTTGAGGAGATATGAAGTACCACCTCTCTTGCGGCGCCGTGTAGGCATTGGGGGTGCGATGGTTGTGGTGGCGTTAAAGCAGATCTGCGATGGTAGACGGGTGCATCGGGGGATAAGTCTTGTTGCGGTGGAAGAGAAGGTCGTGTGAGCGGCCCCGGCAAAGAGGACGATGGCGCTGATGAAGCGAGAGGACGCGATGCAAGGCTATTGGTCCGTCGCCGTGGATGAGAAACGTCCATCTCTAGCATTGGAAGATGATACGTCTCCGTCGTATCTATAATTTTTGATTGTTCCATGCCAATAATATGCAACTTTCATATACTTTTTGGCAACTTTTTATACTATTTTTGGGACTAACATATTGATCTAGTGCCTAGTGCCAGTTCCTGTTTGTTGCATGTTTTTTGTTTCGCAGAAAACCCATACCAAACGGAGTCCAAACGGAATAAAAATTGATGGAGATTTATTTTGGAATATTTATGAATTTTGGGAAGTGAAATCATCGCGAGACAGTGCCCGAGGGGGGATGAGGTAGGGGGCGCACCCCTGACCCTCGTGGCCACCCTGTAAGGTGGTTGGAGCCCTTCTTTCGCCGCAAGAAAGCTAATATCCGGATAGAGATCGTGTTAAAATTTCAGCCCAATCGGAGTTACGGATCTCCGGGAATATAAAAACGGTGAAAGAGAAGAATCTGGGAACGCAGAAACAGAGACAGACAGAGAGACAGATCCAATCTCGGAGGGGCTCTCGCCCCTCCCGTGCCATGGAGGCCATGGACCAGAGGGGAAACCCTTCTCCCATCTAGGGAGGAGGTCAAGGAATAAGAAGAAGGAGGGGGGCTCTCTCCCCCTTGCTTCCGGTGGCACCGGAGTGCCACCGGGGGCCATCATCATCACCGCGATCTACACCAACACCTCTGCCATCTTCACCAACATCTCCATCACCTTCCCCCCTCTATCTACAGCGGTCCACTCTCCCACAACCTGCTGTACCCTCTACTTGAACATGGTGCTTTATGCTTCATATTATTATCCAATGATGTGTTGCCATCCTATGATGTCTGAGTAGATTTTCGTTGTCCTATTGGTGGTTGATGAATTGCTATGATTGATTTAATTTGCTTGTGGTTATGTTGCTGTCCTTTGGTTCCCATCATATGATTGCGCGCGTGGATCACACCATAGGGTTAGTTGTATGTTGATAGGACTATGTATTGGAGGGCAAGAATGACAGAAGCTTCAACCTAGCATAGAAATTGATGCATACGGGATTGAAGGGGGACCAATATATCTTAATGCTATGGTTGGGTTTTACTTTAATGAACATTAGTAGTTGCGGATGCTTGCTAATAGTTCCAATCATAAGTGCATAGAATTCCAAGTCAGGGATGACATGCTAGCAGTGGCCTCTCCCACATAATACTTGCTATCGGTCTAGTAAAGTAGTCAATTGCTTAGGGGCAATTTCGCAACTCCTACCACCACTTTTCCACACTCGTTATATTTACTTTATTGTTTCTTTATCTAAACAGCCCCTACTTTTTATTTACATACTCTTTATTATCTTGCAAACCTATCCAACAACAGCTACAAAGTACTTCTAGTTTCATACTTGTTCTAGGTAAAGTGAACGTTAAGCGTGCGTAGAGTTGTATCGGTGGTCGATAGAACTTGAGGGAATATTTGTTCTACCTTTAGCTCCTCGTTGGGTTCGACACTCTTACTTATCGAAAACTGTTGCGATCCCCTATACTTGTGGGTTATCAAGACCTTTTTCTGGCGCCGTTGCCGGGGAGCAATAGCGTGGGGTGAATATTCTCGTGTGTGCTTGTTTGCTTTATCACTAAGTAATTTTTATTTGCTGTTCTTAGTTGTTTTCTACCTTTAATTATGGGTAGGAAACGAAAAATACCAAAAAAATTAGTTGTACCTACTGAACCAATGGTTGAGGAACCACTCAAAATCTATCACACTGCTGAAGCTTTTTACATGGATCATCTTCGATCCCTATGTGCTCATGCTGAAACCCCAACTAGCCTAGTTGAGGGCAAATCTTTAGATGAGCATGCTTGTTATGTGCGACACCATATATCTGAAAAAGGGAAACTATTATGGGGTCAAATTCAACGTTTGCAATGCTATGCTTGGAATTTATGTGAAATATATGATTTTACTTGTTGTTCTGAAAACCCTAAGAAACACCTTCCCTATCAATGTGAGTTTAGTAATAATGGAATCTTATCTTCTTATGCTAAAGGTGTTTATAGTTACTATGATATTCAACAAATTGAAGAATTTGTTGCTTTTAGGGGTGCTTCTGAAATAGCTTCTTTGATTGAAAAGTATGATGCTACTTTTCACAAATCTGAAAATTTTGCCATACTTAAATATTGCTATGATAATTATGCTTCTAATGCTTATGTTAAACTATATATTGAGGACTACTCCGCTATCCAAGAAGAGATTAATATTTTGTAGGAGTCTATGGAAGAAGAAATTGATGAAACTATGAGCTCATTGGATGAAAAAGATGAGGAGGAGAGCGAAGAACAAAAGGAGGAAGAGCGGATTGATCACCCGTGCCCACCTTCTAATGAGATTAACTCTTCAACTCATACATTGTTTAATTCCCCTTCGTGCTTACCGAAGGATGATTGCTATGATGACTTTTATGATCCCTATGATTCTTTTGAAATATCCCTTTTTGATGATGCTTGCTATGCTTGTGGCCAAGATGCCAATATGAATGATGCTTATGGAGATGAACTTGCTATAGTTCCTTATGTTAAACATGAAATTGTTGCTATTGCACCCACACATGATAGTCCTATTATCTTTTTGAATTCTCCCGATTATACTATATCGGAGAAGTTTGCACTTATTAAGGATTATATTGATGGGTTGCCTTTTACCGTTGCACATGATGATTTCGATAAATATAATATGCATGTGCTTGCTGCTCCTACTTGCAATTATTATGAGAGAGGAACTATATCTCCACCTCTCTATGTTTCCAACATGATAAAATTGCAAGAAACTATTTATACTATGCATTGGCCTTTACTAGGTGTGCATGAATTGTTCTTTTATGACATGCCGATGCATAGGAAGAGAGTTAGACTTCTTCATTGCTTGATATATGTTGCTTTGTGCTCACTACTAAATTACAAATCATTGTTAATTAAAATTGGCTTTGATATACCTTGGGATCCGGGTGGATTCACTACTTGAGCACTATATGCCTAGCTTAATGGCTTTAAAGAAAGCGCTGCCAGGGAGACAACCCGGAAGTTTTAGAGAGTCATTTATTTCTGTTGAGTGCTTTCATATAGTTTAAAAACAACAAAAATAAATAGGGGAACCGAAAACTTTTCAAAAAGGAAAGCGGAAGTGAGAAAGACAAGCACTGTTGAAGTGGGAGAGCTCCTTGAACTTTGTTCATGCTCACGGCAACTTTGTGAATCTTGATTATGGAAACTTTTCAACAAAAATAATTATCCCCTTGTACAATTCCATTGTATTATAAAAATAATGTGCCAAGATTTTCCTATAGGACGTTTACATTTGTTTGATGGTTTGTACGGTGCAGGACAGAAACTTTGGCTGTAGTGCGCGATTTTACAGTTTTAGTTGGAACATCAAATATTTCTGATTCTTTTTGCACTGTATACCTATACAAATTGTTTATTTTTCCTAATTTTGGTAGAATTTTTAAAGTATCAGAAGTATGGTGAATGTTCAAATTATTACAGACTGTTCTGCTTTAGACAGATTCTGTTTTTGATGCATAGTTTGCTTGTTTTCATGAAACTATCAATTTATATCAGTGGATTAAGCCATGAAAAAGTTATACTACAGTAGACACAATGCAAAAACAAAATATGAATTGGTTTGCAACAGTACTTATAGTGGTGATTTGCTTTATTATACTAACGGATCTTACCGAGTTTTCTGTTGAAGTTTTGTGTGGATGAAGTGTTCGATGATTGAGAAGGTCTCGATGTGAGAAGAAGGAAGAGAGGCAAGAGCTCAAGCTTGGGGATGCTGGGGAGGCATCCCCTCTTTCTTCAACAAATATCGGTATGTTTTCGGATTCGTTTCGTTAATGCGATATGTGCAAGTCTTGGAGCGTCTTTTGCATTTAGGTTTTTATTTTTATTTTTATGCACCATGCTGGTATGAGATAGTCCTTGGTTGATTTATAGAATGCTCTTTGCACTTCACTTATATCTTTTGAGTATGGCTTATAGAATGCTTCATGTGCTTCACTTATATCATTTGAAGCTTGGATTGCCTGTTTCTCTTTACATAGACAACCACCATTTGTAGAATGCTCTTTTGCTTCACTTATATTTGTTAGAGCACGGGCATATCTTTTGTAGAAAGAATTAAACTCTCGTGCTTCACTTATATCTATTTAGAGAGATGACATGAACTGGTCATTCACATGGTTAGTCATAAAATCCTACATAAACTTGTAGATTGCTGAATATGATATGTTTGATTCCTTGCAATAGTTTTGCGATATAAAGATGGTGATATTAGAGTCATGCTAGTCGAGTAATTGTGAAATTGAGAAATACTTGTGTTGAGGTTTGCAAGTCCCGTAGCATGCATATATGGTGAACCGTTATGTAACGAAGTCAGAGCATGAGGTGTTTATTGATTGTCTTCCTTATGAGTGGCGGTCGGGGATGAGCGATGGTCTTTTCCTACCAATCTACCCCCCTAGGAGCATGCGTGTAGTACTTTTTTTCGATGACTAATAGATTTTTGCAATAAGTATGTGAGTTCTTTATGACTAATGTTGAGTCCATGTATTATACGCACTCTCACCCTTCCAATATTGCTAGCCTCTCTAGTACCGCGCAACTTTCGCCGGTACCATAAACCCACCATATACCTTCCTCAAAACAGCCACCATGCCTACCTATTATGGCATTTCCATAGCCATTCCGAGATATATTGCCATGCAACTTCCATCATCATATACATGACTTGAGTATTCATTGTCATATTGCTTTGCATGATTGTAAGATAGCTAGCATGATGCTTTCATGGCTTGTCAGTTTTTTGATGTCATTGCTACGCTAGATCATTGCACATCCCGGTACACCGCCGGAGGCATCCATATAGAGTCATACTTTGTTCTAGACATTGAGTTGTAATATTGAGTTGTAAGTAAATAAAAGTGTGATGATCATCATTATTAGAGCATTGCCCCAGTGAGGAAAGGATGATGGAGACTATGATTCCCCCATAAGTCGGGATGAGACTCCGGACTTTACAAAAAAATAAAAGAGGCCAAAGAAGCCCAAATAAAAAAAGAGGCCAAAGAAGCCCACCAAAAAATTAAAAAAAATACAAATAAAAAAAACAAAAAAATGAGAGAAAAAGAGAGAAGGGGCAGTGCTACTATCCTTTTTCCACACTTGTGCTTCAAAGTAGCACCATGTTCTTCATATAGAGAGTCTCTTGAGTTATTACTTTCATATACTAGTGGGAATTTTCATTATAGAACTTGGCTTGTATATTCCAATGATGGGCTTCCTCAAATGCCCTAGGTCTTCATGAGCAAGCAAGTTGGATGCACACCCACTTAGTTTCAGTTTGAGCTTCCATACAGTTATAGCTCGTAGTGCATCTGCTGCATGGAAATCCCTACTCACTCACATTGATATCTATTGATGGGCATCTCCATAGCCCGTTGATACGCCTAGTTGATGTGAGACTATCTTCTCCTTTTTGTCTTCTCCACCATCATATTCTACTCCACCTATAGTGCTATGTCCATGGCTCACGCTCATGTACTCCATGAAAGTTGAAAAGGTTTGAGAACGTCAAAAGTATGAAACAATTGCTTGGCTTGTCATCAGGGTTGTGCATGATTTGAATATTTTGTGTGGTGAAGATGGAGCATAGCCAGGATATATGATTTTGTAGGGATAACTTTCTTTAGCCATGTTATTTTGAAAAGACATGATTGCTTTATTAGTATGCTTGAAGTATTATTGTCTTAATGTCAAATCATAGACTATTGCTTTGAATCACTCGTGTCTTAATATTCATGCCATGATTAGACATACGATCAAGATTATGCTAGGTAGCATTCCACATCAAAAAATTTCTTTTTTATCATTTACCTACTCGAGGATGAGCAGGAATTAAGCTTGGGGATGCTGATACGTTTCCGTCGTATCTATAATTTTTGATTGTTCCATGCCAATATTCTACAACTTTCATATACTTTTGGCAACTTTTTGTACTATTTTTGGGACTAACATATTGATCCAATGCCCAGTGCCAGTTCCTGTTTGTTGCATGTTTTTTGTTTCGCAGAAAACCCATACCAAACAGATTCCAAACGGAATAAAAGCTGACGGAGATTTATTTTGGAATATTTATGTATTTTGGGAAGTGGAATCATCACGAGACTGTGCTCGAGGGGGGCACGAGGTAGGGGGGCGCGCCCCAGGGTGTCAGGCGCGCCCCTGACCCTTGTGGCCACCCCGTAAGGCGGTTGGAGCCCTTCTTTCACCGCAAGAAAGCTAATATCCGGATAGAGATCGTGTTAAAATTTCAGCCCAATCGGAGTTATGGATCTCCGGGAATATAAGAAACCGTGAAAGGGAAGAATTTGGGAACGCAGAAACAGAGAGAGACAGAGAGACAGATCCACTCTCGGAGGGGCTCTCGCCCCTCCCGTGCCATGGAGGACATGGACCAGAGGGGAAACCCTTCTCCCATCTAGGGAGGAGCTCAAGGAATAAGAAGGAGGGGGGCTCTCTCCCCCTTGCTTCCGGTGGCGCCGGAGTGCCACTGGGGGCCATCATCATCACCGCGATCTACACCAACACCTCTGCCATCTTCACCAACATCTCCATCACCTTCCCCCCTCTATCTACAGCGGTCCACTCTCCCGCAATCCGATGTACCCTCTACTTGAACATGGTGCTTTATGCTTCATATTATTATCCAATGATGTGTTGCCATCCTATGATGTCTGAGTAGATTTTCGTTGTCCTATTGGTGGTTGATGAATTGCTATGATTGATTTAATTTGCTTGTGGTTATGTTGCTGTCCTTTGGTGCCCATCATATGATTGCGCGCGTGGATCACACCATAGGGTTAGTTGTATGTTGATAGGACTATGTATTGGAGGGCAAGAGTGACAGAAGCTTCAACCTAGCATAGAAATTGATGCATACGGGATTGAAGGGGGACCAATATATCTTCATGCTATGGTTGGGTTTTACCTTAATGAACATTAGTAGTTGCAGATGCTTGCTAATAGTTCCAATCATAAGTGCATAGAATTCCAAGTCAGGGATGGCATGCTAGCAGTGGCCTCTCCCACATAATACTTGCTATCGGTCTAGTAAAGTAGTCAATTGCTTAGGGGCAATTTCGCAACTCCTACCACCACTTTTCCACACTCGCTATATTTACTTTATTGTTTCTTTATCTAAACAACCCCTACTTTTTATTTACGTACTCTTTATTATCTTGCAAACCTATCCAACAACACCAACAAAGTACTTCTAGTTTCATACTTGTTCTAGGTAAAGCAAACGTCAAGCGTGCGTAGAGTTGTATCGGTGGTCGATAGAACTTGAGGGAATATTTGTTCTACCTTTAGCTCCTCGTTGGGTTCGACACTCTTACTTATCGAAAACTGTTGCGATCCCCTATACTTCTGGGTTATCAGACGACGCAGTCTTGGTAGGCGCTCCGGCATGGTGGAGGACGGTGGCGATGGATGTGGTGGAGGACGGTGGCGATGGATGGGGTGGCGGATGAAGGCTGGTGTGGGAATGGGATGTTCTAGTGCGGACGGTGTATGAATGGGAAAATGGAGGGAGAGGTATGGGGAACCATGTTTTTGGGACGCGCCTGTCTGAAATATGGGAAAGTTACGAACTTATCCCCCGTTTCAAATTTGGACGTCTCGTCGGTTGGGGATCGGACGGTAATCTCGCATCTGCCAAATATTTGCCGGTAACTATTTCGGGCGAGGATTGGGTGTTTTGCCGCCCATGGTTGGCGCCCACGGTGTATGAACGGGGCTGACATGTAGGGCGGTTGTGTCACGTCTGATGGAAGTTACACATCTACCCCTATTTAAAATATTAGCCTACATCGATTTCGGGCGAGGAGAGGGTGTTTTGCCGCCCACGGTTGGCGCCCACGGTGTATGAATGGGGCTGACAGGTAGGGCGGTTTTGTCACGTCTGATGGAAGTTACACATTTGCCCCTATTTAAAATATTAGCCTACATCTATTTCAGACAAGGAGAGGGTGTTTTGCCGCCCACCGTGTATGAATGGGGAATGGAGGGAGAAACAGAGGTCTTTCGGACGAGCTTGAATCAAATGAGTTTTGCCGCCCATGTTTGACGCCCACCGTGTCGGAATGGGCTCAGAGGCAGTCGTGTCACGTCTAATTGAAGTTACGAACCTACCCCTATTTAGAGCAGTGGAAATCGGGCCGATGGATTGTCCGTGTAATGGGTAGACAGTAATTTCCATCTCCCAAACACTTGGCTTCGGGCAACCGATGTGGGAGTGGACATTTTGCTGTTTTTTCGAATTTTGGGACAATAAGCATCCACGTTTACCCTGGCAACTAAATTCGAATCCATTTTGTATTCCTATATGAATCTTTATAAATCATTCGATGTGTTTTTATATATCTTCAAAAGGACGACAAAGATGTATTCCACTGTCATATATGAATATGGTTTACAAGTGCCGATACTCAAATTCAGAAACTAGAATCCAGTTTAAGGTGAATTCGAATATTTGGAACACTTCATGTCCAACTCAAATGTCACACGCAACATAATGTGTACTCCCATTTAGATATGTACACAAGCGATGTATCAAGATTCAAATACCGAGTCAATCAACCAAGAATGTACGGAACTAACAGACATATAAACACTTATAGATTATATGTATCAATAATATCAACTAACATACATAAGCCAGGCTGCTGTACTTTTTTTTGCTACAACAACATCCTTTTTTTAGCCAGCATCTTGGCCCTTTCCGATGCGTGCCACTTATGGTCCATCTATACTACTATTGCTGAATGCACATTCAGCCCGATTGGCATATTTGTAGGTCTGGCACAGCAATCCAAATGAAATGTCTCTGAGTCTTATCAATTAATACAGACTTGTGCTCAAATAAGATTACAAAAAAACAAAAAAAAATTATTACATGATCTCTAAAACAAATGGTTTGATTGATTACATGAACAGACAACACAAAGGTTATTCAACTATGGAAAGAACATTTCACCTATGATTTACCAAGTAGGAATTTAATTTCCTTTTTTCCTTCAGGACCTTAACAATCTAGTCAGTCTCACCTTGCTTCATTTTGAGATCCACCAAATATTTAATGGTTGTCTTGAGTACTGCTTGTGATTGTGCTGTTTGCTTCCTCAATAGGTCAACTTCATCTCTAAGTGCAGAAGCAGAATCTCTTTCTACCACTAGTTTAGCCTCTAGAGCATCAACAGTTGGCAATTCATAATGCATGATTGGGCCGGTGCCACTACTGTGGCATGATGCAACGTCCATGGGGACCTCTCTCTTTGATCTTGGGCTAACCTGTTTTGCCATTAAAGTTCTGATTGGATTCAGAAAAGTTGAAGTTAGCAAAACATCTCAACTAGGAGTTATAACAGCAAACCAGTTAAACAAACAAGGAATTAAAGAGTTTCAATTGGATGCTGAAAAGTAGTTATTAACATCATTGTAACCCGCTGTTGCAGCAACAAAGCAGTTAAACAAACAAGTAGATATTTAAGTTAAGGCAAACAGGTAATTCTTAACAGTAAGTATCAAACACATAGATAGGCGCTGTCTACAATATGATTAACAGGTTGTGCCATTATGTAATCAGTAGCAAACTAAATTAAGACAAGCAACGTAATTGAACAATTTTGCAATAAGTGGATACTAAAATTCTGAGAAGCAGGTAACTGAACTTACGCTAGTTCTTTGTACAGGCACACTGCAACTTCTTTTTCGCTTACAAGGTTGTATGAAGGAGTCCATGGCATCAATTGCTTGGATACGCAGTCCCAATACTTCTTTCTTCCCACACTGCATGGGTAAGTCGAATGGTTAATCTGGTAAGATGGTGCGTCCTTGATATGTTATATGAGGACGTGTAGTCAGACTAGTTGTAGCCAAACACATCACACTGGCTATTACTGTATATTTCATGCGATTACTTTTGGCATATCGAGATCTAAGCAATCTACAATAGGATGAAAAGACTGACATCCATCACATTATTGGCGAACTTAGTTCATAGAAACAAGCAATTCAACCATTCTGTGGGTAAATCAAAAGCGCCACTGGAATATTTTTCACTATCCAATCATACACACAAAAAGGGGCGACGCCACCATAGGGGCTGGTATGGGCGGCCGCCTCAGGTGGCTGGAAAGTGTGCACCTAGTTTGAGTCATCCAGGTTGGCCCATGCTAGTTTTCTTCGTCCCAACGCACGAGCAGGCAAAGTAAAAAATGAAGAAAAATATTTAAATTTGGATGGGCCAATAACATAAGTGCAAGGCAGGCCCTATAGCAGGCTCGTGTCCCAAACAAGCGCCTCCCATATCGATCGACACCAGGAAAAATCCCAATTCATTCGCTCCAGCCTCCAGTCTGGTTCGCTCCTAACCTAGCCGCCGCTGGACAGACCGAGACAACACTTCCTCGCACCCTCTTTGGAGGGCGGTCGCCGGGCTTCAAGCGAACGGAAGGACAAGAACATGAAGATCCAACCCTGGGTGTAGCCTGCGTGGGAGGCAGCGGCGGCAGCAGGGGCATGGCATCGAGCTTGCGCAAACGGACAATCGCAGCTTGCAAGAGTAGCATGCGCAACGAGCAGGTACATCACATCCTTGATTATATCTAATTCAACTCTTCAATTTCTGGCCAATAGTTAAACCTGACGGTGTTGTAAAACTTCTTGTATGTAGGGAATCTATGAGAAAATGAAACCAATTTCTACTTATTTTATAACTCCCCCAATCAATACTGAACTGACTGAATCTGATGTATCTAATCAAGTTTCCGGTGCAAACATACAAGCTCATTTTGTTCTTGAGCCTGAAGTGTCTAATGAACAGACTGCTAATGAAGGATTTGATGCAAACATTTTACATACTCCTGGTGATGAACATATAGTGTCTAATGAGGGATCTAATGCAAGCATTTTGCAAGCTCATTGAAGGATTTAGTGTCTAATGATGATATACTATGTTGAGAGAGACAGAGATTTGCAGGCATTGATGACAAGCAAATTATAGTGCATTTTCATAGCTTGAGGAAACATCGAGGCCATCTACCAGAAAGTCCCCGTATCATGACAACATAGCATAAATACTTTTCTAATATGTTGTTTGAAACTATTGGCATACTTGTGCAGGATAGATATATTGATATGTAGTTTGCGCACTGGTTATACGTGCAATTACACTTCGATATTTTTAGCCAGAGAATGAATAATTCAAGCATGTACAGACCATGTTTGTAGTCCTTGTAAACCATGTTGCATTTTGTGTTTTTTGGTGCTTGCATCATTTAGTGTTTATAATCTGAACTACTTTGGATCATTAGCTGGTTTTCAAAGTGCATGTAGCTTCACATTTCTCAAGTTATGTTGATTTCCAGAGTGCAAGTGCCTTCATATTTTTTAAGTTAAATGTTCGCCCCTGGTAACTTGCATTCGTGGATCATCCACTGCACACAAATCATACACGAATGCCAGTACGAACTAAATGAAATGCAGGGACTTACACTAGCTCGTTGTATAGGCTCACTGCAGCTCTACTTGCGCTTGGGATGTTCCATGTACAAGTCCATGTTACCACTTGCTTGGATGTGCAGGCCTTGTGCTCCTTGCATCCCCCTCTGCATTTTTGACATGGCGGATGGTTGATCAAATAAGAGGAATCGACCTTGATGTTCTACCGGAGGACATATACTTACAAGGTTATACGGGTGTGCAGGATGTGTACCAGATCCCGTAGCGCCGTCATGCTTCGCTAAAATATGGATTTGCTTGTTTCAGATGATATCTCTAGAAGAAATAAGAGTTAAGGTCAGAGTTGCATAGGCGTGTAAGCTAAGAGAGCAGTGAAAGGATATCCAAACATTGTCGGAACAGTGCACAAGGGAGTGATGTGTGGATACCTAGTTCGGGCTGGCGTTTGGGCATGCTCGCCTAGCTAGAGTGCAGGTCACTTCAGAGCCATTGAGGGTGATGCGCTGGCATTGGCTGGCCGCGCACAGATGCAGATCTTGAGTGGCAGTGGAGCGCTACGATGCGGTGGACAAGACCGTTGGTGAAGCACCAACGGCCTCAGGGGGCGGAGGTGCGACGATGTGCTCGGTGAAGTAGCCCCGGTGAGCTGGGAGACGGCGTCGGTGAAGCGCACCTGATGAGGTGGAACTCGGTGTCTGTGAGGCACGTGAGTTGCGGCGGTCGACATTGTCGGTGGACCACCCGGTGCGGTGGACGAGGGCGTAGATGAGGTAGCTCCGGTGCGGTGGTGAAGCGCGACCGTCGTCTTCGTCATCGTCGTCCGGCACAGAGGTGGGGAATGGTGGGGAAAGAGACGAGATGAGGGGTGATTCGAGGGTTGGCGGTGAATTAGGGATTTGAGCAATCTGGGCGTGGAAGGGGACGGTGGAGAACAGAGATTTTGTAGGGCTGGAATTGGGGCCGCCAGATATTTCAATCCGAAACGTGGAAGCGCGAACTTATATTGTCGTCGTCCTTTTTTTGGGGGGAATGGGGGTGGGTGGCTGGGTGCTACGTGTCCGTCCGACACACGCGACCACCCCGACAGGACTATGCTTCGAAGAGGCACCTGCCTTTGTGTCCATGACATATGGGCCCAACAGGTGGCTGGCCCACATGTCAGTGACCCAAAGGCAGTTGCCTTTAAGGCACCGAAGCAGCGTCCACCCCGACACGACCCTGGTTTGCCTGGTGCGCCTACATTTGAGAATGCGAACAAATCTTCTTTCATTTGCAAACGAATCTGTATGTATTACCATGCCCGTGTTTTCCTTGCAATAATTAGTCATTCGAAACGAGATACTCCATCCCTTCAATTTTTTAAGTCATTTCAGAAAACTTAAAATGAACTGTTTTGCACATTGTCTGAAATGTCTTCAAGGTCTTATAAAAGTGAATAGAGGGAGTACTATAAATTAATTAATGAGGAGTTATTTGAAAAAAATCAAAACGGTACCCACGCTAACGTGAATTAGAGTGTGTGTCACATAATTAGTTATTTGAATTAGAGTGTGTGTCACGTAGTTAGTTATTTGAATTAGAGTGTGTGACACGTAGCGATCTCCAATTCTAACGTGGATTTCGCAGTTCACTGTATCCACGCTAATTTTTTAATAAAAAATCATATGTATTGATGAACACCATGGTAGTGAGAAATTTTTTGGATGGATTCAAACATATGACCTACAAAATAGCACAACAAACTGAGTCAATGTCAACTTTTCGAAACTTAGTACGGCACGAATTCGAAATAATTACCCGTATGTCTGGTCCTCGGTTCAAATCTTACAATGTACACCGAATTGAAACATCGATATTAAGTCTCGTACTATGTACATTCAAATGTTGTTTTTAGCCCCCCCACGCACAAACGCTACATACTTCCTGTATCGGTCAATCTTCCTCTCCTAACCACCTTAGGAAGCTATCGGTTTCCAACACACGTTCATTCTTTCTCTCCATGTTTCGATCTCTAAGTCTCTCAACTACACAACCCCTTTTTCCACTCTGTTACCAAATGTATTTACCTCACACACCCGCCATTGCACCCCATGCCGAGCTCTCTCTCTCTCCCCCCTCTCCCTCTCACCCTCTCGCGCTAAATACATGCATTGCCTATCTAGCCCCCCAACCTCTCGTGCATGCGCACACACGCACGTTGTATATCTAGGTCACTCCCTCGAGACCGTCTCACTCTTTCTTCCGCACGGTGGGACACACTCGCTCAATCTCGCTCTCTTTATCTGAGTCTCATTTAACCTCGTTTTCTTTCACACAAAATGATATATCTCCCTGTTCGGGCCTCGATTGACACACTCTATACTCTCTCACATAGATTGTCTATCTGGGTCAGTCCATCCAATCCGCCACCACTCTTTCGACCTCATGGTGGGCCACGCTCACTCAATCTCTCTCTCTCTCTCTCTCTCCCTCCGTATGTCTCGATTGACCTCGCTCTTTCTCGGACAAAAACGATATATCACCATGTTTGAGCCCAATTCGACCTATTCACATTGTATACTCTCTCACGCACATCGTCTATCTAGGTCACTCTCTCCAACCCGTCTCACTCTTTAGATCGCACGGCGACCCTATGTGATCGGTTGACCTTGCTTCCTCCCACGCACAAAATATATCTACACGTCTATGACTGGATCATCTCTCATGCTCTATCTTACAGCCCTCACCCTTGCCAAAAAGCTCAATCGGACAATATCTCTCTAGAGCATATATATTTGTTCAATGAATGTCGGACCACACTCACTTTGTCTCTCTATCTATATGTCTCTCGATTGACCTCACTTTCTCACACCATATCTTCCACGCGTTGAAGCTACTACCTCTCCATCCCTCGCAAAGCCGGAGCTATTTACATTGCGAGGGGCACTCCAACCTTGGATTAATTTGTGTAGGCATTTATTCCGGTCGGTTTAGATTATATTTTCGTAGCATTCGACCCACAACTACTCCAATGACCGTAGTGAGTAATTAAGCTACGGGGAGCACCTAATATGAGCACCGGGGAGCCGTTGGATCGAAGATGCAGCGGCACACACGAGGCCTGAATGTTTTATTTGCAAAAAAAACTTTGGAGAGTTTGGAAATTGCGCATAATTACAAGGACTACTCCCAAGCCATTGGATCTCACTTCCAACGGTGTAAAAACTCGTATCACCATAGTATCTAAGCTGCGGGGTGGATATGATATTCTATGCCGCTGTCATTTTTGTTCGTAAACTTGCAAAAAACGTGTAACTCGTGCCGTTACTTGTCTAACCGTGCAAAGTGTTTGTTCAAAAAAAACCATCCTACAATGAAATATCAGAACAACACACGGGGGTCCTACTTGTCATTAATCAAATTTGGACCCAAAACTAACAAATCTGAAATACGAGATTCGAACTGGCAACCTGGACTACAAAGTGTAAGTCGATAGCCTGAAAAAATGAACGGTTGTTGGCTTTGTCCCATAACTTGATTTTATACAGTACTTGCGTTGAGTAGAGTAGAGGGAGTGCCTCGTCAACACGTGCATGACCGTTATCTCACTTACTGGTGGGTCCCAGGTCTGTGATTTCAATCTCTCTTCTCTCCATCGTCTAACCTTTGCACGGGCACACACGAAGAGCAGCGCTAGCATGCCGTGGTGTTATTACAACTAAAAAACATGGAAAATAGAAGAATCGCCTAGAACAAGAGACGTTGTGGCTGGTCGAGACGGAGCTAACCACATCTATCCTCCGTGCCACGTTTGCATGATGAAGCTGTGTGGCTAGTGGGGTGTTTTCAACTGACTGGCTGGGTCCCGAGGTCGAACCATAGGTACTAGTCTGACACAGTATATTTTTACACGCACATTTTTCCTCCGTGCCGAGACGTGGCACACCCTACCGCACGGTTTCGGGGTCCTCCCAGGTGGCGCACGCATATATTCTTCTTGACGTGGGACGCCCTACCACGCGTTTTCTAGGTCCTCCTCGGTCGTAGCGCCAAAGCAAGTAAATGAGTCGTCAAATCATGAAAGACCACGTTTCCCGCCGAGTACATCAGTGAAGCACGGTGGCTAGCTAGTTAGGCTAGTTCGACCGATTAGCTAGGCCGCCGCCACATTTGTTTTTTCACCCATTTTTTATCTACTTCCCGGTAGGTAAATTTAAATATCCACCGTGGCGTTGCTCTGGTGTTTGGGTGCGGCATGATTTTTAATTTTCTGATTGACGGGAGCAAGCGCGGTAGGATTTTTAATTTTTTGATTGACGGGAGTAGGCGCGACAGCAATTAGTCACGATGACTCCGCCTGTACCCACTGCTCCCTGATGTGAGAAGTCGTCGACTGGTGTTTTACCGTGGTGAAAACCAAAAGATTCCCCGATCCCTCCGCCTTCCTGTAGATTGCATTGCCTTTCAGCCATTTCGCCCCCTTTTCTTCCTCTCCCCATTGCTTCTACCTGGTGCCATGGTGGCACATCAGATCACAGAGTCCAAGGTGAGGCTCCTGACACAGGAGCTCCATGCCAAGGATGCGGAGCTCAGGGCCAAGGACGTGGAGCTCCGTGAGCTCAAGGAGGAGAGGAGTGCCATGCTCCTCCATGATCTCAAGGAGGAGAGGATGCGGAGCTCAGGGCCAAGGACGTGGAGCTCCGTGAGCTCAAGGATGTGGAGCTCCGTGAGCTCAAGGATGTGGAGCTCCATGAGCTCAAGGAGGCGGGAGTTCACGGAGCTTCAAAAGCGGCAGGCGTCCACCACAAAGATGCTCGAGGTGTCGGCAGCGTTGCTGCAGAAAGTGGGAGATACAATAGGCCGTCAGGGGAGCCGGCTGGAGCGCGAGCGGGCCGATCATGAAGAGGTCCAGGATCGCCTCAGCCACTTGGTGAACCAAGTTGCCACACATGTGTTGCGGCTGCGCGATGCCTACCGTCGTGCCAGCGGGACGATGCCGGCCGTCGGGCTAAACCCGTTCGACCACCCGGTCGACTTCAACGAGCTGCAGCTTCCTGACCTGGTCTCCTTCTTCACCTATATCTCCGAGGAGCTGAGCCATCTCCATGCGATGGTGGGGGCTGAGCTGGACAAGGAGGGGTTGCGGGCTGCCGTCGTCGTTGCCGGGAGAATCCTTTCAGGGCTCCGTCACCGGAATCCGTTCGTGCCATTGGACACCGTCTTTGACGAGCTGGCTCCTGTCGACCGGGAGCGGGCTCTGCGGGCGGTTGCACCCTGCATCACCAACATCGTGCACCTCGATAAGCAGTGGGACTTCGGTGGTGTTTCAGCGCCCTCTGCATTGGCATGTCCATGTCTCGACGCAACATGAACGTTGGATCAAACTCAGACGGTGCATATTAGTCACTGTAGCACAAAGCGTGTGGGTGTGTTTGGTTGCATTCTCATCTCAATATAGTTGTTTCCTCTTCGTGTATTTTTGTCAACCTACTGGTGTGGACTCATGCACCCTTCATGCACTCTGCCAAACACCCAAAAGTGGATCGAGAAGGGAACTTTTGCTCCCATCCCATGCACCCTTCATACACCCTGCCTAACACTATTCGTGCTTCATATGGTTCATGTTTCGTGGAGTACTGTAGCACCATACTCTCCGTGCGCTATCGACCTAGTTCTGTTAACATTGATCTCACCATTCATTCTCGACTGGACAGTTGAAAAAGCGGTACTATGTTACATATAGGAGTAGTTGACATGTGCACAACATCATTTGTTATCGTCATATCTTACTACACTAGCAACAAGATTGTGTAGTACTGACGCATGAACCACTGCACATGCCTAGTAGTAGGAGCACATGTTCAAGTGGCTGCCATGTTTCGCACTCCTCCGTCGTAAGAGTGGAAACGCTTGCTGTAATCATTTTTTTCTTCTGAAAAACAGTGCACATGCTCTACCGTGCGGATCCTCCTCTAGCCATGCACTAAATTACTCACTTTCACCGACGTGTGGGATAGCCAGCATCGGGGTCCACCAGCCATGCACTAAATTACTCCGTAGTAGAGTGACGGTAGACTACTCCGATCGAAGCGACGCAGTAATTCCCAATGAGCCGTCAAATCACAAAACCCCCTCCTTTCCAGTAGTAAGTTGGACGGACGAAGCAACCATCATTTCACTCTTCTCTCTCAGCTTCCTCTCTACCCAACCCTCGCTTCTGCCTCATCTTGTTCCTCATTTCTTCAAGAAAACCCTGACCTGCTTCTGCCATTGTTCTTCTCTCCCAAAGAAGGAAAGGTGAGCGCATCAATGGTGTTGATTCTGGCCAAGGCCCGGTCTTGCAACCCTGAGACTGATCCTATAACTCCCTCTCTTTTATTCTTTTGGGTTTGTGATTATGGTTTCTTTTCTTTTATTTCTATTTGACAGTTTCTTGATGGACACTGGAGCACCGGCCGAAGTGATGTCTATGGCTCCGGCCAAAACCGTCGAGGCTCATGGTACGAAGAAGCGCAAGCACCCCGCCGAGACTACCCCAGACAAGCTCAAAGCCATCGCCCTGTCCAAGCCCCCCTCTCCGGGATCCCTCATTAAGCAAGTCCAGGTAATATCTCTTCTTGACAATCTTTTTGTTGATCTTGATCGTGTTTTTTCATCTAACACGCAGTACTAGTACTAGTAGTACAACTTTCTGGGTGATCTTGCATGTGATTTTTATGTGCCAAATGACGGTTCTAAATTCCTCTTTTCACCAAAACATGCGAGAGGTTGACACTGATTTCTTATAGATTACTTTCAACTACTCCCTTTGTCCCAAATTTCTTGTCTTAGATTTTTCTAAATACGAATGTATCTAATACTAAAATGTGACTTGATACATCCGTATCTAGACAAATCTAAGAGAAGAATTTTGGGACGTAGGGAATACTTTATGAACATCAACGCTACCTTTTAAGAGGGTATATTTGCCTCAGTAACTTGTGTTATGGATATTGCATGTAATCCCTCTGCTCTCATGCCATTGAAGACATGTTCTAGTGTCTTTGTTCACTCATTTCTGTGCGTATATGTAGTCATATATGGAGTATAATATCGAAAATCATCTTATATTTCTAAACGGAGGTAGTAATAAAATATGGTTTCTATTTGAATTGGAACTAGGTCCACGGTGGAGATGAAGTTCTCAAAGTCATGTCGTGTGAACTGGAAGACCTGATGATGAGTTCTAGTGCTGAACTATCCAGCTGCTGTGTCCTTGTTGCCATGTGTCCTAAACTAGTGTTTTCCTGTAGCATTGTTGTCAGGCGTGTTCTCGAGGCTGTACTTGACCACAACAATTTCCTGGCTATGCCTTCGATTACGAAGGGTGTGGTTCTTGTAGAGCTTCCCAACAAATCTGATGCGGCCTGTCTTCATCATCATGTTTATGAGTGGAAAGACCACTCTGTTAGGTTCTCCAAGGTTGACAAGATGGTGATGGTGCATGTAGACATCTCACACGAAGTCCATGGCCTAGTCAGTTATGCGGGGTTCATCCCGTAGGTCGGTGGCAAAAAATAGTCTGCAGAGTTTAGTTAGTGCAACTTTGCTTGTCTGTAGTAAGTACTATTGTTCAGTACTTGATTTGTGTTTGTGAAACCTGTATTGTTTATTAGTACTGCCGCTTTTGGTGTGTGGTCAGTCCTGAGAACTGTCTATGTTAATGTTTGTCCACTCAATTCAGTTTGTATATTTTGAAGTATCCATATCATATTTTTTGTGAGGACGGTCTATCACTTATGGTTACACTCCAATATCTATATGCATTGCAGGGTTTATCGCACCCACCAGGATTTCCAGCCCCATGGATGTTCGGTCCATACGATTTGTCATGACCCTTGGACTGTCCTGCTTGTGGGAGTAGGCGGGGCCCCTGCATGCCACGCGTAGTTGGACGATCAATCTTCTGTTTAGTACTTCAACATAGTGATTTCCTGGTAAGGATTCACTCGTGTCACATCAAGTAAATCTTATTGATTTACTATCTAAATCTTATTGATTTAATGTCATATTTTCTTTCTTTTCCTGCAATTTTACTATGCAGGTTTTGCCACGTGACATTCATCACAGAATAAACCTTTTTGTTTCCTCTACGATGGCTATTTTTGCAGGTTTCACTTCTTATGTCGTGTCAGTAACGAAGGCACCGTCCATCACTTATATTACTGGAAAAAATTGGATAAGTCTGTTGTCTGAGTACAAGCTGAATCCCTATGATGGACTGCAGTTTGGTTTAACAAAAACGCCACAATTAGTCCTTCTCATGTTTAAAAGAAATGAAGAAAAAGACTGGATCACGGTCATGGATCCTAGTCAAGTTAGAAAGCTGATCATACCAGACCAGACATGATCGCCGCTGTCTCGCACAGATCGAGCACCGGCAGTTGCTCTAGCATTGACAGCGGCAACAGCTCAGTCTGATCCAGCTGAGGATTGGGCACCGACCGCGTCAGCGGATCAGTCTGATCTACCAGAGGATCGGGCATCGACACCGCACCTGCTCCGACACCGGCACCAGTTCTACAAGGAGCACCATCTCCGGCAGCAACAGCGGCTCTGGCACCTACACCAACAGTTGCACTTGCATCTGCTCCGGCCTGTGCAGTTGCACCGGCAACAGACTGGGCTGTAGTTCGCACTTCATATACCAAAGTCCTTACTAAAACCGACATGTCCACCTTCTTGGTAAGCATTGGCCGCCCAAGTGCTTCATTCTTTTTTCTTTCCATGTTGTTTCACATGCTTCACTGTGTTGATCTAACTGTTTGGGTATGTCTTCTTGTTTGCAAATAGAGAATTTCTAGAGCAACGAGGGAGTCGTTCAACAATCTGGGAAACCGCGGCCAAGTTTCTCTTACCATGCGCAGCCTTGGTGTGAATGAACCTGCTCAATATACCGTAAGTACAAAGGATGGTCGCATGGTGATTGATGCTAAAGGATGGTCAAGGTTCCAATCTAAATCATATCCTGCGGTAGGGGATGATGTCAAAATCGAACTTTCTCGGCAAGGAGAGCTGGTCCAAATCAACTTTGAAATTCTTCAGTTGCAACACGCAACTGCCGAACTGATCTATCCTTCGAGAGATTTTGATGTAAGAATCTGGCATGGTGAAACAAGTGTCCTGTGTATAAGTAGTACGATAGTATTATTTATCACATGGTATATCGTTGATAGAATTGCAACTCTGATTGCTGGTTAGGAACTGTCGTTCGATTTCATTCCAACAGCTATCGTGCTTTATTCAATTTTGTGTATTCACCTTGCGACAGCATCTAAAACCAGCACCGTACCGATCGCTTGCAATATGAAAAGCACTGAGGTAGAACACATGGGCCCCCAAACATGCAGGGTCGGCCTGCGGCCCAAAGTCCAGAACCGTGAGCCTATCTGAGTATTATATTCTCAGCTGAACCCCCATAAAAAAAGCTGAACCCCCATAATGCCCGTGCGTTGTAGAGGGAGTATATTTCTCGGCAAGGTGAGCCTGTGATATAAAATATTAGTATATTTCTTTATAGAGGGAGTATCTCTCTGTCAAAATATATATTTATGTGTAACTAGTTACTCCTGTCTTTTTACTTCCTTTCGCTGATATGTGGGGCAACCGACAACGGGGTCCATGTGCCATATGCACAAATTAGAGTGCACAACTTCACGGTAGACACACCCCGGTCGTAGCACCGAAGTAATGCCCAATGAGCCGTCAAATCACAACCCCCCTTTCCAGCTTTAGCAGTATGCTGGACAGACGAAGCGGCAATATTTCACTAGACCTGAATCCCCTTCTCCCTCGCCTACTTGTTCAGAGAAAACACCCTCTCGGCGATTGCATAGGGTTTACTCATGGAGAACCGGGTATGAATTCTTCATCCATTCCCGATAAACCCAAGTCCCTTGGTCGCAGATAATCCTAGGATGGCAGCCGCCGCCGTTGATGCATTTTTCTTCCTACTGAATCTAGTGTGTTTCATTTGCAGTGCCCAAAGTGCGAGTACTCTACAGGTTTCTGTGCCCTCGGTGAGACGCCACACTTGTTCCTTCTCATCCTAACACAACATTTCGAAACACGCACAGTATGTTCCTAGAATCCTCTTTTCTATCCGGGAGGGTGGGGTTTTTTTGAACATGCTGTGTTCCCATATTATTTTTCCTGTAGTGTATTATTTGCTCTGCCAGAACACATGTACTCAAGATGCTCGGCCTTGCCATAACTGAATACACTAGTTTAATGGTCACAGTGAAGAGAAGCCATGGATATAAGTTCCGAGTTGGGTTCATGAACCAAGAAAATCGCTGCTTTTTTTATGGCCGAACTTGGATAAACTTTCTCAAGTGTTACAGACTGAAAGTTGGCACATGATTGTTGATGGAAATAGCAGAACCTGGTCTCATCTTCACTGCGATCTTCCACCCCGACGTCGTTCCAATTGTTCATCCATGTTAGTTTTGTATCTAGTTCTTGCTTGTTGCATTGGTTACTTCTTAATCCACCTATTCTGTCTAACTAATCACAATCTAACTTTAGAAGTAGCAATGAATCTCTCACGAAGATGCTACTTCTAACTAATATTTTCTTATAATTGGTGGCACGTGTAGGTTTTTTTAGAGTTAAGCAGTCTGCTTGTTTGTTACTCTGTAATAACTCGGCTGTTACTAATGGCACTGAAGTTGACTGGATCGACATCCACAAGTTCCTACACTTTATTGATCGTCTTGAGGTCCTTGTGGGGCGTTTCAATGGTGGAAGGCCACGTGGGATATGTGTGCCACTGCTGCACTCGTTGAACAGGTTCAACTGTGTCGAGAAACTTATGGTACGAGCTGTTTTCTGTTATATATGTTGTTCATAAACTATTGCTTATACACAGTTTTATAGCTGTGATCTTATTGAAACAGGAACTACTGAGTTCTATTGTTCCTATATAGATGCCTGACCATGGTCGGGTCAGACTTGCGCTTGGTCACAACATGATGTTTATGTCGACCTACTCAATTCCCCTTGGAGGTGAAAAGACACTTATTCATGGGTGGTCTCAACTAATGAAGGCCCGTCCATCTTGGAGAATAGGACAGAAGATTATGTTCATGATTTTCCATGGCTCTAAAGCGAATATCCTGTTTATTGACCATGTTGCAAGATGAAGCCGCTTTCAGAAGGCTGTGTATGCGCGGGGTGGCGCCTGGGCCTTGTCCTGGGGCTTGCCGGCCTCACCCTTGGTTAACTGTAGCAAAGTAGCACTGTTCGAGGCGTGCTTTGTATGGTTGAACTTGTATAAGTACTCATACTGCTTTCAGTTTTGGTTGTTAAGTGCCCCTGCTGGTTTTAGTTAAGGTTGTTAAGTACTCCTGCTGCTTTTACAATCTGTCGTGTTTCTTTAGTCCTGTCTTCCTCCAGCCGCCAAAACCAAACCAGCGCCGGCGGGGCCGCCTGCTTCCGCTTCCCACGACTGGCTGCGCCTCAGCGCACGCATCGCCGCCCCATCGTCTCCTAAATCGTTAACACCGAACGTCCTCCGCGCGCTTTAGCGCGCTCGCCGCGGTGCCGCCCTCTCGCGTTGTCAACATGGTCAACAAACAACAGGAATCGGCAGAAGTACGTGGAGAGGATGACAGTAGGGGCCCACCACGTCAGCGTATGGAAAAATAAAATGCTTCCTCCTAGTGTTTTCCAGACATCTGGGACCCACGACATTGTGAGCATATATAGTCAATAGACAAGAGAACATCACAAGATCGGCTGACACCTGGGACGTAGCCACTCGAGCAGTATTTTTTTTGTTTGGTATTGTTGAGATAGAGCAGGGTTTGAACTGGGCTGTGGCCCGTCTAGCCCAGGCTTATATTTTATGTTCACCATGTGACCAGCCCAGCTATTTTTTCTTTGTGAAAATGAGCCCAGTTTATTTTTTCTGAAGAATACCCAATCTAGGCCTACTTATTTTTCTACGCCCTGATGGGCTGCAACTCTTTCAAGACGCATGCAAATCTTGAAAGTAATATGAAATGGGTTGCAAGTATAAAAACAGATGACAAATTGGCAATTACTTTATATTTTCTGAATTTTATTACATTTTCAGATTCCTATTTCACTTGGCATTAACCTAATTTAAATATATCTTCAAAGTACTTTAAATCTAGCTGGACATTTCGGTATAAAAAATAGTTTGGAACCCACAGAAATATGCGAAATTGGCCCTGGCCAACCAAAAAAAACGACTACAATAAATTGCATAAGAAGTTGCCATGAGCTATATATAAATTATTAAAAAAAGAGGGAGTGGTCTGACTTGTGGGCCTGTTTAGTTGACGCGTATCCAAGATTTTTTTAGTTATTATATACGTCAACAAACGATTCTAGCTGACGTAACCATTGGATGTCAATCCAACGGCCATCGTGTTTCGTCAATCTCTGATCTTCTTGCTCCAGCCGCCAAAGCAGCGCCGGCGGGACCGCCTACTCCCGCCTCCCGTGGCCGGCTATGCTGCCGCGAAGGCCTCAGCGCCCCCTACTACTCCCACCACTGGCCAGGGCATCCCTCTACTCACCCACACCCCCTGTTATTCTGCGGCGACGGCAGCCTCATAGCGCAGCCAAACCGGTGAACGCTCGTACTCCTCTCCGCGTGGGCATCCATGGCCGCATCTTCCCCAGCTCCGTGTCGTCCCCTTCCTATGCCTCGCCGTCGTCCACCGTCGTGGTGCTCTCGGCGCGGCATGGTCAATGTGGTCAACGACCGACTTCCGTTGGAAGAGTACTATACATGGAGAGGCTGACAGCTGGGTCCACGCCAGCTGCAAGGAAGTGCCTCCTTATTACGCGAAAAATAATTATTCCTCCACCTGACAGCGGGGACCCACCGGACGGGCCACCAGTATTTTGCGAAAGAAATCGTTTCCCCCTGACTGCTGGGACCCACCAGACGGGCCACCGTATTTTGTGAAAAAAACGTTCCCCCCGCCTTCAGCTCGGACCCACCGGAAGTGCCTCCTTATTACGCACAAAAAAAGATTACTCCCTCGGCTAGCTGGGACCCACCTTGGTGGGAGGCTGACTTGTGGGCCTACTAAGTTGATGGGGACGAAGGCTTTGTCAACTTAGTCAATATGAGCGATTCTAGCTCCAGTGACCGTACGATGTCCATCCAACGGCCGTAGTGCTTCTTCAACCTCTGGCCTTCTTGCTCCAGCCGCCCGAAGTAGCGCCGGTCGTGCCGCATGCTACTGCCTCCTGTGGCTGGCTGTGCTGCCGCGGAGGCCTCACCGCCCCCTACTATTCCCACCGCTGGCCAGGCCCTGCGGCGACGGCAGCCTCACACCGTAGCCGAACCAGTGAACCCTCTTACTCCTCTCCGCGCGGGCTTCCACTACCGCGTCTTCCCCGGCTCCGCGTCGTCCCCTTCCTAGGCCTCGCCGTCGTCCACCGCCGTGGTGCTCTCGGCGCGGCGTGGTCAATGTGGTCAACGACCGACTTCCATCGGAAGAGTACTATGCGTGGAGACGCTGACAGCTGGGTCCACGGCCGCAACAAGGAAGTGCCTCCTTATTACGCGCAAAATAATTATTCCTCCACCTGACAGCAGGGACCCACCGGATGGGCCACAATATTTCGCGAAAAAAACGTTTGCCCCTAACTGCTGGGACCCACCAGCTACATCTTCTCACGCAAGGAAGTGCCTGACAGTCGGGACCCACCTGGTCGAAGCGTACGTAGCATTGTCATTCTAGTCGCGAACGTGTACGTACATATATACTGGTCGATGTAGAGGTGCGCACGTGTCGTAGTAGAGGCGCGCACGTAGCATGTACACGTACGTACATCGGCCAGGGTGCAAGAAAGAAAATACGGCCACGTATGTGTACATATGGGCGGGGTCTCAAATGCCTACTCGCGCATACGTACGGCCAGGGCTCGTGTACATGGCTGGGTCGAAACGGAGAAACAGCGTCGGCGTCGTGTTCATGGGGAGGCAACGGAATGCGTCGTGTTCATGGGGAGGCAACGAAATGCGTCGTGTTCATCGGGAGGCAACGGAATGCGTCGTGTTCATCGGGAGGGGCTTGGACGGAACAGGCGATGGAAACGAGGCCTGGCGTACCGCTGAACGGAGGAAACGGCCTTGTGTTCGACCGGTCACGTTCGAAACGGGATCCTGTTCATCCGGAGGGTTCTGGCGTACCGCAAAACAGAGGAAACGGACCTCCTACGGTGAAAACGGGGGTCCTGTTGATCGAGAGGGGTGTGGCGTACCGCAAAACGGACGAAACAGACTTGTGTTGGAGCGCTACGATCGAAACGGGGGTCCTGTTCATCGGGAGGGGTGTGGCGTACCACAAAACAGGAGTCCACGGGATACTGTTCATCTCCACCGTCGACCCCCTCCAGCCTCCACGAGCTACTGTTCATCCACCGTCGACCTCCTCCAGCCTCCACCTGCGACTGTCCATCCACGGGCTCCTGTTCATCTAGCCTCCACCGCGCGCTACTCCACCGGCTACTGTTCAACCAGCCCTCTCCACGGGCTCCTGTTCAACCACCCCTCCACGGGCTACTGTTCATCCTGCCCTCCACCGTCTACTATTCATCCTACCCTCCACGGGGTGGTCCTGTTCATCCAGCCCTCCACGGGGTCCTGTTCATCCTGCCCCAACCGGCTCGATCGATCGGGGTCCTGTTCATCCAGAGGCAACACCACGGGGTCCTGTTCATCCACCCCC
>NC_041390.1:412361389-412453130 GCF_002162155.2 Triticum dicoccoides | reverse complement strand
CCAGAGGCAGCATTGATCGGCTTCAGTTAGCAGCAGTAGCGAATGAATCGCTCGATTGGGTTCAGTTAATAGCCATCGATCGGTCGCTCGGGTTCAGTAACGCGTAGCCTGCAGTGAAATCGCTCGGGTTCAGTTAGAGCCCAACGCCTCTCTTGGATTCAGTTAGAGCCAACGCCTCGCACACATGCACGTACATGTACGAGAGAAGCACGCATCGCTCGGTGCCGACCTCCCACCGTAACCGAGAACTCCCCGAAATTTTCCTCGCCCTCGCTTCTACCATGGTTTTTTCCGTCATGGACGGCCCAAAGAATGTCATGCAGCTGCGTCTCTGGCCCGCCCAGGACGAAAAGCCCATTTTCTGTCATGATGTTTTGTCATAGAAGTAGGAGCCCACCACATCTATGATGATACCGGGTTTTGTCACAATTATCGTCATAGAAGTGTCATATGTATGACAGATTTTTTTTCGTTCGGCCCAAAATGTCACGGATGTGTCTTTTTTTTAGTGTATGGACCTGAAGGTCTGAAGTAAACTACTCACACATCATCGGAGAGGCTATGGTGTTGATGTAGAAGCCCTCCGTGATCGATGCCCCCTCCGGCGGAGCTCCGGAAAAGGCCCCAAGATGGGATCTCACGGGTACAGAAGGTTGCGGCGGTGGAATTAGGGTTTTGGCTTTGTATCCGGTAGTTTGGGGCTACGTAGGTATATATAGGAGGAAGAAGTACATCGATGGAGCAACATGGGCCCCATGAGGGTTGAGGGCGCGCCTGGGGGGGGGGGTAGGCGCGCCCCTACCTCGTGCCTTCCTGGTTGATGTCTTAACGTAGGGTCCAAGTCCTCTGGATCACGTTCGTTTCGAAAATCACGTTCCCGAAGGTTTCATTCCGTTTGGACTCCGTTTGATATTCTTTTTCTACGAAACTCTGAAATAGGCAAAAAAACAACAATTCTGGGCTGGGCCTCCGGTTAATAGGTTAGTCCCAAAACTAATATAAAAGTGTATAATAAAGCCCAATAATGTCCAAAACAGAATATAATATAGCATGGAACAATCAAAAATTATAGATACGTTGGAGACGTATCACGCTTCACATCTAGATTCTGCTAACATGCTCTATTTGGAGCTACTCCAACTGACTACTCCACTATTGAAAATAAATATGTATCCGGTTTGAGACTTCAAGTCATCTGGATCAGTATGGAAGCTTGCATCAATGTAACCCTTTATGATGAGCTCTTTGTCACCTCCATAAACAAGAAACATTTCCTTAGTCCTCTTTAGGTACTTAAGAATATTTTTTACCGTTGTCCAGTGATCCACTCCTTGATCACTCTAGTACCTGTCTTCCAGACTTATGGCAAGGCACACATCAGGTCTAGTACACAACATGGCATACATTATAGAGCCTATGGCCATTGTTCAAGAAATCGATAATTGGTAGCTGCTCGACTGTCTTGGGAGTAGAGATTAATCTAAATCAACCTATTAATTGGATTAATCGGCCGACCACTAATCAATATATTGAATACGAACTTGCCAAAATATATCTAGTTTCTATGTATTGTACCATACTATCATGCTCTTAGCTATGTACTATATCGAAATATGCTACTATTTGGTCAATACTGGGCTATTAAGGAGCTAGAGGGGAATGGCAGGGATTATGGGGCAAGATTTTTGGCTTTGTTTGCTGATAGGTTAATGGGCCAACAATGATTAATCAGCCTAACAACTGATTAATCGGTCTAACATGCCAATTAATCGTATGACAAGTTAACACGGCGAATATGTGTTAATCGATCCGGCCACCCAACGAGTAGCGATTAACTTGTCTATTAACTGATTAATCGGACTAATTCTTGAATAGTGCATATGGCTCAAGCATAGGGGACAACTTTCATCCTTTCTCTTTCTTCTATCGTGGTCAGGCTTTGAGTCTTACTCAACTTCCTACCTTGCAAGACAGGCAAGAACCCCTTCTTTGACTCACCATTTTGAACTTCTTCAAAATCTTGTCAAGGAATGTGCTCTGTGAAAGTCCTACCAGGCCTCTTGATCGATCTCTATAGATCTTGATGCCCAATATGTAAGCAGCCTCACCCAGGTATTTCATTGAAAAACTCTTGTTTAAATAACCCTTTATGCTTTCCAGAAATTCTATGTCATTTCCAATCAATAACATGCCATCCACATATAGTATTAGAAATGCTACAGAGCTTCCACTCACTTTCTTATAAACACAAGCTTCTCCATAAGTTTGTATAAAACCAAAAGTTTTGATCACCTAATCAAAGCGAACATTCCAACTCCGAGATGCTTGCACCAGTCCATAGATGGACCATTGAAACTTGCATACTGTATTAGCATCCTTAGGATCGACAACTCTTCCTTAAGGAAACTGCTACTTGTGAGCTGCGTTGGTATTTCCTCGAAGAGGAGAGGATGGTGTAGTATAGTAGATATAAGTATTTCCCTCAGCTAAGAACCAAGGTTATCAATCCAGTAGGAGAATCACACAAAGCCTCGTGAACAGCACTAGCACATACAAAAGCAAATACTTGTACCCAACGCGAACTAGGGGGTTGTCAATCCCCTCGGTAGATCATGCTCGTCGTGACAGTGCGACACGCTCTGCAGTGGCTCGAATCCGTCAAGGATCAAGTCCCCGCGGATGTCAGCCGTGTAGTTTAAACTTCCAAATCTGACCTGACGGCCAGGGGCATAGCTTTCGATCTGCTCCAGATGGCCAAGTGAATTGGCCCGCAGTGCGAAGCCACCGAAGACGAAGATCTGTCTGGGGAGGAAGGTCTCACCCTGGACTACATCGCTATTGATGATCGTAGGAGCCATCAAGCCTGACGGCAACGACACAGAGGAACTCTCAATGAAAGCACCAATGTCGGTGTCAAAACCGGCGGATCTCGGGTAGGGGGTCCCGAACAGGAGGCAAGGGACACGAAGTTTTACCCAGGTTCGGGCCCTCTTGATGGAGGTAAAACCCTACGTCCTGCTTGATTAATATTGATGATATGGGTAGTACAAGAGTAGATCTACCACGAGATCGGAGAGGCTAAACCCTAGAAGCTAGCCTATGGTATGATTGTTGTTCTGTATGTTGTTCTACGGACTAAAACCCTCCAGTTTATATAGACACCGGAGAGGGTTAGGGTTACACAAAGTCGGTTACAATGGTAGGAGATCTACATATCTGTATTGCCAAGCTTGCCTTCCACGCCAAGGAAAGTCCCTTCCGGACACGGGACGAAGTCTTCAATCTTGCATCTTCATAGTCCAGGAGTCCGGCTGAAGGAATAGTCCAGCCATCCGGACACCCACTAATCCAGGACTCCCTCAGTAGCCCCTGAACCAGGCTTCAAGCATTGCAAGGCGGGTTCCTCCTCCAAGTACTTCATAGAAGATTTTGAACACAAAGAAGTGTCCGGCTCTGCAAAATAAGTTTCCACATATTGCCATAGAGATAATAATATTTACACAAATCTGATCTGCTGACGTATTCCGTAGTGTGACATCGCACCACGGCCAAGCCTTTATTCGAATCATTTTATTATCCCACCTTAGCGCGTCATGCGAGGCGGTTTTCTTGGCACGTCTTGTTAAAGCAGAGATCGTGTCCCCTTATTCCGGGATTCTCATCAATATGGGCGTTGGTAACCCAACCGCTTCTAGGACTCCTAGACTATAGGCAAGTCCAAACGGCCATGGAGAGGACGCTTAATATTCACCCTCTCTATAAAGGGACAAGGCTTTTATTTTTTCCCTCCCATGCTCAATCGAATCCTTCCCCCACCTCAAGCTCAAACACCCAAAGTTCAGGTCAGGTGCTCCGAACCTTCAATCATGTCCGGATCTAGCCTTCAAGGCCAATGGGTGCCTTCCTCCGTTATGGAAGAAGACATGAAAAAGTTGAGGGAGGCCAGATATCTGACCGCCGAGGTTGTGCATCGGCTGCCTGCCCGAGGGCAGGCCGTCCCCTCCCCCAAACCCAACGAGAGCGGCGTGTTCGTCTCCCACTTCCTCCGAGGTCTAGGCCTTGCTCTGGATCTTTTCGTCAGGGGTTTGATGTTTTATTACGGGCTAGACTTCCATGATCTAGGTCCGGACTCCTTTCTTCATATCACGACATTTATTGTCGTGTGGGAGGCCTTCCTCCGGGTTACCCCTCACTTTGGCTTGTGGCTCAAGACCTTTGAAGTAAAGCCAAAGATGATCGATGGGCAACATGCAGCGTGTGGAGGTGCCTCAATATGCAAGATGACGGGAGCTCCGTGGCCCAAAGGTTCCATTCCAGAGGTGTCTGAATTGTGGCAACAGGAGTGGTTCTACATCACGGCTCCTAGAAGTGCCAAGTGGGCGGCCGCCCCTGTTTTCCGCTCGGGCCCTCCTCCACAACTGATGTCATGGATCAGCAGAGGTCTGAGCTGGGGTCCAGCCAAGGACATGCCTATACTGCAAAGCGCATTCGAGATCTCTTCAATGGAGATTTTAGTTTGGTTGCGGTAATACAAGTTATGCTGGTTCGTCAAGTCCAGCCTTGCAAACGCCGGCCCCTTCGCTTGTGAGAGTTCAATCCCGAGGGACCGCGTGTCATCCAAAATTTCCTCGGCCTGACGCACGAGGAGATGTACAAGTCATTCTTTGGACCCCAGGTAGAGTGTCCGGAAATCACCGAGGATGTGGGCTTGAGCAGTAATCGCGCCGCCGAATAGGTAAGGAATCTTCCGGCCGAACATACTATCTCTCATTTGTTACGAAGTTATTTCTGAGAGTTTGCTTTTTGACCAGGACTGGCTAACAAAGGCGAAGTTGATTCGGTGTTCGGCCCCCTCCCTGAGGGTTTGGACAATCCGGTATTGGAAAAGATGCTCCAGGTCGCACCTTGCCCGGAGGCCTTGAAGGAAGATACTGGGAAGGATAATACGGGCGGACGTGGGCCCCCAACGCTGCCCATTCTAACCGAGGGAGCGAGCGTCTCCATGAAGGAAGACGACCGGAGGAGGAAAAGGACTGCGCCCGGGGATTCGGACGCCGAAGCTTCCAAACGGGAGAAGAAGTCTCCCACAGAGGGTCCTACCTTGGGGGGTGCTTTTGCCGCACAAAGTCCACGGGGGGATCAATTCTCTAGCGAGTCGTAAGTGACCCGAAATACTTTAATAGTACAGGTATGCCATCTTTTTCTTCTGAGAAAATAACCACCGCGTATATCTTTGCAGTTCGGGTCTTAGCCCCTCTCAAATGAGCTCGTCTTTGGGGGATCTTCTTCCAGAGATGATGGATAGCGAAACGCCCCCTCCGGACTCCTCCGCTCCAGAAGCGGGCGACCCCGAAGTGTCGTCACGGAGGGCCTTTCCGGGTCCGGTGAGGCCAGAAGATAACCCCATTGATCCCCGAAGCTCCCAGTGTCCGGCTCCCGAAGAGAGAGGAAAAAAGAGTCCGGCACCATCTGGTGTACGATCGGATGTTCTGAGGGAGTTGGTGGGGCGAGCGGCCATCTCAGATGAACACCGTGTGCTGATGAATACGGCGATGGAGAGAATCTTGTCCGCCGAAAGCGGATTGCATGAAGCTTTTATGAGTCTACTGACAGGCTTTGAGGTACGTAAAATAACGTATGATAGTCCTGCACATGCTAGGTGTGCCCTGTGTAGATAGTAGCTCCTGAGACTCTGGTTGTCATCGGAAATGACGACAAACAGAGGATCATATTCCCAGGTAATAACCATACTGCCTCTATGTGCAGGTGATGGAAGCTCCGGTGGCTAGCCGGACTAGCGAGTTTGCCCATTTAAAACGATAGTTGGATGCGGCAGACGCCGACATCGAGCTTGTTAACAAAAGGCTTGATGAGGCACAGGGTAAGTGTCATTATCTGGTAAATGCCGCATAGTAAGAGCAGCATGATGCCAGTATCTTTAATATGTTGTGATTGCAGATGGAGCTGCCACTGTTGAAGCCTTGCAGGCAGAACTTGCCCGAGCCAAGGAACACGCGAGGTTTAGTAATGCGGCTGCTTTCAAGGCGGCCGAAGAGTTGAAAACCGAGAAGGCCACGCATGGCGAGAGCCGAGATAAGATGGCCAAGATGGCCATAGAATTAAAAGCCACCGCCTACCGTTGCCGGGTTCTTGAAAAGGAAAACCTAGCGAAGGCATCGGACCTTGAGAAGGCTACTGCGACGAGAAAGAACATCCGCTCTGCTATGAGGGCGAAGAAGGAGGAGCTGCGGGAAGTCGGGGATATTGTAGCTGGGAAATCCTTTATGTTGCGGAGGAAGTTCGGAGATCCACGGTATGCTTCTTTGGATTGGCTGTGGAGTTCAGAGGATGTGTATATGGATTTGGCGGCGAGCGCTGCCGATGCGGCCAAGTACTTCCAGGGTCAGACAGACTGTGAAGTGGACCAGCTGTTTTGGACACAATTCCAATATCCCGAGCGTCCGCTTTCATTAACTGACCAATTAGCCGAATGGGCCGAACTGAATAGGTTGTCCGGACTCGCCATGAGGTCTGTTGTGGATCAGCTATGGCCGGAAAGGCCAAAACCGAACAGCTATTTCAGCTTGGTGCAGCAGCTCCTTGACGTGGTGCCGCACATTAATGCGGTGAAGAGGTTTGCGTGCATAAAGGGCTCACAGATGGCCTTTGCCCGTGTTAAAGCATACTGGGCGGAGATGGATGCTACCACTGTTGCAGCGCGGGATTCGGCCATAGGTCGAATGGCTGTTGAGCACTACTTTGAAGAAGTTCTTGAGGGTGCTCGTTTGATAGAGACCCAGTGCTCAAAAAATATTATGTTTGAGTGATATTTAATCTCATTGTAAGCGAAATGCTTTTATAAATTTTTATGAGGCTATTTTTATACTTTAGCCTGAAAGTAATATGATGCCTCCTGGGCGGCCGTTTATGTATACATGTGTATAACCTGAAAGATTGCAGCCGTCGGCTTCAACCCCCACGCATATAATGCGGAGGTGCTCGCAAAAAACACGTGTTCACACTTAACCCAACGTCTTGGTCCTATTAAGGAGGTGATAGCGGAGCGAGCGAGGCAACCGGACTATAATGCTTTAGCACTTTCACTTAGCCATAGGAGTTTGACAGTGGGGCCACTAGATAGCCCTTGGTGGCTCCGCATTCTCCCGATCCCGGGGTGCATACATGCCTGGCCGGAAAACGGCCCTTCGTTAAGGCGGAGGAATTCTAACATTCCAACAGGTCATCGAGTGGTTGACCAGTCTCACGCTATATCATGACAGTCAGTTTTCGGCTTTCTCTACTGAGGTGCTCGTCCGGATGAACCAGGGCACAATCGCAGTAGTTCTCCTGGTGCTGCCTTAGCCGGTAAAGCGGAACGTAAGGCACCAAAACACAGGAGCCGGGCAAACCCAACATTTGACCAAAGACAATGATTCGGAGCTGATGCATATAAGGCCAAACTTGCGACGCCGAACACTCCCTAAAGTATTCGGTCTTTGTGGTATAAATCGGGCCTAAATAATGGCCTTTGTAAGAAGCCCCTTGTGTCCAGGTACGTGCATTGTTCTGGCGTGGCCACATGCCAAGACGTCAGCATCCTTCTCGACGGTGGATATGTATCAACAAGAGACAGTAAAAGAGGTTTACGCAGGGTCTTAATCTAAAAGGAATCCTTGGAGCGGGTCCCTGGTGCACGTCTGCGCCTGTGTCTCCCTTGTGCCGTATCCTGGACGGGTGTAGCACGATGATCGTCTGTAAAAGAGAGGAATTTAGGTGAAAAGGTTGTTGTGCAAAAAGATAGTTTTTAAAGAAACCATGTATAATTCAAGATGAGAAAAAATTGCCACTTGTCTGCGCGCGTTGAGCCCCTTGTATTGACAAATAGGGGTGTGACCACTTATTCGGTATAAAAGCGGCGCCGGACTTGATTAATTGTGTCTGAGGTCTTGACGGCCTATTGGACGCTTTCGCTGGTCCAGGCGCCTTTAGTGTGCGGCTGCCAAGGCAGCCGCACTCTCTTCGGCGCGCAGAGATCGCTTGATATTTCCTTTCACTGAAATGATGCCACGTGGACCGGGCATCTTGAGTGTGAGGGAGGCGTAGTGTGGTATTGCATTAAAGCGAGTGAAAGCTTCGCGTTCGAGCAGTGCTTGATAGCCACTTTGGAACAGAGCGATGTGGAAGGTTAAATGCTCGCGACGGAAGTTATTGGGAGAGCTGAATATAACTTGTAGTAGGAGGGAGCCCGTACAACGAGCCCCTGGGCCTGGCGTTACTCCTTTAAAGGTAGTATTGATATGGCGAATTTTTGTTGGGTCTAATCCCATCCCGCGGATTGTATCATGATATATTAGGTTTAGACTGCTGCCACCGTCCATCAAGACTCGTGTGAAGTGATGTCCGCCAATTACTGGGTCTAATACCAGGGCGGCCCATCCTGCGTGTTGGATACTTGCTGAGTAATCGTGATGGTCGAAAGTGATCGGTTGAGACGACCAGTGGCAGGACTTCGCGGTGACAGGCACTTGGGTATATTTTCCTGCGAGTGCCGCGTTGTTTTTTTCCCTTGATCACGTGTAACACGTTTACTGTTTTGACTTCTGGTGGAAATTTCTTTTGTTCCCCAGTGTCTTGCTTGGTAGGCTCATCCTCGTCTTCACCTGGTGTATCCTCCCCCTTGTGTACGGCGTTGAGCTTGCCGGACTGCTTGAAGACCCAACATTCTCTGTGAGTATGATTAGCCGGTTTACCAGGGGTACTATGGATCTAACATACTTCGTCCAGAATTTTGTTGAGGCTGGACAGTTCATCCCTAGTGCCTTTAGAGGGCGGCTTTTCGTGTTGTCTTCTTTATTCCGGCATTTGTTATCGTTGCACCGTGATTTCCCGTTTCCATCCCTAACTTCAGATGTAATGGGGTCGCTGGTGCTGCATCTGGCTAGCCAGATGTCCTCACCCGCGCAAAAGCGGGTCATGAGGCTAGTTAATGCGGCCATCGTTCTCGGCTTATTTTGGCCGAGGTGTCTGGCGAGCCATTCATCACGGACGCTATGCTTAAAAGCTGCCAAGGCTTCGGCATCCGGACAGTCGATAATCTGGTTCTTTTTAGTAAGAAACATGTTCCAAAGCTTTCGGGCTGACTCTCCGGGCTGTTGAGTTATATGACTCAAATCGTCCGCATCCAGAGGTCGGACATAAGTCCCTTGAAAATTTGCCCGAAAGGCGTCTTCGAGCTCTTCCCAACTTCCAATGGAGCTTTCGGGGAGGCCTTTAAGCCAGTGACGAGCTGGCCCTTTGAGCTTGAGGGGTAAGTACTTGATGGCGTGGAGATCATCTCCTCGAGCCATATGGATATGAAGGATGTAGTCCTCAATCCAGACCCCAGGGTCTGTTGTTCCGTCGTATGTCTCTATGTTTACGGGTTTGAATCCCTCTGGAAATTCATGGTCTAGCACCTCATCGGTGAAACATAAGGGGTGTGCGGCACCCCTGTAGCTGGGTGTAACGCGTTGTTTGGATGTTTGTTGTGTTGCATTGTATGCTGGGGTGCGCTCGCGTGGTCCATAGATGGATCTTGCTGCACCGTCCTTTGGGTGCGAACCCTCGCATGGGTCACGTGTTGTGTTGTGAGTGGCGTTGTATGCCGCTCTGTGTTGGTAGAGGGGTTGTTTATCCGGCCAGGTGGCTGCTTTGATATTTGGTTGTGGGGGGTCTGAGGCCTCCTCATCAAATTCAGGTAGCAGCTTCCGCTTTGGGTAGCTCTTGGAGGGGCGATTATCGCCGTACCTCGCTGCTATGTTGAGTATTTTACTCCATATGATTTGGAGTGTGTCTTGCGCAGCCTTGAGCCTTTGCTTCTGTTTTTTAAGACTCCTCGCAGTGGCAACAAGCCTTTTACGGGCATTCTGCTGCTCCGGGTGCCTGTCCGGCCTTATATCGTTTGGACCATTATCCTTGATAGAATTCGTTTGTTCGGTTTGATTATCTGGATTGCCGCTGTCCGGCAGCGGTTTGCCCTGCTCCAGCGCTGGGTCTGTGTGATCGTTATTTCTATCGAGGCGGGATTTGGGGCGGCGCTTGCGTCGCTGCTTTGACTGCTTCTCGAGGGAACAAGCCTTCGGTGCGTCCTTCCGCTCCTCGTCATCATCTTTTGGTGCGTCCACCATGTATATGTCATATGACGAGGTGGCTTTCCATGGCCCAGTAGGCGCTGGTTCTTCACTGTCTCCTTCAGCGGCGTCCATACCGTCGATGTCTTCAGAGTCGAAGTCGAGCATGTCGGTTAAATCATTGACAGTGGCTACAAAGTGGGTGGTTGGTGGGCTTTGAATTTCTTCATCGTCCTTATCCCAACCTTGCTAACCGTAGTCCGGCCAGGGCTCTCCTGATAAAGAGAGACTTTAGTGTCTTCAGAATATCACCAAAAGGCGAGTGCTGAAAGATGTCTGCGGCAGTGAAATCCATGATCGACGCCCAATCGGATTCGATCGGCAGGGGCGCGGAGGGTTTGGAGTCCGGAGAGGAGTCCGGCTCCTTGGAGTCATGAGTCTCGCGGAGTGCGGGGCTGGTGTTCGGCTCGATCGCCATTGGGATCGCAGCCCCCGAGGCGGCATCCAACCACCCATCCTCGATCGGCGCAGTTGGATCCGAATTAAGGGTCAAAGCCGATGCGGGTGCGGCCTCCAGGGTGCTGTTCGGCGGCAGAGCTAGATCATGCTCGTCGTGACAGTGCGGCACGCTCGGCAGTGGCTCGAATCCGTCGAGGATCAAGTCCCCGCGGATGTCAGCCGTGTAGTTTAAACTTCCAAATCTGACCTTACGGCCAGGGGCATAGCTTTCGATCTGCTCCAGATGGCCAAGTGAATTGGCCCGCAGTGCGAAGCTGCCGAAGACGAAGATCTGTCCGGGGAGGAAGGTCTCACCCTGGACTGCATCGCTATTGATGATCATAGGAGCCATCAAGCCTGACGGCGACGACACAGAGGAACTCTCAATGAAAGCACCAATGTCGGTGTCAAAACCGGCGGATCTCGGGTAGGGGGTCCCGAACTGTGCATCTAGGCCGGATGGTAACAGGAGGCAAGGGACACGAAGTTTTACCCAGGTTAGGGCCCTCTTGATGGAGGTAAAACCCTACGTCCTGCTTGATTAATATTGATGATATGGGTAGTACAAGAGTAGATCTACCACGAGATCGGAGAGGCTAAACCCTAGAAGCTAGCCTATTGTATGATTGTCGTTCTGTATGTTGTCCTACGGACTAAAACCCTCCGGTTTATATAGACACCGGAGAGGGTTAGGGTTACACAAAGTCGGTTACAATGGTAGGAGATCTACATATCCGTATCGCCAAGCTTGCCTTCCACGCCAAGGAAAGTCCCTTCCGGACACGGGACGAAGTATTCAATCTTGCATCTTCATAGTCCAGGAGTCCGACTGAAGGAATAGTCCGGCCATCCGGACACCCCCTAATCCATGACTCCCTTAGTACTCTACCGGAGGGGGGATCGATCACAGATGGCTTCTACATCATCCTTGCTGCCTTCCGATGATGCGCGAGTAGTTCACCATAGACCTATGGGTCCATAAATAGTAGCTAGATGGCTTCTTCTCTCTCTCTCTTTGATCTTTAATACAATGTTCTCCTTGATGTTCTTGGAGTTCTATCCGATGTAATCGGTTTTTGCGGTGTGTTTGTTGGGATCCGATGAATTGTGGGTTTATGATCTGAATATTCATGAGAAGTAATTGAGTCTTCTCTGAACTTTATTATGCATGATTGTTATAGCTTTGTATTTCTTTCCAATATATCTGTTTGGTTTGGCCAACTAGACTGATTTTTCTTCAATGGGAGAGGTGCTTTGTGATGGGTTCAATCTTGGGGTGCTCTATCCCAGTGACAGAAAGGAAAAATACATGTATTTGTATTGTTGCCATTAAGGGTAAAATGATGGAGTTTATTCATATTACTTGAGTTTACTTTGTCTACATCATGTCATTTTTCTTAAGGTGTTACTTTGTTTTTATTAACTTAGTACCCTAGATGCATGTTGGATAGCTAGTGGTTGATGGGTGGAGTAATAGTAGTAGACACAGGTAGGAGTTCATCTGCTTGTCTTGGATGTGATGCCTATATACATGATCATTGCCTTGAATATCGTCATAACTATGTGATTTTCTATCAATTGCCCAACAGTAATTTGTTCACCCACTGTATGTTATGTGTTCAAGAGAGAAGCCTCTAGTGAAAACTATGGCCATCGAGTCTACTTTTATCATATATATATATAATCATAAAATATCTCGCTACAATTTCATTTCTTTTATTTTGTTTTGCAATTTACCTATCTACCACTACGAGATTTGATCCTTGCATGTAACGAGTTCAAGGGGATTGATGACCATCTTTCCTGCGTTGGGTGCAAGTATTTTCTTTTGTGTGTGCAGGTGTTGTTCATGGGGCTTTGCGTGATTCTCCTACTGGATTGATACCTCGGTCCTCACTGAGGGAAATACTTATCTCTATGGTGTCGCATCTCCTCTCCTCTTTGGGGAAAATCCCAACGCAGCTCTCAAGCAGCAATGACCATAAAAGATATTATTCATATAAATTGAGCAATAATTATTCTTTGATTTAAATGAATAACCATCCCTCAATAAACAATATCTAGATATAATGTTCATGCTCAACGTAGGCACCAAATAATAATTACTCAATTTTAAAACTAATCCCAAAGGTAAATGTAGAGGGACATGCCGACATCGATCACATCAACCTTGGAGCCATTTCTAACGTGCATCGTCACCTCATCCTTAGCTAGCATTTGTTTATTCCGCAGCTCCTATTTCGAGTGACAAATATTAGCAACCGAATTAGTATTAAATACCCATGCACTACTACGAGAACTAGTAAGGTACACATTAATAACATGTATATCGAATATACCTATGTTGACGTTGCTAGCCTTCTATCTGCCAAGTACTTGAGGCAGTTCCACTGTCAGTGGCTATTCCCATTGTAATAGAAGCATTCAGTCTCAGGTCTGATTCTAGGCTTGGATTTTGTTCACTAGAGTGGCAACTGGCTTTCCATTCTTCTTGAAGTTCCCTTTCTTTCCCTTGCCCTTCTTGAAAATGGTGGTCTTTTTTACAATCAACACTTATGTGGCCTTAAGTATCCCTTGCATGTTATAGTTCAGCTCTTGTAGCTTGGTGGCAGTGACTGGAGAACCCTGTCAATCGCTACTTCATCCGAAAGATTAATTCCCAACTAATTCAAGCGGTTGAAGTACCTAGACATTTTGAGTAGTGCTCGCTAACGGAGTTGTTCTCCTCCATCTTACAGCTAAAGAACTTGTCAGAGGCATCATACCTCTCCACATGAGCATGAGCCTGAAATATCATTTTTAGCTCTTGGAACATCTCATATGCCCCTTGGTGCTCAAAACGCTTTTGGAGGCCTGGTTCTAAGTCGTAAAGTATGGCGCACTGAACTATCGTGTAGTCGTCAGTTCTTGCCTATCAGACATTCATAGCGTCTAGATTGGCAGGAGCGGGTGGCACACCTAGCCGTGCATCAAGGACATAAGCCTTCTATGCAGTAGTGCGGATAATCCTTGTCGGTGTCAAAACCGACGGATCTCGGGTAGGGGGTCCCGAACTGTGCGTCTAGGCCGGATGGTAACAGGAGACAAGGGACATGAAGTTTTACCCAGGTTCGGGCTCTCTCGATGGAGGTAAAACCCTACGTCCTGCTTGATTAATATTGATGATATGGGTAGTACAAGAGTAGATCTACCAAGAGATCGAAGAGGCTAAACCCTAGAAGCTAGCCTATGGTATGATTGTTGATGTGTATGTTGTCATACGGACTAAAACCCTCCGGTTTATATAGACACCGGAGAGGGCTAGGGTTACACAAAGTTGGTTACAATGGTAGGAGATCTTCATATCCGTATCGCCAAGCTTGCCTTCCAGGCCAAGTAGAGTCCCATCCGGACACGGGACAAAGTATTCAATCTTGTATCTCCATAGTCCAACAGTCCAGCCAAAGGATATAGTCCGGCTGTCCGGACACGCCCTAATCCAGGACTCCCTCAGTAGCCCCCGAACCAGGCTTCAATGACGATGAGTCCGGTGCGCAGATTGTCTTCGGCATTGCAAGGCGGTTCTCCTCCAAATTCCGTGTATCTGTTGAATAAAGTCCGGTTTCTTGTAGGTGTTTGCGCTCATTGGCTTCTGCGCCTAATAATGGCCGCTTCCCACGTGTCAAACGAATATGAAATGTTTGAGTGTTTTTACATTCACACCCCTAGCCCCGTAAATGAGCTGCCCTATTTAAGGGGACGAGGATTTAGATCCAATCCACACCTTCTCCCCTCCGCGAGTGTTCATCAGAGCGCATCCGACAAAGGTCCATTCCACCATGGCCAGCCGTCGCAACTCCTCCCCTTGCCCTTCCAGCCCTAAGCCTGGATATTGGGAGAGATGTTCCATCCCACATAGCGAGTTAGCGACACTCCAGTCCAAGGGATTTCTCCCCCCGGCCTATATGGTCCCGGTTCGAGCCGGTCTTGCCGTCTACAATGGCGGAGAGCAAGAAGAGAATGCCCCTAATCCCTCCAAAGGAGAAAGGGGGCTCGGATTTCCCATCCACCCATTTCTCCGGGGGTTGCTGGAGTTCTACGGCCTCTAGCTACATCATCTCACGCTTGCCTCAATATTGCATATCGCGGGCTTTGTAGCCCTCTGCGAGCTGTTCTTGGGTGTTGAAGCTCATTTCAGACTGTGGAAGGAGCTATTCTGCCTCGTGCCCCGTTCCAAGAAGAGGTCAATGTATCAAGTGGGCGGAGTCGAAGTGTGGCGCATCGCCGGGACCGGATATCTGTCCGGAACCCCAAAGAAGGCGTCCGAAGACTGGCCCTTGGAATGGTTTTATATAGAAGATGTCCCGCTGCCGGATCCTGTCCGGATCGGCCTCCCTGAATTCAACAATGCTCCCTTAAAGAAGCGCCTAAGCTGGCGCCCGCGGAGCCCTCAGAGGGTAAGTGACAGGGACATCATTTACCTGATGGGACGAATAAGATTGTTAGCCCATTCTGGACTAACCATGATCGGGGTTATGGATGAATCCATTATGCGGGGGGTGCAGTCGCTTCAGTATAGAAGCCACCCCATGTGGGACTTCAACGGGGAGGACGACGCCACCCGCTACGGCCGTAAGGGGCCGGATTCAGCTGCCATTCTACTAAAGATCTTTTCCACTTTGTATAAGGGAGAAGAGGAGGAATTTCTCCGCGTCAACCCATAGGGTGGATTCTCTATGCACAATCCCCCAAGCTGGGTAAGCGGTCGCATTTACTTGCCCATCCGTTTTGTATTCCCATTGTCAAATATTCAGTCTAACGATTTCAATGCAGGAACTGCGCGGGCTGTTAAGGAAATAAGCAGCCCTCCTCCACAACCCGAGGACCCAGGACGGTCCCTCGACCCGGCCTCTCAAGAGGATCCGGACATATCTGTGGAGCTGATTGATGGAGTGTTCCATCAATTGAGCAAGGACAACGCCTTGGTGGCCATTAAGGCCGATTACCCAGGGCTAATCCTGATCCCCCAGGTAACTGAGATCGAAGTCCCAGTACCCCGAATAGGTGTCCGCCCACTCGTGTTTTCAGTTTCCTGATTACAACCGAACTTTGCAGGGGAGGTTTTTAAGGCGGAAGGCCGAACCTGCGGCGACAAGCCAACGGGGGGCCGTAGGACCCCGTGGGCCGAAAAGAAGTGCAGTCCGGACCGAGGCGTCAGGGCAAAGGTATGGCGCGCCCCTTATCCCAGGTGTTCTACCTTTGAGGCACATTGACACTCGTGCTCTCTTCAGGACAAAGAGACCTCGCCGGACTATACGCGGAGAGGCTGCCAATCGTGCCTCCACCAGCCAGGCTCCAAATCCTGGTCCGGAGGCGGAGGCGAATGCAAGCCGCGCGCCAGACGCTCCTCCGACGGAGGATGTGGATGGGTTGTCTGCCACCAACTCTGAGGTGGAGAGTGCCATGAACCACAGGCGTCGCCGGACAATTCTTCGCGACGCTTGTTTCTCCCAAGGGGCGTTAGATGTCTTCAACTCGGGAGATGCGTACCTCTATGCCGCTCGAAATGGACTAGCCAGATGTCAGGACCCCGATCCTAAGTCACATCGATCTAGCATGTAACACCTCATATCACTTTGCGGCCTCACGCACGGTATTCCCACGGGTGTCGCCTTACCATGCCCGGGCCGTTTGCGCCTTTTGGCACACGTATATGATAGTGTCGCTAGCAACCATATGACAGAGAACCCGGGCTGACATGGCTAGTCGTGAACCCAAAGTGGCACTAACTTACAGGGACAGGCATACATGACCCAGCATCGAACGTGTCGGTCATCAGCGAGTGAATCCGGGCTGTAGCAACTGGGCTAACAGGACTCCGGTATTCATCGCGAGACATTTCCTCGAAGGGACAGACACAGGAACGAAGAAGGACACATGCCGGCCAGCCTAAGTGTTCCGGAGCAGTAGCACGCTACCATGGCTCAGTGGAAACACTAAGAGACATTTCCCGGTAAGAGAGGCTACTAAGGATAAACAACTAGATAGTCAGATCCCACACATAGCAATACACGTTACACGTACGCATAACATGCAAGTATGTGTTGTACAACATGGCATCACAGCATAACTCAATAACTCACATAGATAAAGCTCAAAGAGCCATCATAGCCTTTATTTCAAACAGGGGTCACAAGACCCATCATACAGAGCATACAAGCAACAAGCGGAAGCATTACATGTCTGGGTACAGACATCTACAAATGAAAAAGGCTGAAGAGCCTGACTATCTACAACATCCGATCAAGATCGTAGCTGAGGTACAAACTACTCGTCGAAGTCCACGAGAACACTATTAAGACCGAAGTCTCCGCTGCAAAAACATAAATAAAGCAACATGAGTACAAAGGTACTCAGCAAGACTTACATCAGATCCTATCATACATGCATGTGTATCAAGAAGGTAATGTGGGGTTTAGTTGCAGCAAGCCAGCTTTGACTCGGTGGCTATCCTGTTCTACGACTACCAGAAACTCTTGAGGTGATATGGCGCACACGAGTCCACTAATCACCACACAATACACTACTATGGATTCATCCCCGTCTCCCTATGAGAAGGCCATCCATAGCACTCACACTTGTCTTGAGCTTTTTAGAGTATACACTTCAAGTTGTCTATGTACCATGTAAGCATCCAAGAAGTCCATAACCGCGGACCCGGCTATTCGAATAGATCATGTTAACCCTGCAGGGGTGTACTTCTTCACACACGCTCTCGCCACTTACCGCCATGTACACGTCATGTATCTCGGCAACGTTCAAGCGGAAGCCTGGCGAGGGTGTCAGCCACGACCTGACTAACCACACAAGACTCTAGTCCAGGTTTATCGCCTATTCGGGTTCCATCCGCAAGGAGATCCGGCTGGGGTTTCGCTCACGGCCCCAAACGATGTGTGCAGGGTTCCCGAGCCCACCATCCAGGTGCCACTCGGTACACCAGGCCACGTGTGCCTAGTCTGTCCCAAGCCCACCCTGCCGGGTGCCACTTGGTAGAAAAATAGCACTACCTACAAACACCAGAAACTAGTTGTGACTCCTGGACAGAGACCAAGTTGGTTAATAAGTCGAGAGGGGTCGAGTTACTGGAACCCAACGTGTGGTAGTATCGAGTCATTGGACAACATACATAGAACTCAGTGCTTAAGGACGGTTCCAGTGAGACAACCCACCATGTACTCCTACATGGCCTCTCACCGCTACCTTTACCAAATCGTGTTCACACACTTCATTCTCAGCATCAGAACATATCATAACACTCCAACTCATTCCCAATGAATCAGACCTGACACAACTCTAAGCAATAGCAGGCATAGCATGGTAGGAACACAACAATGGCTTCAATCAACTCCTACACATGCTAGTGGGTTTCAACTATTTACTGTGGCAATGACAGGTCATGCAGAGGAATGGGTTCAACTACCGCAGCACAAAGTAGCAGATGAATCGTTCTTGTCCTAATGCAATAACTGAGAGCAGGAGCGAGAGAGTAGGATTGTATCGGAATGAACAAGGGGGTTTGCTTGCCTGGTAGATCAATAAGGGAGGCACTGCTTCACAGACAGGTACTCTGGAACGTCTCTGGAGCAGGACCTATCGAGAAGGAACGGTGCCAACAATCAAAACACAAGCATATGCAACACAATGATGCATGAACATGGCATGAAGATGTGATGCTGATTGTGCTAATGCAGCTAGCATTATATTTGGATGAAGTCCATTTGAACCAAAGGTTCAAATGCAGCTCCAAAATAAGCTCTTTATATAAGCCATTATAGTGTTTCACTTATACAACATGTATAAGTTGGCTTGTCATGCATGAAACTAGTACAGATGGAAAGATTGCTTTTTTTTGATAATTTTTCATATATAAATTATTTCAATCTGAGCTACGGTTGAATTAATATGAATTTTTGAAGTTTAAAACATTTTCCGGAATTTCCTGAATTATTTTAATTCCAGAAAATATGTTATTGCGCCAGCATGACGTCAGCACGAGGTCAGCAGGTCAACTGGCTGACCAGGGTCAAACCTGACGTGTGGGGTCCACACGTCAGTGTCACAGTTAGTTAACAGGGGGGTTAATTCTAATCTAACTTAGATTAGTGGCGCTGGGGCCCACTGTCAGTGTCAGGGGGTTAACTAAGCGGTGATTAGCACTAAGCTAATCACCTGACGGGCCGGGCCCACATGGTGGGGCTCAGGCGACGGGGCTCGCCGCCGGCGACCTCTGGACGCGGCGGAGTCCGCGCCACAGGCCACGGGGACGGCGTCTGAGAGCACCGGGGCGTAGCCCGGGCTCGTCCGCATCCAGGGAAGCAGACGGGAAGCCGCGGGGATGCCGGAGCTCGCCGGGGCGAAGCTCGGGGCGGCGGCCGGAGTTCGGCTTCGAGCGGAAACGGGCTGCGGGGCATGGGGAGGCCACCTGAGGGGCTCGGCGGCACCCTCGTGGCACCGGGAGCACGATGGGGTGCTCGGTTTGGGCGGAGGCGGGCCGAGACGACGACGGCGACATGGACGGCGGCGAGAGGCTTCGGCCGTGGTGGGGAGGAGGGCTACGGCATGCGGGCAGCTAAACGGAGAGAGGGGAATGGTGGCGGAGCTCACCGCGGTTGCAGCGGGCGTCGAAGCGGGCTCGGGGACGCACTGGAGACTGCGAATCGGAGTCGGCGGTCGGCGGCGTCCAAGGAGGAAGACGATGGCGACGGCGGCTCCACAGGGCGTCCGGCGTCTTGTGGCTTGACGGAGGAGACGAGGAAGTCGTGGCGGAGCTTCTGCGCGTCTCGGAGAGGCGAGGGGGAGGCTGTGGCTACGTAGGCGATGAGCGGCGGCGATGAGCTCTACTCGGTGGTGCTCGGGAGGGAGAGAGCAGACGAGGGAGAGACACGGGAGAGTGGGAGAGGGTCGAGGGGCCACGTGGCGTCCCCAGGGAGTAGCGGAGGCAAGCAGGGAGGCAGGAGGTGGCCGAGCGTGTGCCGGCGTGCGTCGGCCACGCGCGCTGCCTACTGGCGCGAGGAAGATGACAGGGGAAGGCTGTTGGGCTGGGCCAACAGTGCTGGGCCTGTGGGCCGAAGGTAGGCGCCAGGTAAGTTTCTCCTCTTCTATTTCTTTTTCTATTTTTCTGACATATGTTTTGATTTAATTAAAATACTGAATCATTTTATTACCTTATGCCAATTTTTGCAGGAGCTAACTATATTATTCCAGAGCTCCTTAATAAATGGCATAGTTTTGGGACAATATTTTATATATATATAACAATATATATCCAAAGCAAATAATTATTGGATTAACCCAAATGGCCAAAAATTAAATATCCATGAGCTCCTAAAATATTTATTTGAATTTTACCTCTGACCAATATTTTCAGAGAGCAACATGAACATTTCCTTGGACCTTTTTGGAACAATTTTTATTTGGGTCATTTTCAGAGATGATTTTGAGGGTTTCACAAATCCCCATTTCAAATTTAAATGGAATTTAACATGATGCACAAATGACTAGCTAGTCTAGGTCATACCAGAACTAGGGATGTGACAACTCGCCCCCACTTGAAAGAATCTCGTCCCGAGGTTCAGGGGTTGACGGAAAGAAAGCGGGGTACTCCAGTCGAAGACGATCTTCTTGCTCCCAAGTAGCTTCTCTCTCGGAATGATGAGACCACTGAACCTTGAGAAACTTGATGTTCTGACGTCGAGTGACACGCTCTGCTTGTTCAAGAATGCGAACCGGGTACTCTCGGTATGTGAGGTTATCTTGGAGAGCAAGCATTTCGTGGTCCACTTCGCGGATGGGATCCGAGAACCAACGCCTGAGTTGAGAGACGTGGAAGACATCATGAACTCGAGAAAGATGTGGGGGTAGTTCCAACTGGTAGGCAACCTCTCCTTGTTATGTGCCATCAAACGGTTAGACTCACGCTTGTTCCTCTCCATTTCTAACATGAACTCTGTCAATGAAGGCGGGTCGGGAGGATCCTCATCCCTACCATCTCCATGGTTCTGGCTACGAACAATAGAACTTGATGACATCCTGAGAAACGAAACCAGGGACGGAGTCAGCATCAACTATAGACTATAGAATGTAGGAAAAGGAATTAGTATCTCTCGAACTCCTAGGGAAATTCCGGCAGCGTAACGGCAGTAAAATGCTCAGAATGAGACATCCTACTAAAAATGGGGTGGTAACATACTCATCAGCATTACTCAAGGTTCTGAGATCATACTAAACAGACTACACCGGAAATACTCAAAACTAGGGTATGACTCTGATCAACCAATCCTATGGGACTACGGAGTAGTAACACGTGATCCTGATAGACGGAAGAGAAAGCCTAGTTCCTTAACCCCGTAGGAAAGATAGGATGACTCAGATCAGAAGGCCATGAGGTAAAGGAGTAAAAGGAGCCTTACGTTCCTTCCCACAATCAATTCCCTTATATAACTAAAGAATTTCTAGACTCAACTTCGACCAGTTTGGCTTGGTAATCCTACAGGCAGTCAGGCTCTGATACCAAGGCTGTCAGGACCCCGATCCTAAGTCACATCGATCTAGCATGTAACACCTCATATCACTTTGCGGCCTCACGCACGGTATTCCCACGGGTGTCGCCTTACCATGCCCGGGACCATTTGCGCCTTTTGGCACACGTATATGATAGTGTCGCTAGCAACCATATGAAAGAGAACCCGGGCTGACATGGCTAGTCGTGAACCCAAAGTGGCACTAACTGACAAGGACAGGCATACATGACCCAGCATCGAACGTGTCGGTCATCAGCGAGTGAATCCGGGCTGTAGCAACTGGGCTAACAGGACTCCGGTATTCATCGCGAGACATTTCCTTGAAGGGACAGACACAGGAACGAAAAAGGACACATGCCGGCCAGCCTAAGTGTTCCGGAGCAGTAGCACGCTACCATGGCTCAGTGGAAACACTAGGAGACATTTCCCGGTAAGAGAGGCTACTGAGGATAAACAACTAGATAGTCAGATCCCACACATAGCAATACACGTTACACGTACGCATAACATGCAAGTATGTGTTGTACAACATGGCATCACAACATAACTCAATAACTCACATAGATAAAGCTCAAAGAGCCATCATAGCCTTTATTTCAAACAGGGGTCACAAGACCCATCATACAGAGCATACAAGCAACAAGCAGAAGCATTACATGTCTGGGTACAGACATCTACAAATGAAAAAGGCTGAAGAGCCTGACTATCTACAACATCCGATCAAGATCGTAGCTGAGGTACAAACTACTCGTCGAAGTCCACGAGAACACTATTAAGACCGAAGTCTCCGCTGCAAAAACATAAATAAAGCAACATGAGTACAAAGGTACTCAGCAAGACTTACATCAGATCCTATCATACATGCATGTGTATCAAGAAGGTAATGTGGGGTTTAGTTGCAGCAAGCCAGCTTTGACTCAGTGGCTATCCTGTTCTACGACTACCAGAAACTCTTGAGGTGATATGGCGCACACGAGTCCACTAATCACCACACAATACACTACTATGGATTCATCCCCGTCTCCCTACGAGAAGGCCATCCATAGCACTCACACTTGTCTTGAGCTTTTTAGAGTATACACTTCAAGTTGTCTATGTACCATGTAAGCATCCAAGAAGTCCATAACCGTTGACCCGGCTATTCGAATAGATCATGTTAACCCTGCAGGGGTGTACTTCTTCACACACGCTCTCGCCACTTACCGCCATGTACACGTCATGTATCTCGGCAACCTTCAAGCGGAAGCCTGGCGAGGGTGTCGGCCACGACCTGACTAACCACACAAGACTCTAGTCCAGGTTTATCGCCTATTCGGGTTCCATCCGCAAGGAGATCCGGCCGGGGTTTCGCTCACGGCCCCAAACGATGTGTGCAGGGTTCCCGAGCCCGCCATCCGGGTGCCACTCGGTACACCAGGCCACGTGTGCCTATTTTGTCCCAAGCCCACCCTGTCGGGTGCCACTTGGTAGAAAAATAGCACTACCTACAAACACCAGAAACTAGTTGTGACTCCTGGACAGAGACCAAGTTGGTTAATAAGTCGAGAGGGGTCGAGTTACCGGAACCCAACGTGTGGTAGTATCGAGTCATTGGACAACATACATAGAACTCAATGCTTAAGGACGGTTCCAGTGAGACAACCCACCATGTACTCCTACATGGCCTCTCACCGCTACCTTTACCAAATCGTGTTCACACACTTCATTCTCAGCATCAGAACATATCATAATACTCCAACTCATTCCCAATGAATCAGACCTGACACAACTCTAAGCAATAGCAGGCATAGCATGGTAGGAACACAACAATGGCTTCAATCAACTCCTACACATGCTAGTGGGTTTCAACTATTTACTGTGGCAATGACAGGTCATGCAGAGGAATGGGTTCAACTACCGCAGCACAAAGTAGCAGATGAATCGTTGTTGTCCTAATGCAATAACTGAGAGCAGGAGCGAGAGAGTAGGATTGTATCGGAATGAACAAGGGGGTTTGCTTGCCTGGTAGATCAATAAGGGAGGCACTGCTTCACAGACAGGTACTCTGGAACGTCTCCGGAGCAGGACCTATCGAGAAGGAACGGTGCCAACAATCAAAACACAAGCATATGCAACACAATGATGCATGAACATGGCATGAAGATGTGATGCTGATTGTGCTAATGCAGCTAGCATTATATTTGGATGAAGTCCATTTGAACCAAAGGTTCAAATGCAGCTCCAAAATAAGCTCTTTATATAAGCCATTATAGTGTTTCACTTATACAACATGTATAAGTTGGTTTGTCATGCATGAAACTAGTACAGATGGAAAGATTGCATTTTTCTAATAATTTTTCATATATAAATTATTTCAATCTGAGCTACGGTTGAATTAATATGAATTTTTGAAGTTTAAAACATTTTCTGGAATTTCCTGAATTATTTTAATTCCAGAAAATATGTTATTGCGCCAGCATGACGTCAGCATGAGGTCAGCAGGTCAACTGGCTGACCAGGGTCAAACCTGACGTGTGGGGTCCACACGTCCGTGTCACAGTTAGTTAACAGGGGGGGTTAATTCTAATCTAACTTAGATTAGTGGCGCTGGGGCCCACTGTCAGTGTCAGGGGGTTAACTAAGCGGTGATTAGCACTAAGCTAATCACCTGACGGGCCGGGCCCACATGGCGGGGCTCAGGCGATGGGGCTCGCCGCCGGCGACCTCTGGACGCGGCGGAGTCCGCGCCACAGGCCACGGGGACGGCGTCTGAGAGCACCGGGGCGTAGCCCGGGCTCGTCCGCATCCAGGGAAGCAGACGGGAAGCCGCGGGGGCGCCAGAGCTCGCCGGGGCGAAGCTCGGGGCGGCGGCCGGAGTTCGGCTTCGAGCGGAAACGGGCTGCAGGGCACGGGGAGGCCACCTGAGGGGCTCGGCGGCACCCTCGTGGCACCGGGAGCACGACGGGGTGCTCGATTTGGGCGGAGGCGGGCCAAGACGACGACGGCGACATGGACGGCGGCGAGAGGCTTCGGCCGTGGTGGGGAGGAGGGCTACGGCGTGCGGGCAGCTAAACGGAGAGAGGGGAACGGTGGCGCAGCTCACCGCGGTTGCAGCGGGCGTCGAAGTGGGCTCGGGGACGCACTGGAGACGGCGAATCGGAGTCGGCGGTCGGCGGCATCCGAGGAGGAAGACGATGGCGACGGCGGCTCCACAGGGCGTCCGGCGTCTTGTGGCTTGACGGAGGAGACGAGGAAGTCGTGGCGGAGCTTCTGCGCGTGTCGGAGAGGCGAGGGGGAGGCTGTGGCTACGTAGGCGATGAGCGGCGGCGACGAGCTCTGCTCGGTGGTGCTCGGGAGGGAGAGAGCAGACGACGGAGAGACACGGGAGAGTGGGAGAGGGTCGAGGGGCCGCGTGGCGTCCCCAGGGAGTAGCGGAGGCAAGCAGGGAGGCAGGACGTGGCCGAGCGTGTGCCGGCGTGCGTCGGCCACGCGCGCTGCCTACTGGCGCGAGGAAGACGACAGGGGAAGGCTATTGGGCTGGGCCAACAGTGCTGGGCCTGTGGGCCGAAGGTAGGCGCCAGGTAAGTTTCTCCTCTTTTATTTCTTTTTCTATTTTTCTGACATATGTTTTGATTTAATTAAAATACTAAATCATTTTATTACCTTATGCCAATTTTTGCAGGAGCTAACTATATTATTCCAGAGCTCCTTAATAAATGGCATAGTTTTGGGACAATATTTTATATATATAACAATATATATCCAAAGCAAATAATTATCGAATTAATCCAAATGGCCAAAAATTAAATATCCATGAGCTCCTAAAATATTTGTCTGAATTTTACCTCTGACCAATATTTTCAGAGAGCAACATGAACATTTCCTTGGACCTTTTTGGAACAATTTTTATTTGGGTCATTTTCAGAGATGATTCTGAGGGTTTCACAAATCCCCATTTCAAATTTAAATGGAATTTAACATGATGCACAAATGACTAGCTAGTCTAGGTCATACCAGAACTAGGGATGTGACACCAGAGCCACGGAGCAATATGTAAAAGACATACGGGTAAGAAAATTTTGGTAATTATATATATAGCAGTAGCCCCCGAGACTTGAAACAGTTAGAATAACTGATTTAAGGATCATTTGATATGCAGGTTCTTAGAAAAGAATTCCCTACCGTCCAAGGATCTAGAAGAGTGCAAAGCCCAACTAGAGGCCGCACTAGCCGCGGCAGGGGAGCCCAAGGAGTCCCCCTCTGGTAACATACACTTCGAAAGATGAGTATTTTGCGAAGCACGGCATGGGTGCGAATCTGACAAATTAAAGTGCAGATGGCGCTGGATTGAATCCGGAAAGGCAACACCTCCTACGCCAGCTAAAGGCTGGTGAGAAGGTGCTGACAAAGGTGAGGCGGGAGAAGAACGATCTCCAAGATGCCAAGACCAAGCTGGGCGTCGAGCTGAAAGATGTTCGTGCCCAGCTGTCAGACTCCGTGAAGGAGAATCAGCGGCTTAGGCATGGCATATTTAGTAAGTGCTTGAACGAACCTTTGGAAGAAAGTTCGGCGGGGAAGTCGACTAACAGAGCAATGTTTGTAGGTGTGCTAACAGGTCGTTCTGCAGAGGAGATGCCCGGTTCTACGGGTGACCTTCTTCCTGAGCTCTCGCAACTGCTCGATCGAGTTCGGCAGGCGATTCAAGGCGTCGCCCAGGCCCTGTGGCCATCCATCTCCATGCCCGAAGGTCTAGGAGAGCTTGCGGAGAAGCTAAAGGGAGCACGGCGGCGCTTCCGATTGTGGAAGATATCGGCTTGCCGTCAAGGCGCTAGGGAGGCCTGGGCCATGGTGAAGACGCGGTACGCAAAGGCTGACCCCAACCACATGGCCGAGGTCGGTCCTGTAGGGCCCGATGGGAAGGAGATCCCTGTAAGCTTAGTATACCACCAAGTAGAGTTAGCCGCAAAGTATTCCCAGCAGGACTGTAAATTAGACAGCCTGTTAGATGGTATTGATGAGGAATACAATCAGTCAAAATGACTTATTTAATTTAATTGACATTTATAATGCCTTCTAGTCGGATTGTAGATCATTTGTCGTGGCCGACCTTTTCGCTCAGCCTCGGGACCTGACGGTCTGGAGTGTGTCCGAATTCCCATGCGGTTATATAGGAACCGGGGAATGCATGGAGACCAGGCGTAGGGGTCATTAGTGCTTGAACAGACAAGTGCCCGACTAGTTATGTTATATTACATGGTTAGTAAGAAACATCTTCCAGGGAGAATAGTTCCGTTAGGGGTTCCTTTCCCTGGGAGGCATGCCCTTAGGTGCATGTCCATGCTGCAAAAAGAAACGCAGGAAAAACATCTGGGAGCGTATAGATAAAAATAAAAAAAGATCATCTTTAGTTCACCGACCGAATATTCCCTTAAGAACGCTAGCTTTCGGCTTCACCCAGTCTGAGGTACACGTCCGGCTGACCCGGCAGTAACAATCGCAGAGGTGCTCCCTTTACCACCTAGCCGAACAATCGGGGACGTAGGGGTAAGCACAGGAGCCAGGCAACCCAGCTTGGCCAAAACTTAAGTCATATCGATGCATATAATGGTGAATAAAAGGTTCATGCGGAAGTGTGACACATGTATTGGGCATGAAGCCCGTATGAATAAGCTTCTGTTTAAAGAAGCCCCCAGGTTTAATGAGCGTGGATAGCGCATCACTTTATAAGCCTTTAAAGGTTATAGGAGAGATAGAGAGAGAAGAAGAGAAATGTAAGACAGAAAATATATAAAAAATGGACAAAGGAAGGAGACGAACACAGAGTCCGGTGCTAGGCATAGAATCTTCGGAGACGGGCTGCATTCCATGGGTTCGGCTCGAGTCGGTTATCCGATGCATCCCGCAGGCGGTACGCTCCACCAGTCAGGACTTGGTCAATTATGAAGGACCTTCCGACTTGGGCTTGAGTTTGTCCTTTTTCTTGTCCGGTAGTCGTAGAACTAATTCGCCAACGTTGTAATTTTTAGCCCGTACTTCTCTGCTTTGGTATCTTCGAGCCTGTTGTTGATAGAATGCGGAACGGGCTTTTGCCACGTCACGCTCCTCCTCCAATGTGTCCAAGCTGTCATGCCGATCGAGATCGGCTTCTCTTTCTTCGTACATGCGCACTCGAGGTGAGTCATGAATTATGTCGCAAGGCAAAACTGCCTTTGCGCCGTACACCATAAAGAATGGTGTGTATCCAGTGGTGCGATTCGGCATGGTCCGCAGCCCCCAGAGTACGGAGTCGAGCTCCTCTACACAGTGCGTGTTAGGTTCCTTGAGGGACCGCACTAATCTGGGTTTGATGCCGCTCATGATAAGACCATTTGCACGTTCGACCTGGCCGTTAGTTTGTGGGTGATAGACGGAAGCATAATCGAGCTTGATGCCCATGTTTTTGCACCAGAGTTTTACCTCGTCGACCGTGAAGTTCGTGCCGTTATCAGTGATGATGCTGTGGGGGACGTCGTAATGGTGTACAACCCCGGATATAAAGTCTATCACCGGTCCGGATTTGGCCGTCTTAACAGGCTTGGCTTCTATCCATTTTGTGAAGTTATCCACCATGACCAGTAAGTATTTTTGCTTGTGGGTTCCGCCTTTAAGGGGTCCAACCATGTCAAGCCCCCAGACCACGAAGGGCCAAGTAATGGGGATAGTTTGACGGGGGGTGGGTGGCATATGGCTTTGGTTTGCAAAGAGCTGGCAACCGGTGCATCGTTGGACTAAGTCCTAAGCGTCTGCCTGGGCCGTCGGCCAATAAAAGCCTGTACGGAAGGCCTTGCTTACAATGGACCGAGCTGAAGCATGATGACCGCTGAGTCCGGCATGAATTTCAGCCAGGAGGTTCCGCCCCTCCTCTTCGGAGATGCACCTTTGAAGGACTCCGGTAGTGCTTTTCTTATAAAGCTCTCCCTCGTGGACTCTATAGGCTTTGGATCGCCGCACTATGCAGCGTGCCTCATTTTGGTCCTCGGGGAGTTCCTACCTAGTAAGGTAGGCGAGGAATGGTTCTGTCCACGGGGCGATGACGGCCATTATTACGTGGGCTGAAGGTGTTATTTCATTGGCAGAGCCTTCTATTGTGTCAGAATGTTCGGTGTCGGGCAGTGGGGTTGAGTCCGGGCTGCTATTGTTCGGCTCCCCTTCCCATACTACGGATGGCTTGAATAGCCTTTCCAAAAAGATGTTGGGGTGGACTACATCGCGTTTTGCACCAATGCGTGCCAGGACATCTGCCGCCTGATTATTTTCCCGGGCTATATGGTGAAATTCAAGCCCCTCAAACCGAGCTGACATTTTTAGGACGGCATTGTGGTAAGCTGCCATTTTTGGATCCTTGGCATCGAAGTCACCATTTATTTGGGATATTGCGAGGTTCAAGTCCCCGCGCACCTCTAGGTGTTGAATTCCCATGGATACTGCCATCCGGAGGCCATGTAAAAGGGCCTCATATTCGGCTGCATTGTTGGAGTCCGTGTACATAATCTGGAGTACATATTACACTGTGTCTCTTGTGGGGGACGTCAGGACGATGCCAGCCCCCAGTCCGGCCAACATCTTGGAGCCGTCGAAATGCATGATCCAATTTGAATATGTGTCGTACTCTTTAGGGAGTTCGGCTTCCGTCCATTCTGCGACGAAGTCGGCCAAGACTTGCGACTTGATAGCTCACCGTGGCTTATAAGTTATGTCGAATGGGAGGAGCTCAATGGCCCATTTTGCAATCCCGCCTGTTGCGTCATGGTTGTTTATGATGTTGTTAAGTGGTACTTCTGAGGCTACTGTTATTGAACATTCTTGAAAGTAGTGTCGTAGCTTCCGGGATGCCATGAATACCGCGTACGCAATCTCGTTCGACGACGAGCACTGCGCTTACAACCTGATGTGTTGCTGCAATGTATAATAGCATTGGTTCGCCAATGTTTGGCATGGCGAGGACTGGGTTTGTTGCCAGTATGGCTTTTATTTTGTCGAGTCTGGCCGTGGCTGCATCCGTCCATTTGAAGTGTTCGGTGCGCCGAAGGAGGCGGTAAAGGGGTAGGGCCTTTTCTCCCAAGCGGGAGATAAAGCGGCTTAGAGCCGCCACACATCCGATTAACTATTGTATTTGTTTGAGGTCCTTTGGGATATCCAGTTGCGACAGAGCTTGGATCTTGGCTGGATTTGCTTCAATTCCTCTACTGGATACAATGAAGCCCAAGAGTTTTCCGGCTGGAACGCCGAAAACGCATTTTCTCGGGTTGAGCTTGATGTCGTAAGTTCGGAGGTTATGAAATGTGAGCCTCAAGTCGTCTACTAGAGATTCAACATGGCTTGTTTTGACGACCACATCATCCACATATGCCTCCACTGTTTTGCCAATCTAGCTTGCCAGGCATGTCTAAATCATGCGCTGATATGTTGCGCCAGCGTTTTTGAGCCCGAAGGGCATCGTGTTGAAGCAGAATGGGCCGTATGGTGTGATAAATGCCATTGCGGCTTGGTCTGGTTCTGCCATCTTGATTTGATGGTAGCCGGAATATGCGTCGAGGAAACACAATGAATCGTGTCCGGTGGTAGCGTCGATAATTTGATCGATGCAGGGGAGGGGGAAGGGATCCTTCGGGCAAGCCTTGTTAAGGCTTTAAAATCAACACACGGGCGCCAGGATTTGTCCTTCTTTGGTACCATCACCAGGTTTGCTAGCCAGTCTGGATGTTTTATATCTCTGATGAATCTGGCCTCCAATAGCTTTGTTAGCTCCTCTCCCATGGCCTGTCTCTTAGGTTCGGAGAAACGCCGAAGAGCCTGTTTGACAGGTTTGAATCCTGTTTGGATATTTAAGCTGTGCTCGGCCAGCCTGCATGGGATTCCTGCCATGTCTGAAGGGTGCCAGGCGAAAATATCCCAGTTCTCTTGTAGGAACTCTCGCAGTGCAGCGTCTACATTAGGGTTTAACTGTGCCCCGATGGAAGCTGTTTTGTTGGGGTTCATTGGATGGACTTGGAATTTGACTATTTCGTTCGCCGGTTTAAAGGAGGTGGGCTTGGATCTTTTGTCGAGTACCACATCGTCCCTATTCACCATAGAGCGCAGCGCAGTCAGTTCGTCAGCCGCTAGGGCTTCGGATAGTGCCTCGAGGGCCAGTGCGGCTGTCTTGTTTTCGGCACGAAGTGCTATGTTCGGATCACTAGCGAGAGTGATGATCCCGGTAGGCCCGGGCATCTTGAGCTTCATGTACCCGTAATGGGGTATTGCTTGAAGATTGTAAACGCTTCCCGCCCTACCAGAGCGTGATAACCGCTGTTGAACGAAGCCACCTGGAATGTGACCTCTTCGGTCCTGTAATTATCTGGCGTGCCGAACACCACATCTAGTGTGATTTTTCCTGTGCAGCGCGCTTCCGGACTGGGGATTATTCCTCTAAAGGTTGTGCCGCTTCGCTCAAGGCGGTTCCAGTCTATTTCCATTTTTGAAGGGTTTCCTCATAAATGAGGTTCAATCCGCTGCCGCCGTCCATGAGTACCTTGGTAAGACGAAATCCGTCCACTATTGGACTGAGGACCAATGCGGCTGGTGCTCGGGCTGTTCGGAATTTAGGTTCATCACTGGCGTTAAAGGTAATAGCCGTGTCACTCCATGGGTTTATTGTTGCTACTTGGTAGACTTCGGCAAGGCTGCGGAGTGTCCTTTTTCGCATATTATTTGATGCGAAAGTCTCGAGGACTGTTAATACCGTATTGGTGTCTCTAGGGTGGCTTTCTGTGGCCTCCGGAATTAGGAGATTTTCGCCAATTTTGGCCACCTACCAGAGTATCCAACATGCTCTAAGGCTGTGAGTTGGTGTGGCGTCCTCTGTACTGTGAATTTTATAGGGTCCATTAAGCCATCCTTCCAGTACGGTTCCATGCCCTGTAGAGGGTTTTTGCTTTTTAGTGCTTGACTCGGGTGTCTAGCGATGATGCACCCTTTTATTTGGACTGGGTTTGTATTCAGGGCTGGATTGTCCCAAAATTTGATTTCGGTTTTCCAGGCACTTTCCATCGCACAGTACTTTCGTACAATGGATGCCAAGTCAGTGAAGTGTGTAATATCATGACGACTTATGGCGTTGAGTATTCCCTTGTCCGTGCAATTATTGCAGATGATTGAGATTGTGTCTTCCTCGCGGCAGTCCCTTAGCATGTTCTTAACCAGGAGGAATCTGGCCCACTAATGATGTACTGTATCATCGGGCTTTTGCCTGATTTTGGATAGATAGCTTATGTTGGGGTGGTGGGTGGAATTAAATGCAAAACCTCACCCCATCTAAGGCTCAGAGGCCGAGGAATTTCCGAACTCGAAAATTTGTATTCTTGGATGTTGTCTAATGAATCCAGCCCGTCGCCTGACTCTAAGTTCAGCTCTTGAGTGATATCCTCCCCTCCGCGGGTATCCGGCTTGGAGGGATCGGGAATCCGTTCGTAGCGAGTCCTTAAGATAGATGAAGGGTCGCCGCACTGTCCCTCTACCACTGCAACATGATGGGTGACTTGGGGAGAGTTAATCTCTCTCAGATCAGTTTTAGGCCCAATCTGGTCGTAATCCGTAGCGACTCCCATGGCGTCGAAGCGATCCAAGAGCTCGTTTATGGAGGAGAGATCCATCGAGCTGACATGAAGATTGTTTTCGATGGCTCGAGAAGTCATCGTCGGCGCAGAAGCCAAACAGGCGGTCATAAGAAAACCACCTAGCCGGAGGGTTTGGCCGACAGCCAAAGCTTCCTTAGCAACGGTGCCGTCTTTAAAGACGGGGCGAGGCATCCTTCCTGATGGCGACGACACAGAGGAACTCTCAATGAAAGCACCAATGTCAGTGTCAAAACCGGCGGATCTCAGGTAGGGGGACCCGAACTGTGCGTCTAGGCCGGATGGTAACAGGAGACAAGGGACACGAAGTTTTACCCAGGTTCGGGCCCTCTGGATGGAGGTAAAACCCTACATCCTGCTTGATTAATATTGATGATATGGGTAGTACAAGAGTATATCTATCACGAGATCGAAGAGGCTAAACCCTAGAAGCTAGCCTATGGTATGATTGTTGATGTGTATGTTGTCTTACGGACTAAAACCCTCTGGTTTATATAGACACCGGAGAGGGCTAGGGTTACACAAAGTCGGTTACAATGGTAGGAGATCTTCATATCCGTATCGCCAAGCTTGCCTTCCACGGCAAGTAGAGTCCCATCCAGACACGGGACGAAGTCTTCAGTCTTGTATCTTCATAGTCCAACAGTCCGGCCAAAGGATATAGTCCGGCTGTCCGGACACCCCCTAATCCAGGACTCCCTCAATCCTCATATTACGAACCAAGTCCACATAGTTGCTTCCATCATATTTCAACTTTTCTTTCTCTAGGAACACATTGTCACAATCCTAGAATAATGTTGTAATTAGTTGCATTAGTGAGCATCACGCATCATATTTAAATTTCCGGAGTTGAATTGAGGGAATTTTCAAAAGCCTCAAAAAATATTAAATAAAGGGAAATAACCCTAAAATTGCATTCAATGATTCCAAAATGCCTTAAAATTAGTTCTATGAATTTTCGCAGGAACTATATATCAAACCAAAATTTATGAACATTTTTAAGATTTGTTTTGGGCTTTGAATTTAAATCACTATTGTATTTGAGGATTATATGCATAATATAGAATATAATTCTAGATAAATATGAAATATTTTATGTGCTTGTGGAAAAGCCCATTGAGAAACATACAAATATTCAGAGAATATTTGGCACTTGTTTGAATTCAGTTTGAATTCAAAACAGTGGCAAAAGAAATAAAAGGAAAAACAGAAACAGAAATAAAAGAGAAAGCACTATACCTAGGCTTACCTTGCTACAGTAGCCGGCCTAGCCCATTGGGGCACATGCATCTTCTACCTCCTGCCAGAGCAGGCAGGCTGCTGCCTGTGACATGCGCACTTGCCCGCGCCACCTCATACTTCCTCCTCTCGCCCTGATCCGTGCCTAGAGACACCCGAGACCCCTATAACTTCTCCCTCCCTCTTTGCTTCCTCTATCCCTCTTCCCCTACCGATTTTGAGCATCACCGAGAGCCATCAGAGTGCACCGCCATCGTCCACATGGCCACTGACGTCCCCTCGCCACGCCAGCTTGTCCAGATGTTCGGTCAAGCTCCGCTTCATCTCACATTGAAGAACGCATCCGGAAGAGCATCTAGTAGACGGCATTGACCCTGCCTTCATCGGCTATGTCACCGCTCGCTGGCAATGATTTCCTTTGTCTAGGTCATCCCCAAGCCCATTGAACCCTTCGACCGAATCGCTGTGATCCCCGCCTTCTTTCCCTCTCTTCTCATTGTCGTATGCATCCCCTAGACGTGCTTTTCGCCAGAGTCAGTCGAGAGCTCCATGCCGCCGACCATGACACCCCGCGGCTACAGATGCGTAGCTTGCACCTGAGCATGGCATCGTGCTCAGGATGATCTCAGAAGATGAAAACACCCCCTAGCTCGCCTTCTCGTGCCCCGTAGAGGCCGCCCGCGCCATCACCATGCTTTGGCAAATGCCGCGGTCAACGTCGTGCCTGACTCCGGCCACCCCAAAGCCATCCACCAGCATCCTTCGACACGCGCCACTACGCGGTCTAACGCAACCACCCGCATGTCAAACCGATGCCGGTAGCACTTTTCCAACGAGGTCCCAAGTGCGCTGCCGGCGCGGCACCACGCTTGAGCGCCGGTGGGTCACTCCCATGTGGGCCCCCTGTTTCACATAATTAACTTAGCCACTAATCTGCCTCCCCACCAAGTCACTGACACTGGGTCCCTCCCCCTGCTAATTAAGCCCCTACTTAGTTTGAATTGGGTTTAGTTAAACATGTTAAGTCAATGGGTCACTGACCAGTGGGATCCACCGGTCAGGTTTGACCCTATTGACTTGTTGACACAACCGAGATGGAATAATTGTTTTTCTGGAATTTGGATAAATTAAATGATTTATTCATTTCCAAAATCGCCAAAACTTCTAAAATTCATAATAAGTCAACCGTAGCTGCAAATAAAATAACTTATATGTGAAAAATTATTAAAAAACATGAAGAATCTGCTTATGCCATGATCACGCATGTTTGAATAAGTTGACTCCACTGTTTAGGACAAAACATATAAATTACATTTATTCTTTTGTTTTGAAGTTGGAAATGTTATATTTGCAATAACTCCACTTCAACTAAATTGTTAATTATTGCATTAGGTGAACTCGGTACCTTAGCATGTCATGATCATGCATCATGCACTACTGCAAGATGGTCCAAACGCAACACTACGATCAGAGACCCTTCGACGAAACTGTGTGTGATGCCATAATCGCAAACGATGGTGTACAAAAACCATCAAAAAAGGTGCAAAACATTTGGGATGACGGATGCATCAAACATGGTTATGATTTTAATTGCATGTGTGATGCAAGGCATACGGTTCCGTTCAATGAACTGTTTGTGATGAGACGGAACAAAAGAAACGGGCAGCCAGATGAAGGCATGTGCGATATACAACATACGGTTCACTCGGATGAACTGTTTGTGATGAGGAGGAACAAAAGAAACGGGCAACCAGATGAAGGTGTGTGCGATATACAACATACGGTTCACTAGGATGAACGGTGTGTGTGATTATGCAACACAATGGAAACGGTTCAACTGAATAAGATGTGTGTGATACGCGGCAAACAGGTCTGTAATCATATATGTGTGCGAAGACCAATAATAACACATATGATTGCTACTAATAAGCCGTGTGATTTGCTCCGTCTACAGAAGAATAACATGTATATATATAACTGAAATAAACATCCAATTACATAAGTGACTATACAGATCATTCGCACACACCTCAATAAACAATTGCATGCATTCTAAAGTAGGAGAAACAGTCGTCTAGTCATCTACTTGTTGTGATGCTCCTGCAGCTGCTATGTGGCTCGATCCCTTGTCTGGGGCAGGAAGAAGACAGTTCCTCATGTCAACGACCTGCCTATACATCTCGTAGATTGTGTACGTGTCCTTGGCCGTGTACTTGCCGTGTTCTTCATCCAGTCTCTCATGCCAAACACTGTGCCATGCGTTCTTGTCCTTCTTGCTCTCTTCCTTCATCTTTGCGTAGTAGGGGTCGATGATGGCCGAGGCAAGGTCAACCAGGGAGTTAAGTTTGTTGTTGTCGCTCCCCCAGACCTTGTAGTGGTGCTGGATGTTGACAAGATTCGGGCATTTCAAGCCCGAAACCTTGAGCGCTTTTAGAATGTTGGTGGTGTCCACCGTAGTGAAACTATAGTCGGAGCTATTGACAAACCTGGAGAAACGCTCGCAAGGCCTTGTGGCCAGGTGGTAGTGGTAGACAAGGACGTCATGTTTCATGCACAACTGGGCGACCGCAACCTTCGGATCGTGCCTGGCACAACCCATGGTGTACTCGAGGTCGAAGCCGACCACTTGGTACTTGTCCTCGGCAAGGAACTGCTCCATAGTTTGGATGGAGCTCTCCACCGAGACCGGATTGTTCGTGTACACCACCGAGAGAGCCTTCCCCCTCACGTGGGTGTCCACGACATGTTGCATGGTGAACTGCCCGCTGTTCTCGCTGTCGGCCGCTGGGAGCGCCATAGGAGCCACGTGGAGCGCCATTGGAACAGCTTGATGTCCTCTCTGTATTTGTCCTCGTGGGTGTGCTTATTGTGTCCTGTGAGATGATAGATGAAGGTAAATGGCCATAGGAATAAAAGGGGGCCAGGCGGCATGGATTCTCGGCACGTCCGCATGGCAGTTTTTGCAGCGGGTAACTACATCGTCGCGCCGCGCCCTCCACAACCGCATGCACATGAATGTGCGTGATCGTCCGCCGGTCCCAAACACCGGCAGCGCGGGCGGAGGGACGAGGGCAGAGCACCCGGAGGGACGCGAGAGCATAGCGCGCATGGTGTGGTGCGAGTAGAGCACCACGCGGCCGCCTCAACCATAAGAAACCATAGGCATAGAGCCGTTGAACACGTAGGAAATGGTCGCCTACAAGTCGGCCGACAGTTGCGTCGTTGCGTAGAGAGTGGCCATGTGCTACTACCTCTGTCTTGGTCTATAGTCCCATTTATATTCTCTGCCATACTTTTCCCTTAAATTTAACCAACAAAATGTTAATGCATGTTATAAAAATTATATAATTGGAAACTATGTTCAAATCTGAATCCAACTATATAATCTTTGGCAGCATGCATTTGTATTTTATTAGTTAAATGCTACTTATAAACCAAGACATGGGTATAGTAGGTAATTAAACCGCAAACATTTTTTGTATTAACCATATGTGTACGTGGCCTTTTGTCCTCCTCTTGCACGTCTTGTAACCCCGCTGCAGCTGACAGCTTACAGCGCAAGCTTGTGCAGAGCGCAGGGGCGTTATTTTGGTCAAACGGTGGTTACAATGAATCATCGGTGAGCTCGTTCCCATGCAACCTCGCAGGTTCCCGCGCAAGCTTCCCGCCCGACTCAGTGAAATCCTCCAAATTCCCAATGCTTACCGGCCTGCTATATAAACCCTCACGGCCGACGAGTCCTGCGTTGCATTTTCCTCTCCCTCCTAGTAGCTTATCTCGTCTACTTCTCCCACAATCGGCAATGGCACTGGTCCGCCGTCGTCGCTCAACCACTCTGCCGTCATCAGAGGAAAGCTCCAGCTGGCAGCCTACACTACAACGGCAATGCAGTCCCTAGCGTAGTGTAGTGCGCGTGGCATCCCTGTTGGGCATGCACGGAACACCCACCACATGCTCCGCCGCCGCTGCCCGTCGGTAGCTGTTGCCGGCCGCCATTGCCGCCACACCAGCGTCGAAAGCCAAGGCCATAGCCCACTCCATCGTCGCGGCCCGAAGGCGGGAGGTGGCCGTTGTGGCCGACACCCCACTGCCGGCCACCGTGGCCATCACCTGCTCCGCCACCGCGGCCCGAAGGCGGGAGGTGGTGGTCATGGCTGCCACTCCATCGTTGGCCGCTGTGGCCGCCAGCCCACCGTCGACCACCAGGGTCATCACACACTGCGCCACCACCGCCCGAAGGCGGGAAGCGGACGTGGATGCCCGCACGTGTGCCAGCGACCCTGCGCGCTACACCAAGTTCCTGCGGCAGGAGGAGGAGCGCCTCGTCGAGCATGCAAAGAGCCTTACCATCGCCATGGCTACAGCACATGCTGCCTCAGAGGTGAGGAATCAGGAGATCTACGAGGAGAACCACCGCTTCGAGAGGGGTCGTCTGGAGCGGCAGAGGGCGTTCGAGGTGAGCGTCGCTGAATCTGCAGTAGCAGCAGGCACCGTATTGCGGTTGCCCAGCTCGTCGGTAGGCTCCTCCTCCTCTGCCTCTTACTGAGCACGCTCGGCAGAGGAGAGGCAGCCAGAAGTAGTATAAAGCCCCTCCGTAGTATAGTAGTAGTAGTATTTAGGGGCTATTTTGTTCTGTTCATCTAACTATAGATGTGGTGGAACTGTACAACGTACTTAAAATTAGCTAGTATATATACTTGAACTATCTATTTCAGTACGTGGTTGGCAACAATTGAGGAAAAGTTTGGTCGGTTCAACTGTCAAGTTGAACTGTTTGTATAAATTAAGAATGACTCCTTAGTCTATGAATGAAATCTATGCTTAATTACTGAATTTTAATTGCAAAAATTAGATACTGCTAGTGATTTTTAGCTTCATATTTTGACAAATCGCAGTGTTACAAGGTTGATAAATGGCAATATTACTAGATCAACAAATGCCAATCTTTCCTATTTGACAAATGGCAACATACTCAAATTGTTTGTAAGTGGTTGCACACGGGTCATCCAAAAGAACCGTTTGCGTTGAAGAGCTGCACAAATCCTGCTCTCACTTTGCATAGGGGTGTTCTATCTAAAATGTCTGCGATCAAGTGATGCACAATTCCTACTCGGCACATTTTCCCTTGGCTTCCTGGGGAAGCTGACGGTTTGCATATGGGTGTTCTAACTAAAATGTTTGCGATGAATGTTTTATATTTAAAAACCATTGACGTTTTTTCAAAAGAAAATCGTTTGGTAAGTCTATACATTAAGATAGAAAAACGCAAGTTCGCTCAAACCATATCTTTCATTTAGTCATACTGCGAATTTATATTCATATGATCGAGATACAATTTTAAACCCAAGAAAAAAAACTACTTCCGACGGCGGCGGAGGCGGCGTGCCGCACCGTCATTGTCGTTGTCATCCTCCGGGACGCCGTTGTTGAAGTCTTCAATGCAGCACAAAATGTTCTTCACATGTAAATCAAACATCATGTCGTTGCGCGATCGATGGGCGGGGCATGGGAGGGCGGAAGATGGTGGCGCTGAGAGGTAGCAGTTGACGGTGGCGTCCCATGCAGATGAGGGGGCACGCGCGCCGGCACGGGTGCGGCGGGTGCAGCCAAACGCACGGGGACCGGCGCCGCGGTGGGTGGAGGGGCGCGCACGGGCACGGGCGCTGGCGCTGGCATGTACAGGAGATCGCGCGGGTCTGCGGAGACCTCGCTGACGCCGTGGCTTCCAGCTCTGCAATAGTTCTCGGCGACCAGCCCGTCAATGCTACAGGGATGGTCGCTGGCGCGGCCGCGGGGATGGGAGCTGGGACGGGAGTGGGGGCAGCAATCGCCGTGGCCAGCTCGTTCTAGGCCATGTCCATGAGGCCCCATTCCACCTTATTTTCTATCTCCTCTGGCTCGGAGTCGACTTCACCAAACTTGAATACTAGTGGTAGATGATCCTTCTGCGCCATGGTGTTGGTGGAGGTCTGCGGGAGGGAGGGGAATGTGAAGCAAACAGAAAGGCTGCCTGTATTAAGCAGCAGCTCGGGTGCCATTAATGGAGAGGAAGGCAGGCGGCCATGGAAGTCAAAGGGCTCGCTTCCCGGTGAGCCTGCACAGTGTACAGCTCGCACGCTTCCTGTTGATCCTGCGCATTGGAGGACAACTTGCAGGGTCAACCTGTGCATGGGACTGCGCTCGCACGCCTCCCGTTCAGTCAAGGTCAAGCAGTTGTCCACACGGCACCTCCTATAGCCATTAAAACCAAGACACATGGTGTCACGTGAATGGTTAACAGAACGCACATGGTTTGAATTATACAAGCGTTTGATATATTGAAGTGGCAGCTATTTTTTAAAATGCCTTTGTTTGCTGTTATTCAAGTGCACCTTCTCTCAAAATGGACACGAAAAATACCACAACATGTCGAGTGCCATTCCATGATAGCATGCCAAGTTTCATGAATTTCAGACGAGTTTTGGATTTACTAGAATTTAAAAACAAAGTATCTCAATGTTTTGCCGGCAATCAACGGTGCCCTGGTGTTTGAAATTCATTCCCCTTTCTTGCATTGGACCTAAGCATGCACCCAAGGACAAAGATTTGATTTTTCAACCAATTTATATGCACCAGAGCATGTGCATGTAGTTCAAATTTGAATTATGCACATAAATGCATTGAAAACTTAGTTAATGCACAAAAATGACCAAACGAACCCCGAAAAATCACAAAAATTGACACAACACTCATGTTGTTCTGTGTTGACACGAGAATTTTTTTGAAAGTAATAAGAGGCAATGGATATCATGTCATCCCCAAAGGTAGGATGTTCCCTACTGAAACCATCATTCTTGTTGTGAGAAGCATATACCCAAACCTGCCCCAAATGGACAAAAAGTTTACCAGCATGTTGATGCCGCTCCATGATAGCATGCCAAGTTTCATGAATTTCAGACGAGTTTTGGATTTACTAGAATTTAAAAACAAGGTATCTGAATGTTTGCGGCCGGGTGATGGTGGTAGGGTGTTTGACATTCATTCCTATTTTCTTGCATGGGACCTAAGCATGCAACCAAGGACACATATTTGAATTTTCAACCAATTTATATGCATTAAAGCATTTGCATGTAGTTCAAATTTGAATTATGCACATAAATGCATTGAAAACTCAATTAATGCATAAAATGTCCAAACAAACCTCGAAAAATCCCAAAAATTGACACAGCACTGTTGTTGTTCTATGTTGACAATAGGAAAAAAATTGAAACGAGGCAATGGATATCGTTTCGTCCAGAAAGGTGAAACGTTCCCTACCGAAACCATCAGGCTTGTTGTGAGAAGCTCTGGTTTGTGAGAAGCATATACCCAAACCTGCTCGAAATGCGACGAAATTTTTACCACGGCATGTTGATGCCGCTCCATGACAGCATGCCAAGTTTCATGAATTTAAGATGAGCTTTCAATTTACTAGAATTTAAAAACCTGGTATCTCAATGTTTGCGGCCGAGTGACGGTGGTAGGGTGTTTGACATTCATTCTCATTTCTTGCATGGGACCTAAGCATGCAACCAAAAACACTGATTTGAATTTTCAACCAATATATATGCATTAGAGCATGTGCATGTAGTTCAAATTTGAATTATGCACAAGAATGCATTGAAAACTCAGTTAATGCATACAAATGTCCAAATGAACCCCGCAAAATCACAAAAAATGACACAACACTCCTGTTGTTCTACGTTGACATGAGAATTTTTTGAAATCAATAAGAGGCAATGGATATCGTTTCGTCCCCAAAGGTGAGATCTTCCGTACCGAAATCATCATGCTTGTTGTGAGAAGCTCTGGTTTGTGAGAAGCATATACCCAAACCTGCCCCAAATGGGACAAAAAATTTACCACGACATGTTGATGCTGCTCCATGATATCATGCCAAGTTTCATGAATTTCAGACGAGTTTTGGATTTACAAGAATTTAAAACCAGGTATCTCAATGTTTGCGGATTAGTAACGGTGGTAGGGTGTTTGACATTCATTCTCATTTCTTGCATGGGACCTAAGCATGCAACCAAGAACACATATTTGAAGTTTCAACCAATTTATATGCATTAGAGCATGTGCATGTAGTTCAAATTTTAATTATGCACATGAATGCATTGAAACTTAGTTAATGCATAAAAATGTCCAAACGAACCCCAAAAAATCACAAAAATTGACACAGTACTCCTGTTGTTCTAAGTTGACACGAGAATTTTTTTGAAAGCAATAAGGGGCAATGGATATCGTTTCATCCCGAAAGGTGAGACGTTCCCTACCGAAATCATCAGGCTTGTTGTGAGAAGCTCTGGTTTGTCAGAAGCATATACCCAATCCTGCCCCAAATGGGACAAAAAATTTACCACGACATGTTGATGCCACTCCATGATAGCATGCCAATTTTCCTGAATTTCAAACGAGTTTTGGATTTACTAGAACTTAAAAACAAGGTATCTCAATTTTTTGGCCGAGTGACGGTGGTAGGGTGTTTGACATTCATTCCCATTTCTTGCATAGGACCTAAGCATGCAACCAAGGACACATATTTGAATTTTCAATCAATTTATATGCATTAAAGCATGTGCATGTAGTTCAAATTTGAATTATGAATATAAATGCATCGAAAACTCAATTAATGCATAAAAATGTCCAAATGAACTCTGAAAAATCCCAAAAATTGACACAACACTCCTGTTGTTCTATGTTGACAGTAGGAAAAAATTGAAATCGAGAAGAGGCAATGGATATCGTTTTGTCCAAAAAGGTGAAACATTCGCTACCGAAACCATCAGGCTTGTTGTGAGAAGCTCTGGTTTGTGAGAAGCATATACCCAAACCTTCCCCAAATGGGACAAAAAATTACCCAGGCATGTTGCTGTCACTCCAGGACAGCATGCCAAGTTTCATGAATTTTAGATGAGCTTTGGATTTACTAGAATTTAATGTGTAAAATGTTCAAACAAACCCTTAATAATTCCAGTTTTTCTACGACACACATATAGTTGCATGTTCACTGCAGATAAAAGGTCTAGCAATTCAAACACCATGTATCGCCGCTGTGACCCCATTATGTAATTCAAATCAAGATGAAAAATCAAGTAGATTCCACACAGTTTATTATCACCAACCGTGTGAGATGCATCACAAAATATCCTGGAGCACCGTCGGTGTATAGTACACCTATGGCTTACGCGAGAAGGTGCGTCAGCTACAGTCCACAACCGGCATCTCAAGCACACTAGCTCGCTCCCCAAATATCATTTCACTGTTCAATCATCACTTGTGAAAGATGGGCACATGGACCCACATCTTGAGGGCATCTTCGGTGGCCCACTCCAGCAAGAGGGCGGCCGCAGCCACCATGCGCGTGCTAACACGGTGCATGAGCGCAGCTGCAATCTGCGACCGGGTGGCCAAGGTAGCCCAAACGGTCGCTGTTGCTTCCCAAGTGGCAGAAGCAACATCTGCCTCGGGGATAACAACTGGCGAGAGCGGCACAACAGTTGTCCGTTCCGCAGCGGCGGCCTTAGCCCTGATGGAGGCCGCCCACGACCATGTCGAGGCCGCCCACGCCCAGCTCGTGGTGGTCACCGCACAATTCAAACAAAGCTTCTCCGACAATGGTCGGCAACCCACAACCGAAGAGTTGGCAATCGCCGAGAGTGTTCGAGCAGCCGTCCGTTCCTCTGCCGCGTACCTTGCGACGATGGAGCCCATCCAAGTCCAGATCGCGGCCGCCCACGCCCAGCTCGTGGCGGCCTTTTCCAAAGAGATGGCGGATGCGGATGGCGAGATGCTTGCCGAGTATGGTGTGATGGATGCCATGGAGCCCCTTCCCCAGGAGACCCTCATGCGCGAGCTGGACATAGAGGCAGCGGCAGAGATCGACGAGCACCTGCTGTAGTAGTACTGATTGTTTTGTTTAATTAAGAGCGTCAGTCTTTAATTTGTTAGAGTAATGTTTAGGTCAGCTAGCTCTGTTTAACTGTTGAACTTGCTCGATTAAGAAGTGTGGGTGTGCTGTAGTCTCCTTTGTGTAGCCAAATTATGAAATGACGTGGATGACCACTGTAACCAGGGAAATTCGAACCAAAATTTTTTACGTTCAAACTCATCACACATGGGTTAAGCTATTTGAATCGTTTGTGATGTTCACATATCATACAAAGTTCCGAATAAGGGACCGTGTTTGCTGACACTTTGCACGCCAGTTTTTTCACTAAAGCAATTCCAATTTTTCGGCTACCACGGAAATATCTACCTCCCCTCCCCCTCCCCCTTACAAAAAGCCACATTTCCCCTATTTCCGCCTTCCTTTCCAACTTGAAACCTTCACTCCTTGCTTGCAGTGCCGCCTCCTCCGGCGACCCTCCTTCACGCTGCTCGGCCGCGTCTGTCCAGGTAGGTAGACCACACCCGGCCCCCACCCTTCTCCTCCTTCCACATACCACATGCCCCAACCGCCGGCACGACACCTTCCACCCAAATAACCGACCCCTCCACCAAATAAGCGCCGCCCTAAGCCATGGTGCACGCAGTATAGCCATGATCTCAATGAGCATTTGGTAGTGGAGAGGCAAATCGCGGCCGCACATGCAGATGAGGTCGCGATGGCTGCCATTCGTGCCGACCCCAAATCTTGGAGGAGCACCTTGCCATTTGCTAGCTACGCTGGTTAAGCATGCTTGGTTTACCCGTTGTGTGTGCTACTCCTGCCTTTCCTTCACAAATTCTAGTGAATTGTGCTATCTAATTTTACCATGCAATCTACTGCTCTAGTGTATATGTTCTATATGTCGTGCAGTGTGGTGCTCACTTATTAACTATTTTGTTAATTAGTTGTCGTCTTCAGTTAAATGTTTGGTTCAATTCTACAAATGTGATGTTCAATTCTTCAGGATGTGATGTCTACTACACAACCTTCTTCTTGTAGATGTTTTTGGGCCTCCAAGTGCAGAGTTTGTAGGACAGTAGCAAATTTCCCTCAAGTGGATGACCTAAGGTTCATCAATCCATGGGAGGCGTAGGATGAAGATGGTCTCTCTCAAACAACCCTGCAAGCAAATAGCAAAGAGTCTCTTGTGTCCCCAACACACCCAATACAATGGTAAATTGTACAGGTGCACTAGTTCGGCGAAGAGATGGTGATACAAGTGCAATATGGATGGTAGATAAAGGTTTTTGTAATCTGAAAATATAAAAACAACAAGGTAACTAATGATAAAAGTTAGCGAAAATGGTATTGCAATGCATTGAAATAAGGCCTAGGGTTCATACTTTCACTAGTGCAAGTTCTCTCAATAATAATAACATAATTGGATCATATAACTATCCCTCAACATGCAACAAAGAGTCACTCCAAAGTCACTAATAGTGGAGAACAAACGAAGAGATTATTGTAGGGTACGAAATGATAACCCACAAGTATAGAGGATCGCAACAGTTTTCAAGGGTAGAGTATTCAACCCAAATTTATTAATTCGACATAAGGGGAGCCAAAGAATATTCTCAAGTATTAACAGTTGAGTTGCCAATTCAACTGCACCTGAAAGAATTAATAACTGCAGCAAAGTATTTAGTAGCAAAGTAATATGATGGTAATGATAATGGTGGCAAAAGTAACCGTATTGGTTTTGTAGTGATTGTAAAAGTGGCAACGGAAAAGTAACTAAGCAAAGAACAATATGTTAAAAGCTCGTAGGCAACAGATCAGTGATGGATAATTATGTCGGATGCGATTCCTCATGCAACAGTTATAACATAGGGTGACACAGAACTAGATCCAGTGCATCAATGTAATTTAGGCATGTATTCCAAATATAGTCATATGTGCTTATGGAAAAGAACTTGTATGCCATCTTTTGTCCTGCCCTCCCGTGGCAGCGGGGTCCTATTGGAAACTAAGGGATATTAAGGCCTCCTTTTAATAGAGTACCGGACCAAAGCATTAACACTTAGTGAATACATGAACTCCTGAAACTATGGTCATCACCGGTAAGTATCCCAATTATTGTCACTTCGGGGTTAACGGATCATAACACATAATAGGTGAATATAGACTTGCAAGATAGGATCAAGAACTCACATATATTCAGGAAAACATAATAGGTTCAGATATGAAATAATGGCACTCGTGCCCTAGTGACAAGCATTAAGCATAGCAAAGTCATAGCAACATCAATCTCAGAACATAATGGATACTAGGGATCAAACCCTAACAAAACTAACTCGATTACATGATAAATCTCATCAAACCCATCACCGTCCAGCAAGCCTATGATGGAATTACTCACGCACGGCAGTGAGCATCATCAAATTGGTGATGGAGGAAGGTTGATGATGACGATGGCGACGGATTCCCCTCTCCGAAGCCCCGAACGGACTCCAGATCAGCCCTCCCGAGAGAGATTAGGGCTTGGCGGCGGCTCCATATCGTAAAATGCGATGAATCCTTCTCTATGATTTTTTTCTCCCCGAACATGAATATATAGAGTTGGAGTTGAGGTCGGTGGAGCACCAGGAGGGCCACAAGGCAGGGGGTGCGCCCAGGAGGGTAGGCGCTCCCCCCACCCTCGTGGACAGGGTGTGGGCCCCTGGCCTTGATTCTTTCGCCAATATTTTTTATATATTCCAAAAATATTCTCCGTTGATTTTCAGGTCATTCTGAGAACGTTTATTTCTTCACAAAAATAACACCATGGCAATTCTGCTGAAAACAACATCAGTCCGGGTTAGCTCCATTCAAATCATGCAAGTTAGAGTCCAAAACAAGGGCAAAAGTGTTTGGAAAAGTAGATACGATGGAGACGTATCAACTCCCCCAAGCTTAAACCTTTGCTTGTCCTCAAGCAATTCAGTTGACAAACTGAAAGTGATAAAGAAAAAACTTTTACAAACTCTGTTTGCTCTTGTTGTTGTAAATATGTAAAGCCAGCATTCAAATTTTCAGCAAAGATTATGAACTAACCATATTCACAATAACATTTAGGTCTCATGTTTACTCATATCAATGACATAATCAACTAGCGATCAATAATAGTAAATATCGGATGAAAAGGCTTTCTCAAAACAGTCATAATATGATATAACAAGATGGCATCTCGCTAACCCTTTCTGAGACCGCAAAACATAAATGCAGAGCACCTCCGAAGATCAAGGGCTGACTGGAAATTGTAATTCATGGTAAAGGAGATCCACTCACAGTCATACTCAATATAAACTAATAGTATTGCATGCAAATGACAGCGGTGCTCTCCAACTGGTGCTTTTTAATAAGAGGATGATGACTCAACATAAAAGTAAATAGATAGGCCCTTCACAGAGGGAAGCAGGGATTTGTAGAGGTGCCAGAGCTCGATTTTGAAATATAGATGAATAATATTTTGAGTGGTATACTTTCATTGTCAACATAACAACCGAGAGATCTTGATATCTTCCATGCTACACACATTATAGGTTGTTCCCAAGCAGAATGGTAAAGTTTATACTCCCCCTACCACCAATAAACATCAATCCATGGCTTGTCCGAACAACGGGTGCCTCCAACTAACAACAATCCTAGGGGAGTTTTATTTGCAATTATTTTGATTTGATTTGAGGATGGGACTGGGCATCCCGGTTACCAACCATTTTCTCGTGCGTGAGGAGTGGAGTCCACTCCTCTTGAGAATAACCCGCCTAGCATGGAAGATATAGACAACCCTAGTTGATACATGAGCTATTCAAGCATACAAAACAAAATTTTCATTTGAAGGTTTACAGTTTGGCACATACAAATTTACTTGGAATGGCAGGTAGATACCACATATAGGAAGGTATGGTGGACTCATATGGAATAAATTTTGGGATTTATGGAGTTGGATGCACAAGCAGTATTCTCGCTTAGTACAAGTGAAGGCTAGAAAGAGACTGGGAAGCGACCAGCTAGAGAGCGACAATAGTCATGGACATGCATTAAAATTAATCAACACTGAATGCAAGCATGAGTAGGATATAATTCACCATGAACATAAATATCCTGGAGGCTATGTTGATTTTGTTTCAACTACATGCGTGAACATGTGCCAAGTCAAGCCAATCAAATCGTTCAAAGGAGGATACCACCCTATCATACCACATCACAACCATTTTAATAGCATGTTGGCACGCAAGGTAAACCATTATAATCTCCTAGCAAATTAAGCATGGCATGAGCAACTATAATCTCTAATTGTCATTGCAAACATGTTTCATTCATAATAGGCTGAATCAGGAATGATGAACTAATCATATTTACAAAAACAAGAGAGGTCGAGTTCATACCAGCTTTTCTCATCTCAATTAGTTCATCATATATCATCATTATTGCCTTTCACTTGCACAACCAAATGGTGTGGATAGTAATAATAGTGCACGTGCATTGGACTAAGCTGGAATCTGCAAGCATTCAATTCAAGGGAGAAGACAAGGTAATACGGGCTCTTTGTTAGATCAACAATAATGCATATGACAGCCACTCAACATTCTCATCAAGGTCTTCTCCTCTCGACCCCCAAAGAAAAGAAAAGAAAAAAACTATTTACACGGGAAAGCTCCCAACAAACAAAATAAGAACGAGAAATCTTTTTGGGTTTTCTGTTAATTATTACTACTACTACAAGCATGGAAAGTAAACTAGCTAAAACCTACAACTATTTTTTTGTTTTTTTCTTAAGGTTTTTCAAACACACAAGAAGAATGCCAGAAAAGAAAATAAACTAGCATGGATAATACAATAAAAAGTATGAGCACCGACAACTGGCATGGGTGTGTGAACATGAATGTAATGTCGGTGAGAAATACGTACTCGCCCAAGCTTAGGCTTTTGGCCTAAGTTTGTCTATGGCCACAGATCAAAACTACCCTCTCTGGTGTACTGAGGAGGGTCCTTGGGGTGCCACTGGTTGGCGATCTCCTCCGAATCCCACTGATAAACAGACTGACGGTGAGGATTAGATAGTGGCTCCGGCTCTGGAGTTGATGTCAGGCTCTGGTATGCCTGAATGGCCTCCGACAAAACAAGGTACATGCCTGAAAATATGTTGAACAAAGAGGGAGTAGGCAAGGTAATAGTCTCAAAGTAGTTCTTATCAAATATCAGTCTATAGTTAAGAATCTTCTTCTTATTCTTAACAATAAAATCATGTGCTACCATACTCTTATAATCTAGAAAAATATGAGTCAGCAACTTTTCCTATTTCTCATAATGCTAATAGGTATGTTAAAGTGTGCAGCAAGGCGCGAGGTGAATATGCCTCCTAAGACGGGACCCTTTGTACGGTTCAGATTTAACCGTTTAGCAACAATAGCGCCTAAACTAACGGTATCACGAAACAAAGCATGGCGCAAAATAACAATATCAGGGGCACTCAGATTTCCACAGTTCTCGCGACCAATTAAGCATCTACTAGCAAATATTGTGAAGTAACGTAGAACAGGAAAATGTATGCTAGTAATTCTTGCATTGGAAACTTTCCTCGTTTCCCCTACAGCAATCATATCAATAAATCCTTCCACATCACTACGATGTGGTTCCTCTATGCTGCCCTCAAAGGGTATCTTACACACCCGGCAAAAATCATATAGTGACATCTCCTTAACCTCATCATATAAATGAAATTCCACTGAAGGTGGTGACCTCCTAGCATGGAAATGAAAATTTTGCACAAAAATATTAGTGAGTAGGAGATACTGCTCACGCTGGTCATGGAGGAAGTCGCTGAGGCCTGCATTCTCAGCCAAATAATAAAAATCTTCATAAATCCCAACTTCTCTCAAGAACTCATCACAAGGCCATTCACACGACCGAACCTCGCGGTACGAGGGAGATTATACTTGGGCTTCTTATTCTCTTCACTTTGATTATCCTTCGAGCTTCGGCTCGATGAGCCCCTCAAAAATTTCTTCATCTTTTTCCTGAAAATTTCTGAAATTTTTAGTAACTTAAAATAAAAGTGAACCAAACTCAACAAAATTGATAGCAACTACTCCTACAAGTGTCTAGAGGCTATATCATGCATTAAAACTACTTTTGACCGCATAAATTTGACATGCAAGCTCAAGAATAGGGTCACCTAAGCAGCAAAAAATTTAATAAATAAAGCACTAGAACAAAAACTAATTGGACCATTGGAGGAGTCACATACCGAAGAACAATCCCCCAAAGCAGTTTTGTGAATGAAGCTTTGAGCAAGGAGATCGAAAATGGCAGCAAGATGAGCTAGAAGACGGGTTTGAGCTGGTGGATGATTTTTTCTGGAGGAAGACGAAGTGTGTGGGTGCAAGAATAAGTGGAGGGGGCCCACGTGGGGTCCACGAGGCAGGGGGCGCGCCTAGGGGGGTAGGGCACGCCCTCCACCCTCATGGGAACATGGTGGGTCCTCCTGGTGTGTTCTCAGTGCCAATAATTCTTAAATATTCTAGAAAAAATCATATTAAATTTTCAGGGCATTTGGAGAACTTTTATTTTCGGGGTATTTTTTATTGCAAGGATAATTTAGAAAGCAGACAGAAAATACTATTTTTACTTTATTTAATCTAAATAACAGAAAGTAAAAGGAGGGTACAGAGAGTTGTGCTTTCTAATTTCATACATCTCATGCTCACCAAAAGGAATCCACTAACAAGGTTGATCAAGTCTTGTTAACAAAGTCATTCCGATTCGCATGAAACTGGAGAAATTTCAAATAACACTAGGTTACCTCAAGCGGGATATGCACGTCCCCAACAATAAGAATATCATATTTCTTCTTGACAGTAGGAAGAGGAAATTCAAAACCTCCAATAGTTACCGTTGGATTTTTTCCAATAGAATTGATACTGTGGACTTGAGGTTGTTTCCTCGGAAAGTGTATCGTATGCTCATTACCATTAACATGAAAAGTGATATTGCCTTTGTTGCAATTAATAACAGCCCCTGCAGTATTCAAAAAGGGTCTACCAAGAATAATAGACATACTATCATCCTCGGGAATATCAAGAATAACAAAGTCCGTTAAAATAGTAACGTTTGCAACCACAACGGGCACATCCTCACAAATACCGACAGGTATAGCAGTTGATTTATCGGCCATTTGCAAAGATATTTCAGTAGGTGTCAACTTATTCAAATCAAGTCTATGATATAAAGAGAGAGGCATAACACTAACACTGGCTCCAAGATCACATAAAGAAGTTTTAACATAGTTTCTTTTAATGGAGCATGGTATAGTTGGTACTCCTGGATCTCCTAGTTTCTTTGGTATTTCACCTTTAAAAGTGTAATTAGCAAGCATGATGGAAATTTCAGCTTCCGGTATCTGTATTTTATTAGTAACAATATCTTTCATAGCATAAGGGTTCATTTTAAGCATATCAGTCAAACGCATACGCAAAAAGATAGGTCTAATCATTTCAGCAAAGCGCTCAAAATCCTAATCATCATTTTTCTTGGATGGTTTGGGAGGACAGTGTAACGCCCCGTATGTAACTTGCAGTATTTGTACTCCAACTCTTGCCATTTCTGGCTCTAAGTTATGAGATTTCCTCGTGGTTGGGTTTTGTCTTTGTTTTGATTTTTGTCCATGTCATGCATTGCATATCATGTCATCATGTGCATCTCATTTGCATACGTGTTCGTCTCATGCATCCGAGCATTTTCCCTGTTGTCCACTTTCATTCCGACACTACGTCCTCCGGCGCCCCCTTTTGTATCCTTTCGTGTGCGGGTGTTAAACGTTCTTGGATTGGACCGAGATTTGCCAAGCGGCCTTGGTACACCACCGGTAGACCGCCTATCAAGTTTCGTGCCATTTGGAGTCCGTTTGATACTCCAACGGTTAACCAGGGAACCGTAAAGGCCTCGTGTGTCTTGCAGCCCAACACCCCTCCAAAGTGGCCCAAAACCCATCCAAACCCCATCCATCCTCTTGGCCGTTCGATCATGATCACGTGGTCGAAAACCGCACCTCATTTGGACTCTCCTAGCTCCCAGAATCTATAAATAGGTGCTCCCCTCCGAAATTCGCAGTCCAAAACCCTAGCCCCGCTCCTCCGCACCGCCGGACATGTCCGCCGCCGGCCGGACGCATCCGCCGGCCCCCTCAACCAACCAAAGGGCGCCACGTGGGCCCCTCCACTGCCATCCACCGCCGGCCCGCCCGAGCCCGCGGGAGGCCCCCCGGCCCACCCGCGCGCCCGTGCGTCCGCGCCTCCAGCCCGCGAGGCGCGCCGCCCTGCTTGATCAACGCCGCCTTCCGTTGTCTTCGCCGCTGGCTAGCCTCCACCGTCGCCTCGCTGGTGCATCGCCGTTGCAGGTCGTCTCAACCGGCACCGTACCGCACTGAGCTCCGGCGCCCGCGAGCCACGCCTCCCGCGCCGGATCCGCCTCCTCCTAGCTCCGGCCACCGCCTCTCCTTCCACTCCGGCATGTCCCCGGTGAAGATCTGGCGAACCTCGAAGTCCATGCCCCGGATCTGGATCTGGAAACACTAGGTTGACTTTGAAATATCTCTAAGTCATTTTTTTCTACATCCTAAAGCACTTTTCATCATGCCATAACTCCACATCCGTAGCTCCATTTTGAGCGTGCCATATACCAAAATGTTCATCAGGATGTCCTCTTTATTTTGTTCCATTGCACCATGCTAGTTTGAGTCCATCTTGATGCCCAAATGACTGATGCAAGAGTTCTATAAAATTTTAGTTCCTGATTCTTATCAGTTTATGAGCATTTGTCATGTTTGCCATGATTATTGTGTGCCTCCTATGGACTTCAGCTCTACATGTGTTTTGGGCTATGCCATTCCATCTTTATAGGGGTGTATGACATGTAATTTTGTGATCAATGTGGTGACTAGCACATGCATGCAAAGTAGCTCTCGTAATATTGCTGATTTCAGGGACTTAGAATTTCACTAAGTCATTTCCCTGCTGTTATTTTAATGCCATGTATTCATGTCGCTATAGAGAGATCCAGGTTTCTTTTGAGTATGTTCAGTAAGGATAATTTGGACATATGGTTGTGCTTTATCCATCCATGTCCCTGTTTGTATTTATGGAGTACACTAGCAGGACTCAATCTTGCTCTACTTTTGCTATAAAAATGTTCCTGGCAGATTGTTCGCGTGTTAATCAATTTTGCCAAGGTTGTTGTAGTTGATCCATGCATGCTATGAGATTGTTCTTGCCATGGTTAGCTTCTTGATCATGTCTTCTTACTGGTAGCATGCTTAGTTTGTCATGCAATGCCTTGTGTTGACTGCATCGAGCTCGCGAACGTGCCTTCAGAATTTTGTTTATGTCATGTCCAGTTTTTCTGCCAATTCTGAATTTGTTAACGGAACTTGCTATGTTTACATGGGTGCCATCTTATTTTCTGGTCCTTTTTGGCTTATGGTCAGTAAGGGACGTTCGTTATATGCCTTGAGTAGATTCATGTCATGCCTTTGTTTGCTATGTTTTGTTCCTGTAGCATGTTGTTATCTTGCTCTAAACATTGCTTCCTGATGTTAATTCCTGACATGTTAGTATTTTCACGAAGTCTGTGAAGCTGATATCTTTTGCACTTTTGCCATGCTTGTTTGGATCTTCTATTGTGTGATTTAGCCATAGCTCAGTGTTCATCTTTTGTTAAGCATCTTGAGTAGATCATTTCCATGTGCTTTGTTGCTATGTTAGAGTGCAGTAGCTTAGTTTCTTGTTGCATTTTAGATGGTATCGTGCTGTTAATCACAGAATTGTGCCATTCTTGTTTTGCTTGCCATTTGAAAACTGTGCATCCGTTTCCGGTGATCTTTATATTGATTTCGACCGAAATCAACTAATCTTCCCAGCGGCGCACTTGGTTTGCCAAGTTGAGGCCTTGTTCAATATTTTTCTTCCGGAGCACGCATATGCATTGCGTAGCACATCCCGCATATCATGCCATGTTTCACATAATGTTGTTTGCGCATTGCACCTTGGTTGATTGTGGTTTCCTTTGCTTGTGTTCTTGCTTTGGGTAGAGCCGGGAGACGATTACGTGATCGAGGAACCCGTTGAGTACGCTTGTGAGGATCAAGCTTACGTCAACTCGGAGAACTTTGCAGGCAAGATAACCATACCCTCGAAATCACTTCTAGCCTTGCTTGCTAGTTGCTCGCTCTATTGCTATGCCGCGATACCTACCACTTGCTATATCATGCCTCCCATATTGCCATGTCAAGCCTCTAACCCACCTTTCCTAGCAAACTGTTGTTTGGCTATGTTACCGCCTTGCTCAGCCCCTCTTATAGCGTTGCTAGTTGCAGGTGGAGATGAAGTTTGTTCCTTGTTTGGAACATGATTATTGTTGGGATATCATTATTATATCTTGTTTACTTTAATGCACCTATATACTTGGTAAAGGGTGGAAGGCTCTACCTTATGCCTGGTGTTTTGTTCCACTCTTGCCGCCCTAGTTTCCGTCATACCGGTGTTATGTTCCTTGATTTTGTGTTCCTTACGCGGTTGGGTTATAATGGGAACCCCTTGACAGGTCGCCTTGAATAAAACTCCTCCAGGAAGGCCCAACCTTCGTTTTACCATTTGCCACCTAAGCCTTTTTCCATTGGGATCAGTGGACTCAAGGGTCATCTTTATTTTAAACCCCCGGGCCAGTGCTCCTCTAAGTGTTGATCCAAAACAGAGTCACTTGCAGCGCCACCTCAGGGAAACATGAGGGTTGGTTTTAGTTGTATGTAGTGTTCATTCGGTGTGCCCTGAGAATGAGATATGTGCAGCTCCTTTTAGGATTTGTCGGCACATCGGGCGGCTTTGCTGGTCTTGTTTTACCATTGTCGAAATGTCTTTTAACCGGGATTCCGAGTCTGATCGGGCCGTCTTGGGTGAAGGAATATCCTTCGTTGACCGTGAGAGCTTGTGATAGGCTAAGTTGGGACACCCCTATAGGGTTTTGAACTTTCAAAAGCCGTGCCCGCGGTTATGGGTAGATGGGAATTTGTTAATATCCGGTTGTAGAAAACCTGACACTTAACTTAATTAAAATGAATCAACGGTGTGTGTAGCCGTGATGGTCTCTTTTTGGCGGAGTCCGGGAAGAGAACACGGTCTCGTGTTATGCTTGAACGTAAGTAGTTTCAGGATCACTTCTTGATCTTTGTAGCTTCTTGACCGTGCTTTGCTTCTCTTCTCGCTCTCATTTGCGTAAGTTAGCCACCATATATGCTAGTGCTTGCTGCAGCTCCACCTCACTACCTTTTCCTACCCATAAGCTTAAATAGACTTGATCGCGAGGGTGTGAGATTGCTGAGTCGCCGTGACTCACATATTACTTCCAAAACTAGATGTAGGTGCCGATGATGCCAGTCCAGGGGATGCGACCGAACTCAAGTGGGAGTTCGACGAGGATTCAGGATGTTACTATGTTTTCTTTCCAGACGATCACTAGAGGAGCCAAGTTGGGGAGATCGGGGATCTATGCATTTGGGGTTGTCTTTATTTTGGTTCCGTAGTCGGACCTTGATTGTATTCTGGATGATGTAATGCTATATTTATGTATTGTGTGAAGTGGCGATTGTAAGCCAACTCTTTATCTCTTTCTTATTCAGTGCACGGGATGTGTAAAGATTACCCCTCTTGCGACATGCCTACTATGCGGCTATGCCTCTAAGTCGTGCTCTAACACATAGGAGATATAGCTGCATCGTGGGTGTTACAAGTTGGTAATCAGAGCCATCCCCGACTTAGGAGCCCCTTGCTTGATTGAATCGTTGGCATTGTTGAGTCTAGAAAAATGTTTTGAGTCTTATAGGATTATATATATCAGAGAGTAGGATTCTTTTTACTCCACAGTCCCTTCGTCGCTCTGGTGAGGCCTCCTGACGTAGAGTTTTGACTCTTCTCTTCTCAAATTTCACTAAACAAATTTAGGATCACGCGGGTATATTGGAATCGTTCCGATGGTTTTGTGACAAGATCATTGTTCTTGGTGCCTCCTGACATTTAGGGGTTGTGGCAGTGTCCCGGGGAGTTGATCTCCGAGGTGTTGTCGTCACAATTTTATTGTTGCAGTTCCGGAATACCTGAGTTCACCGACATCGAAAATCTCCTTTATGAAGTTGTTGGTGATATAACCTCGATGCCAGCCAGTACTGCGGCGGGAGTTTGGGAGTATTGCATAACTCGTATAACGGATGCTTTTGGAAGGTTGAGGTAAATGATTAACGAAGGTTTCTTGGTTATGTGTTGAAGGATGGATACAACTGGATGTAGGATTTGCTAGTTTTGGGTGAGATATTATGCTTCCCTTGTATCCCCAACACCTGATTGCATAACCAGAAAATTTCGGGAGTTTCATAGGTGGGAATTCTTGTAGTTCTAGTATTTCTTCCGCAGATATTTGGTTTGTGATTGGGTAATCCTTACCAATTATTTGTTCATATCCGTACCTTGTTGTTTTATGCATCTATCTCCATCTAAGTGGCTTCTCAATTTATGGAAGTGTGATCATTTAATTTGGAATTCATTCATTCATTCTTGATCGAATGTTAAGGCTATATGTTGCAATTTCAATCCATTTGATTCAGCTTGAATATATGTCTTTCAAGATGCTAACAGATGTCACCCTCTTCAGGATGGCTCCTCCAACGCGTCAGAATTCGGAACCTCCGCCACCACCTCCACCTCCGAAGGCATGGCAAGCTGTCATGGCCGCCACCAACGCTAACACGCAGATGCTTATGCAACTCTTGCAAGAGCACAACCAAGGAAATCAAGGCCATGGCAACAATTGAGCTCAGTTTGCTACCCTCAACCAGTTCCTCGCAAACCAGCCAAAGCCTTTCAGTAACTGTGTCGAGGCCACAGACGCTGACGATTGGCTCATGGATATCTGCAAACATTTTGAGTGTAGCAATGTCGGGCCTGAGGACTTTGTCAAGTTTGTTTCGTTCCAACTCAAAGACCAAGCTGCTGAGTGGTATGAACAATACAAAGATTCTAGAGGAGGTCGTGTGATTACCTGGGTTGATTTCCGCCGAGACTTCAAAGCTCACCACATTCCTCAAAGTGTTGTTGAGAGTAAGCGTGAGGAGTTCCGTAATCTGAAGAACGGCAGTATGTCTGTTTACCAATACAACATCATGTTTCAGAGGCTCGCTCGCTTCGCCAAACAAGACGTCCCTGATGAGAAGAGCATGATTTATCAATTCAGAGGTGGCCTCAGAGAAGATCTGCAACTAGCTCTCGTGCTTTTTAAGCCGACCAAGTATGATGATTTCTACAACATGGCACTAAAGCAAGAGGCCGCTCAGCTCAAGTGCGATGCTTCCAATAAGAGAGTCAGGGATGCAACTCCTTCTTCTTCTTCTTCTTCTTCTTCTTCTTCTTCTTCTTCTTCAACTCAAGTGCCAGCTAAGTAGCAAAAGTTCTGGTTGCCTCCTCCTTCTCTGTTCAGCCAGCCTTATCAGCAAAAGAGTAAAGGTGGCAATGGATCTTCCCACCCACCCAACCCAGGCTATCAAAACAAAGCTTCATCTCATGCTCCAAGGTCAAGTGCTCCTTATCACCGTCCGCTCTTAGAGGTTAAGTGCAACAAGTGTCAGCAGAAGGGTCACTATGCAAACAAATGATTCAACCAGAGGCACCTTCCGCCTCCTCCTCCTATGAGATCTGCCAGCAATGCAGTGGTCAAGAAGAATCCCAAGTTTTCAAAGGTCAACATGATGAACGCAGCTCAGGCAGAGAACTCTTCAGAAATGATCATGGGTAATCTTCCTATTAATGATATTCCTACAAAAGTCCTTTTTGATACTGGTGCATCGCTTTCTTTCATTTCAAGACCTTTTGTTGCCAAGCATGAGTTTGTGACCGAATAGATTCCTTTCCCGTTGAAGATTGTGTCCCCGGGCAAGCAAATGACATCTAACAATTGCGTCCCGGATATTTCGATCAAGATGGGCGACTATAAGTTTCTGTCTTCTCCTATTGTTCTTGGTGAATCATATATTGATCTAATTCTCGACATGGACTTGCTTTCTAAGCACAAGGCTCAGCTTGATTGTGCTTCCAGGCAGATTCAATTGACACACTCGTCTGAGGATGTGATCATCTATGCCACTCGTGACGATACCATTCGACTGTTTTCTCTCAATGAGAAGGGCGAGTTGAATGCCATCTCTCAGATTCCAGTCGTTTGTGAATATCAAGATGTCTTTCCAGAAGAGCTTCCAGGAATGCCTCCTCACCGGTCAGTTGAATTCGTCATCGATCTTGAGCCTGGCACGGAACCTGTTTGCAAACATCCTTACAAGCTTGGACCAGAAGAGTTGAAGGAGCTGAAGAAACAACTCGATATACAAGAGTGTATGGGTCTGATCCGACCGAGTTCTTCTCCATGGGGTCGTGGTGTTCTTTTTGTCAAGAAGAAAGATGGCACGGACCGACATTGTGTCGACTATCGCCCATTGAACAAGAAGACCATAAAGAACAAGTACCCACTTCCCAACATCAATGAGCTTTTCGAATAACTCAAAGGTGCTCAAGTATTCTCTAAGCTTGACCTTCGTATGGGCTATCATCAGATTCGCATTCGTGAATAAGATATCCCCAAGAAAGCATTCAGAACAAGCTATGGTTCCTTTGAATACACTGTCATGTCTTTCGGCCTTGTCAATGCTCCTCCAACATTCTCTCGCATGATGAACTTCATCTTCAACCCTTACACAAATGACTTCGTCTTGGTGTATCTCGATGATATTTTGGTCTTTTCCAAGAACAAAGAGGATCATACCAAGCATTTGAGATTGGTAATGGACAAACTCAGAGAACATCAGTTCTATGCGAAGTTTTCAAAGTGTGAGTTTTGGCTTGATGAGGTTCTCTACCTTGGGCATATCATCTCTGCCAAGGGCATAGCTGTTAATCCTGAGAAGGTGTCTGCAATTGTGAATTGGGAACCGCCTGAGAATGTGAAGCAGCTCCACAGCTTTCTTGGGCTTGCAAGCTATTATCGAAGATTCATTGAGAATTTCTCTAAGATTGCAAAGCCTCTTTCCAACCTCCTCCAGAAGCACGTCAAGTATGTCTGGATTCCTGAATGTGACATCGCTTTCAACACCCTCCAAGAGAAGTTAGTCACAGCTCCAGTTCTGAATCCTCCCGATGAATCCAAACCATTTGAGGTTTTCTGTGATGCTTCCCTGCAAGGTCTTGGTGATGTGTTGATGCAAGAGAAGAAAGTTGTGGCCTATACCTCTCGCTAGTTGAAGCCCAGCAAAAAGAACTACCCCACTCATGACCTCGAGTTGGCGGTAGTTGTCCATGCTCTTTTAACATGGAGACATCTCTTGTTGGGAAGGAAAGTGGACATCTTCACTGATCATAAGAGTCTCAAGTACATCTTCACTCAACCAAACCTCAACCTCAGGCAAACTCGTTGGTTCGAAATGATTCAAGAGTATAATCTGAGTATTGAATATACTCCAGGCAAGGCCAATGTCATTGCAGATGCTTTAAGCAGGAAGGCTTACTGCAACCGTTTGATTCTCAAGCCTTTCCAACCGGATCTTTCTGAAGCTTTCCGCAAACTTAATCTCCAAGTTGTTCCTCAAGGATTCCTTGCCAACCTCCAAGTCTCTCCTACTTTGGAAGATCAGATTCGTGAGGCACAACTTCTTGATGCAATGGTGAAGAAGGTGAAGAATGGGATTGCCAAGAGCCAACCCAAGTACAAGTGCTATCGCCTTGATGACAAAGATACTCTATTCTTCAAGGATCGAATTGTTGTTCCTAAAGGTGACCTTTGTAAAGTCATTATGAACGAGGCTCAAAATCCACTCCTATCTATTCATCCTGGATGTACAAAGATGTACCATGACCTCAAGCAATCGTATTGGTGGACTCGAATGAAGCGCAAGATTGCTCAGTTCGTGAAAGAATGTGATGTCTGCAGAAGAGTGAAAGCAGAACACCAACGGCCAGCTGGTCTCCTCCAACCTCTTGCCATTCCAGAATGGAAGTTTGACCATATTGAGATGGACTTCACGACTGGATTTCCCAAGCCCAAGCGTGGCAATGATGCTATCTTTGTTGTCATCGACAAGCTTACTAAAGTGGCTCATTTTCTTCCTATCAAACAATCTATCACAACAGCTCAGTTGGCAGAGCTATATACCTCCGGGTTGTCTCCTTGCACGACATTCCGCAGTTGATATCTTGAGATCATGGAAGCATCTTTACTTCTAAGTTCTGGGATTCCTTCCAGAAGGCCATGGGCACCAACATTCGCTTCAGCATAGCCTTTCATCCTCAAACTAGTGGCCAAGTCGAGCGAGTAAATCAAATTCTTGAAGATATGATCAGGGCTTGTGTCATTTCCTTCGGTATGAAGTGGGAAGATTGTCTTCCATATGCCGAGTTCTCCTACAACAACAACTTCCAAGTGAGTTCGGGCAAGGCCCCATTCGAGATTCTCTATGGCAGAAAGTCTCGTACTCCTCTTAATTGGTCAGAGACTGGTGAAGGCCAACTCCTTGGCAATGACTTAATCACAGAGGCTGAAGAAATGTGCAAAGTCATTCGTGAAAATCTCAAAGCCGCGCAATCGCACCAGAAGAGTTACTATGATAGCAAGAATCGTGACTTGGCTTTCGAGATCGGAGACCATGTATACCTCCGCGTCTCGCCAATGAAAGTTACTCGTCGCTTCGGTATCAAAGGGAAGCTTGCCCCTAGATACGTGGGTCCTTTCAAGATCATGAGCAACAGAGGCGATCTCGCCTATCAACTTGAGCTTCCATCCAACTTTGCAAATGTGCATGACGTGTTCCACGTGTCTCAGATTCGCAAGTGTTTCAAGACTCCTGACCGCACCATCAACTTCGAAGAGATTGATCTCCAAGAGGACTTGTCTTATCTTGAGCACCCCATTGCTATTCTTGAAGAAACCGAGCGCAAGACTCGCAACAAGTCTATCAAATTTCTAAAAGTGAAGTAGTCACATCATTCCGACCGAGAAGGCACCTAGGAACGCGAGGACCACCTTCGTTCCAAATATCTGGAGTTCTTTCAGTACTAGATCTCGGGACGAGATCCTTTCGTAGTGGTGGAGTGTTGTAACGCCCCGTATGTAACTTGCCATATTTGTACTCCAACTCTTGCCATTTCCGGCTCTAAGTTATGAGATCTCCTCATGGTTGGGTTTTGTCTTCGTTTTTCTTTTTGTCCATGTCATGCATTGCATATCAATAAATCATGTGCATCTCATTTGCATACGTGTTCGTCTCATGCATCCGAGCATTTTCCTCGTTGTCCATTTTGCATTCCGACACTCCTACGTCCTCCGGCGCCCCCTTTTGTCTCCTTTCGTGTGCGGGTGTTAAACGTTCTCGTATTGGACCGAGATTTGCCAAGCGGCCTTGGTACACCACCGGTAGACCGCCTGTCAAGTTTCGCGCCATTTGGAGTCCGTTTGATACTCCAACGGTTAACCGGGGTACCTTAAAGGCCTTGTGTGTGTTGCAGCCCAACACCCCTCCAAAGTGGCCCCAAACCCATCCAAACCCCCTCCATCGTCTCGGTCGTTCGATCATGATCGCGTGGCCAAAAACCGCACCTCATTTGGACTCTCCTAGCTCCCAGAATCTATAAATAGGTGATCCCCTCCGAAATTCGCAGTCCAAAACCCTAGCCCCGCTCCTCTGCGCCGCCGGACACATCCGCCGCCGGCCGGACGCATCCGCCGCCCCCCTCAATGAACCAGAGGGAGCCACATGGGCCCCTATGCCGCCCGCCGCCGCCGGCCCGCCCGAGCCCGCGGGAGGCCCCCCGGCCGGCCCGCGCGCCCGTGCGTCCGCGCCTCCAGCCCACGAGCCGCGCCGCCCGGCTCGATCTCCGCCGCTGGCTTGCCTCCACCATCGCCTCGCTGGCGCATCGCCGTTGCAGGTTGCCTCGACCGGCGCCGTGCTCCGGCGCCCGCGAGCCGCGGCTCCCACGCTGGATCCGCCTCCTCCGAGCTCCGGCCACCGCCTCTCCTTCCACTCCGGCAAGTCCCCGGTGAAGATCCGGCGAACCTCGAAGTCCGCGCCCCAGATCTGGATCTGGAAACCCTAGGTTGACTTTGAAATATCTCCAAGTCATTTTTTTCTACATCCTGAGGCACTTTTCATCATGCCATAACTCCGCATTCGTAGCTCCGTTTTGAGCGTGCCATATGTCAAAATGTTCATCAGGATGTCCTCTTCATTTTGTTCCATTGCACCATGCTAGTTTGAGTCCATCTTGATGCCCAAATGAATGATGCAAGAGTGCTATAAAATGTTAGTTCCTGATTCTTATCAGTTTATGAGCATTTGTCATTTTTGCCATGATTATTGTGTGCCTCCTATGGACTTGAGCTCTACATGTGTTTTGGGCTATGCTATGCCATATTTACAGGGGTGTATGCCATGTAATTTTGTGATCAATGTGGTGACTAGCACATGCATGCAAACTAGCTCTCGTAATATTGCTGATTTAAGGGACTTAGAATTTCACTAAGTCATTTCCCAGCTGTTATTTTAATGCCATGTATTCATGTCGCTACAGAGAGATCCATGTTTCTTTTGAGTATGTTCATTAAGGATAATTTGGACATATGGTTGTGCTCTATCCATCCATGTCCTTGTTTGCATTTATGTAGTAACCTAGCATGACTCAATCTTGCTCTACTTTTGCTATAAAAATGTTCCTGGCAGATTGTTTACGTGTTAATCAATTTTGCCAAGGTTGTTGTAGTTGATCCATGCATGCTATGAGATTGTTCTTGCCATGGTTAGCTTCTTGATCATGTATTCTTGTTGGTAGTATGCTTAGTTTGTCATGCAATGCCTTGTGTTGAGTGGGTCGAGCTCGCGAATGTGCCTTCATAATTCTGTTTATGCCATGTCCAGTTTTTTGCTAAGTTTGAATCTGTTAATGAAACTTGCTATGTTTACATGGGTGCCATCATATTTTCTGGTCCTTTTTCGCTTATGGTCAGTAAGGGACTTTTGTTATATGCTTTGAGTAAATTCATGTCATGCCTTTTTTTAGTATTTTATGTTCATGTAGCATGTTGTTATCTTGCTCTAAACATTGCTTCCTGATGTTAATTCCTGACATGTTAGTATTTTCACTAAGTCTGTGAAGCTGATATCTTTTGCACTTTTGCCATGCTTGTTTGAATCTGCTATTGTGTGATTTAGACATAGCTCAGTGTTCATCTTTTGTCAAGCATCTTGAGTAGATCACTGGCATGTGCTTTGTTTCTATGTTAGAGTGCAGTAGCTTAGTTTCTTGTTGCATTTTAGATGGCATCGTGCTATTAATCGCAGAATTGTGCCATTCTTGTTTTGCTTGCCATTTGCAAACCGTGCATCCGATTCCGGCGATCTTTATATCGATTTCGACCAGAATCAACTCATCTTTCCAGTGGAGCACTTGTCTTGCCAAGTTGAGGCCCGGTTAAATCTTTTCCTTCCGTAGCACGCATATGCATTGCATAGCATGCACATCCCGCATATCATGCCATGTTTCGCATCATGTTGTTTGCGCATTGCACCGTGGTTGATTGTGGTTTCCTTTGCTTGTGGTCTTGCTTTGGGTAGAGCCGGGAGACGATTATGTGATCGAGGAACCCGTTGAGTATGCTTGCGAGGATCAAGCTTACGTTAACTCAGAGAACTTTGCAGGCAAGATGACCATACCCTCGAAATCACTTCTATCTTTGCTTGCTAGTTGCTCGCTCTATTGCTATGCCGCGATACCTACCACTTGCTATATTATGCCTCCCATATTGCCATGTCAAGCCTCTAACCCACCTTTCCTAGCAAACCATTGTTTGTCTATGTTACCGCCTTGCTCAGCCCCTCTTATAGCGTTGCTATTTGCAGGTGGAGATGAAGTTTGTTCCTTGTTTGGAACATGATTATTGTTGGGATATCATTATTATATCTTGTTTACTTTAATGCACCTATATACTTGGTAAAGGGTGGAGGGCTCGGCCTTATGCCTGGTGTTTTGTTCCACTCTTGCCGCCCTAGTTTCCATCATACCGGTGTTATGTTCCTTGATTTTGCGTTCCGTACGCGGTTGGGTTATAATGGGAACCCCTTGACAGTTCGCCTTGAATAAAACTCCTCCAGCAAGGCCCAACCGAGATTCTGAGTCTGATCGGGCTGTCCTGGGAGAAGGAATATCCTTCGTTGACCATGAGAGCTTGTGATGGGCTAAGTTGGGACACCCCTGCAGGGTTTTGAACTTTCAAAAGTCGTGCCCATGGTTATGGACATATGGGAATTTGTTAATATCCGGTTGTAGAAAACCTGACACTTAACTTAATTAAAATGAATCAACAGCGTGTGTAGCCGTGATGGTCTCCTTTCGGCGGAGTCCGGCAAGAGAACATGGTCTCGTGTTATGCTTGAACGTAAGTAGTTTCAGGATCACTTCTTGATCTTTGTAGCTTCTCGACCATTCTTTGCTTCTCTTCTCGCTCTCATTTGCATAAGTTAGGAGCCATATATGCTAGTGCTTGCTGCAGCTCCACCTCACTACCTTTTCCTACCCATAAGCTTAAATAGACTTGATCGCGAGGGTGTGAGATTGTTGAGTCCCCGTGACTCACAGATTACTTCCAAAACCAGATGCAGGTGCCGATGATGCCAGTCCAGGGGATGTGACCAAACTCAAGTGGGAGTTCGACGAGGATTCAGGACGTTACTATGTTTCCTTTCCAGACGATCAATAGAGGAGCCCAGTTGGGGCGATCAGGGATCTATGCATTTGGGGTTGTCTTTATTTTGGTTCCATAGTCGACCCTTGATTATATTCTGGATGATGTAATGCTATATTTATGTGTTGTGTGAAGTGGCGATTGTAAGCCAACTCTTTATATCTTTCTTATTCAGTACAAGGGATGTGTAAAGATTACCCCTCTTGCGACATGCCTACTATGCGGCTATGCCTCTAAGTCGTGCTCCGACACGTGGGAGATATAGCCGCATCGTGGGTGTTAAAGAAAAGGCATGGGTTTCTGAAAACATGGTTCCCTTTCTTTACTGTGCTTCCTAGCAACCAAGTCTCTCTTATCATAACGTTGATTCTTTGATTGTGGGTTATCAAGATCAACAGTAGGTTCAATATCTACATCATTGTTAATGCCAGGTTGGGCATTAACATGAACATCATTATTAACATTATCACTAGGTTCATGTTCATTACCAGATTGTGTTTCAGCATCAGAAATAGAAATATCATTGGGATTCTCAGGTGTGTCAACCACAGGTTCACTAGAAGCTTGCAGAGTCCTATCATTATTCTTTTTCTTCTTCTTAGAAGAACTAGTTGCATTAACATTAGTTCTCTGAGAATCTTGCTCAATTCTCTTAGGGTGGCCCTTAGGATACAAAGGTTCTTGAGTCATTTTACCACATCTAGTGACCACTCTAACAACATTATCATTTTTCTTATTATTTAATTCATTGAGCAAATCATTCTGAGCTTTAAGTACTTGTTCTACTTGAGTGGTAACCATAGAAGCATGTTTACTAATAAGTTTAAGTTCACCTTTAACTCTAGACATATAATCACTCAAGTGTTCAAGCATATCAGCATTGCGTTTGAATTGTCCACCAACATAAGCATTGTAGCTTTCTTGTTTAACAATAAAATTATCAAACTCATCGAAGCATTGGCTAGCAGACTTATAACGAGGAATATCACCTTCATAAAATCTATAGAGAGAATTTATCTTTACTACGTGTGTCGGGTTATCAAGACCATGTATTTCTTCAATAGGTGGTAAATTCTTAACATCTTCAGCTTTAATACCTTTTTCTTTCATAGATTTATTTGCCTCTTGCATATCTTCAGGACTGAGAAATAGAATACCCCTTTTCTTCGGAGTTGGCTTAGGAGTTGGTTCAGGAAGTGTCCAATCACTTTCATTACTCAACATATTATTCAATAGCAATTCAGCTTGATCAACAGTTCTTTCCCTAAAAACACAACCACCACAACTATCCAGGTGATCTCTGGAAGCATCAATTAGTCCATTATAAAAGATATCAAGTATTTCATTTTTCTTGAGAGGATGATCAGGCAAAGCATTAAGTAATCGGAGAAGCCTCCCCCAAGCTTGTGGGAGACTCTCTTCTTCAATTTGCACAAAATTATATATTCCCCTTAAGGCAGCTTGTTTATTATGAGTGGGGAAATATTTAGTAGAGAAGTAATAAATCATATCCTGGGGACTACTCACACAACCAGGATCAAGGGAATTAAACCATGTTTTACCATCACCCTTTAATGAGAACGGAAATATAAGGATATAATAGTAGCGAGTTTTCTCATCATTAGTGAATAGGGTGGCTATATCATTTAATTTAGTAAGATGTGCCACAACAGTTTTAGATTCATAGCCATAAAAAGGATCAGATTCAACCAAAATAATCAACTCGGGGTCGATAGAGAAATCATAATCCTTATCGGAAATACAGATAGGTGAAGTAGCAAAAGCAGGGTCATATTTTATTCTAGCATTCAAGGATTTTTCTTTAAGCTTAGCTAATAATTTCTTAAGATCAGATCTATCATTGCAAGCTAAAAAGTCTCTAGCAGTTTCTTCATCCATAACATAACCCTCCGGCACAACAAGCAATTCATATCTAGGGGGAGAATCTTCATCACCACTTTTGTCAATGTTATCAGTTTCAATAATTTCATTCTCTATAACCCTAGCAAGTTGTTCATCAAGAAATTCACCTAGTGGCACAGTATTATCAAGCATAGAAGTAGTTTCATCATAAGCATCATGCAAAGTAGAAGTGGCATCATCAATAACATGTGACATATCAGAATGAATAGAAGGTGTAGGTGTCGCAAGTTTACTCAAAACAGAAGATGAATCAAGTGCAGAGCTAGATGGCAGTTCCTTACCTCCCCTCATAGTTGAGGGAAAAATCTTGGTTCTTTTATCTTTCAAGTTCTTCATAGTGATCAGCAGATATAAATCCCAAGTGACTCAAAGAATAGAGCTATGCTCCCTGGCAATGGTGCCAGAAAATAGTCTTGATAACCCACAAGTATAGGGGATTGCAACCGTTTTCGAGGGTAGAGTATTCAACCCAAATTTATTGATTCGACACAAGGGGAGCCAAAGAATATTCCCAAGTATTAACAGTTGAGTTGTCAATTCAACCGCACCCGAAAGACTTAATATCTGTAGCAAAGTATTTAGTAGCAAACTAATATGATAGTAACGGTAACGGTGGCAAAAGTAACAGTATTGGTTTTGTAGTGATTGTAACAGTGGCAACGGAAAAGTAACTAAGCAAAGAACAATATGTGAATAGTGTGACGCCCGGATAGTTAAGCTACAGTGAACCTCTATTAATGATGCCACATCACCTCGATTACTATTGATAAACTCGTGTCGGTTCGAAACCCAGTTCAAACTTCAAATTTAAAATCAAGACAAACCTCGAAAGTTTTAAAACATTAAAACTAAAATGTTTGAAAGGTGAAAAATAATGCATAGGTAATTATCGTGTGGAAACCACACTTTTATAAAATGCTTAAATACTCTAAAATGAATAAAACAACGGCAAAACTATTATTTAAAATGCTATTAGAATAATAAACAAATGCAAACTATTTAATTAATGTACCAAGTTAATTATGGCAGTAGCGTAATTATAAATACTAATTTATGTGCTAACATTATATTTTATAAAACTAAAAAGAAAACAGAAAGCAAAGAAAAGGTAAAAGAAAAATAGAAACGGAGAAAACCCCCTTGTCCTTAGCCACCGAACCGGCCCAGGTGGTCTAGCCCAGCCCACTTCTCCGCGGTCGTCACCTTCCCCATGTTCACCCGACCGAGGCACGCGGTTGCCGCCCGACCGCCTCGCCACCCCGCGTCTTGTCACCGTGGGGATAAGGCCGAGCCCCCTAGCCTCGTCCGCTTCCCCTCACCCCGAGCAGAAATTTTCCTCCACTCCCCTGCTCACTCTTCCCCCCTCCATCGAGCTCCCTCTCGATTTGGAGCTCGCTCGCCCAAGCCCGACGCCAACGCGTCGTCGTTGCCATGCTCCTGGGCCTCACCGAGCAGCGCTACGGCATCCAGGAGGACTGCCACGCTCGTCTCCGTCCTTCTCGAGCGCCAGGACGAGCCGGACCGGCCCCGCAGCTCCGCCCCGACCTCGTCTTCGACCTCGTTGCCCCAAGCTCGCCGCCGTCGATCCACTCCGCCCCGGCTTCCCCAAGACCTCCTCGCGCTCTGCTATGAGCTTCCCGTCGTTTCCCTCTCCCCCCTTGAATATCTCCTATAATAGGCCGATCCACCCCCGCGCCCGGGGTCCCCGACGAGCTCGCGGCCGCGGCCCCGTCGCCGTGCGCCCGCCATGCTCTGGCCCTCCTGCTCACGCTCGCTGCACCCATGGACGTGGTCCCGCTCGATTCGGACGCGCCTAGCTGCTTAGTCCCAGCCGTCGCACGCCCGCTCCCTGCTCGCTGCTCGCGCCTGATCCTAGTGCCGCCTCCCGCTGCTTCTTCTACGATCGCCGCTGCCTGCAGTTTTCCTGGCACCGCATGGCCCGTGCCTCTGCCGACCACCGTCGTCCGCCCGCTGACCCGTCGCTCCTTGCCGAGGCCACCACGGCTGGAGCTCCACCCTTGGCCGCCACTACCGCTGATTGTTCTGCTGCTTCCTACTAGTCGCTGTTGCGAGCCTCGCCTTGCGCCGCCCGCCTTGGCTGCCTCGCTACATCGCCGGTGCCTGGCCGCACCGGGGCCGCTCCGGGGACGCCACTCCCGCTCCCTGCCACTGGCCTCGCCCCACCTCCTCTTTCAGCCGCCCCCTACGCCGCTCACCGCAGGCACTCCTCGCGCCACTTGCCTACGCCGGCCGGCGGCCTCGCCGGAAGCCGCGCCCGAGCCGCCCCTGGTGTCGTGCATGCCCAGGGCCAGGCGCTCCGGCGCCCGCGCGTGCGCCACTGGGGCGGAGCCTCGATTAGCTCCGCTGCCGCAGCCCTGATAGCCCGCCCCATCGAGGCCCCCTAGGTCATTGACGCTGGGGCCCCACGTCCCCTTTTTCTTTTAAAAAAGATAAAATAAGAATAAATAATAAAATAATTAATTAATTATATAATTAATTAGGGATTTAATAAATTAACTTAATTAACCTTGTTATTTAAACCTAATTATATGTTTAGCTAACATGTGGCAATGACATGTCGGTCCCACACGCACTATTCAGACCTTTGACCAGTCAACACTTGACTTGGTCAACCGGGTCCCCTGGCCCACATGTCAGCCTCTGTGTACATTCTGTGTATACAGGGCTGGGTACCCATAGCATTTTATCTATTAGTTTTGAATTAATAATAATTTCAGAAAATGAATAAAACTTTAAAAATCATATAAAATAAACCGTAGCTCGGATGGAAAAACTTTGTCCATGAAAGTTGCTCAGGACGACGAGATGAATCCGAGTACGCGATCCGTTTGTCAGCCACACGTCCCTAGCATGGCGAACGTGCAACATTTCACCTTCATCTCATCTGCCCGAAAATGTCAAACACCGGGAATACTTTCTCGAATGTCCCCCCCTTCGCAAGTAGCACCTACTACTGCGTTAGGCCACCTCTAGCACCGCGTATTGCCATGTTATCCTTTGTGATGCTTTGATTGCTTTGATATTTATCGTGTTCCCCTCCGTTACTTCTTTCCGGCAGACCCCGAGACCGCTGTCGGTACCCCTTTGATCGACTACATCGACGATGAACCCTTCTTGCTAGAGCAACCAGGCAAGCAACCCCCCCCCTTGAGCATTACGATATCGCCCATTTCTTTCCCTCTCATTCTTGCATTAGAACTGCTAGTGCTTTCTGTATGATCCTTCTCTGATGCATAGCATGTTTTTTGTTACATGCTTTCATACCTTACCTACTTATTATAAAACTACTTTGTATAGGTTGGTTAGAGATCCATCAGTGACCCCCACCTTGTCCTAGTTGCCCCGCTTTATGTTTGATGACTCAATCAACATGATCGACATCCAGGCCTCGACAACGCACATCACCCCCACTAGTTGTACGACTCTGCAGAGTTACCATCGAGTGGCGAGGGTGGAACCTCATACATCACTCCTGATGAGATCTCTGTAGTGTAGCTATTCGGTCATGGTCATCGAGGGTGATTTCCTCCTTAACCACTTCCGATACAGCTCTGTCGTGCAACCACTCAAGTGTGAACCTCGAGGGTGGATCCTCTTACGTTCACCTTGATGATTACATCGAGTGGAATTCACCGGGGGTGATTCCTCGGGTTTTCCCCTTGATGTTTGGACACACGGATACTTGGACTTTACAACTGTTACATGGAAAGGTGGGTCGACCTTGAGGGGTACCCGCGAGTGATGTGGAGACGGGTTGACCTGGAGGGTACCCGAGAGTTGAACACGAGGCGTGGGCGGGCATTCTTAGCCCTTGTCGGAAGTACTCGAGACGGGGTGACGGGGTCACATCTTTCGTGAGTCTCTGCTCGTGACCGCACTACCAACGCACTAACAGTTTGGATATTTGATCCGAGGGTCCTCTGGCCTGATAGCACTAACCATCACGTGGGCTTTATGGGCGTTCTACGTCTTAAGCATCAGCCGAAGCTTAATAGACGTCAGCGACTAAGCGGCGCGCGCCGGGTTGGACTACGTAAGCACCTGCCTTGTTGAAGGAGGTAGCTAGGTATGCTCACCGGCCGCCCTCGCAACGTAAAGGAGTTCCCGGGGAGATGGCCCATGAGCCCTGGGGGCATAGGCTTAGTCTGGCGTGCTGACCTCTCTATTAAGCCCAGGTCGGGTTGTGGCATATTGTTTGGCCGAGGCCAGGCATGACCCAGGAAAGTGTGCCCAGCCGGAGTTATTCGAGCATGGTGGGTAAGTTGGTGCACCCCTGCAGGGAAGAAAACATCTATCGATAGCCCGTCCTACGGTAACAGACACATGGAGTTGTATCCCGATCGATACAACTAGAACTGGATACTTGAGGTGATAACTAGATAGTATGGCTCTGGGATTGCTTTCTCGCATGGAGTCGAGAAAGGATCTCTGGCCGAGGTTGATAACACTACTACTACTTTACATTATGTTGATCTGTACTCTTCTATATCCTACAAGATGCTCGAAGATGCTAGTCTTCGATAGGCTAGGCTTTCTCCTTCTCTTCTGGCATTCTACAGTTTAGTCCACAGATACAACCCATTTTCCTTTGATACAGATGCATACTTGGTTTAGATCTGGTGTAAGTCTTGCGAGTACTTTGGATGAGTACTCACGGTTGCTTGCTACCTCTTTTTCCCCTATACCCGTTTGTTGCGACCAGATGATGGATCCCAGGAGCCAGACGACACCACTGATGACTACTACTACTACCCCGAGGGTGCCTACTACTACGTGATGGCCGCTAACGACCTGCAGTAGTTAGGAGGCTCCCAGGCAAGAGGCCTTGCCTTTTTGATCGTTGATGCTTTTGTGCTAGCCTTCTTAAGGCAGACTTGTTTAACTTACGTCTGTACTCAGATATTGTTGCTTCCGCTGACTCTTGTGTATTCGAGCCCTCGAGGCCCCTGGCTTGTAATATAAAGCTTGTATTATTTTAATTTATATCTAGAGTTTTGTTGTGATATCTTCCCGTGAGTCCTTGATCTTGATCATACACATTTGCGTGTATGATTAGTATACGGTCAAATCGGGGGCATCACAAGTTGGTATCGGAGTCGACTGCCTGTAGGAATCCCCTTCCACACTCCTTGGTCGAAGTCGGGTCTAGACATTGCAAAACTTTTTACTAACATGGCTGTGTGGATTACGGGCCCACGTCGCCATCGGGTGATATTAGGATCTTTTACTCCTCGATCTTTACTCCAGGACTCTGAACTCTCTTCTATTCGGGTTAAATGATTTTGCTAACTCTTGCTCTAGGTTCTCGTAAATAATTTCTCCGGGAGAGCCCTTCGTTCCAGATGACCGCCTGCTTCATCAGAAGATTCTGCAAATACTCTCTGATGCTTCCCGAGACCCATGTGCGCTTTGCCGTTACAATTCCATACTACCGATATATCCATATGGATAAAGACCTACACTTGTTGTTCATACAGTTACTCCAAGTTGCTATTGTCATTACAAGATATATAGAATTGTTCTCTAACTTTTAAGAATCATTTGAGCTTACTCCCTTGTAGTTCATGCCTCATAAATAACCCTATGGATAATTCCTTGCACTTACCGAGTATCCGTTCTTCCCCCGTGGTTCATATGATTCACAAGATACATTGAAATACTATCTGATCTTTTGGTAGTCCTCTGCCCACTATTGCTCGGCAGAACTTGCATTATGGATGTGTTCCATATGACTAGCAATATTCATAGTATCCTTTGTCATTTGAGTCCGTTGATTAAATATGTTGCGAATGCTCGCAATCCTCAATCAGATCCTAGAATTCATCCTTTCGGCTCAGACGTCAATTGAACAGGAGCTGGTTCTCAACCAATCAAATTGCCGTTGATTGTACCCATCAGGATATTCAACTTATCCATCCCTAATCAGTGCTTCTGATCCCTTGACTTGGAATTCATAATTCATTTGCAATTGAGCTTTGAATTAGTCAGTTGTTTCTATCATCTGATCTCCTTGCATTCTTTCTTCTTCTGATTGAGTACCGATGCTCACATCAGACCCCTTGTGGACCACTAGGTCCTTTGTTCGATTTCATCCGACATCGTCCTTTATATTCAATAACTTTGGAAGTTCTTTCGCTGATACATAATGTGATACATTCATTTTGCATCATGCTTTTATATCAATATTTATTGCATTATGGGCTGTTATTACACATTATGTCATAATACTTATGCATATTCTCTCTTATTTTATAAGGTTTACATAAAGAGGGAGAATGCCGGCAGCTAGGATTCAGGGCTGGAAAAGGAGTAAATATTAGAGACCTATTCTGCACATCTCCAAAAATCCTGAAACTTCATGGGGGCACGTTTCAGAATATATAAAAAATATTGAGCTCAAGAAGTACGAAAGGGGGGACACTCACCAGCCACGAGGGTGGGGGGCGCGCCCTACCCCCCTGGGCGGGCCCCCCTACCTCATGGGCCCCCTGGTGGCCCTCCGATGCCCATTTTATGCTATATGGAGTCTTTCATTGAGGAAAAAAATCATAAGCAAGCTTTCGGGATGAGACTCCGCCGCCACGAGGCGGAACCTTGGCGAAACCAATCTAGGGCTCCGGCGGAGCTGTCCTGCCGGGGACACTTCACTCCGGGTGGGGGAAATCATTGCCATCATCATCACCAACAATCCTCTCATCGGGAGGGGGTCAATCTCCATAAACATCTTCACCGGCACCATCTCCTCTGAAACCCTAGTTCATCTCTTGTATCCAATTCTTGTCTCCAAGTCTGGGATTGGTACCTGTGGGTTGCAAGTAGTGTTGATTACTCCTTGTAGTTGATGCTAGTTGGTTTATTTGGTGGAAGATCATATGTTCAGATCCTATATGCATACTAATACCCCTCTGATTATGAACATGAATATGCTTTGTGAGTAGTTACGTTTGTTCTTGAGGACATGGGAGACGTATTGCTATTAGTAGTCATGTGAATTTGGTATTCGTTCGATATTTTGATGAGATGTATGTTGTCTCTCCTCTAGTGGTGTTATGTGAACGTCAAATACATGACACTTCACCATTATTTGGGCCTAGAGGAAGGCATTGGGAAGTAATAAGTAGATGATGGGTTGCTAGAGTAACAGAAGCTTAAACCCTAGTTTATGCGTTGCTTCATAAGGGGCTGATTTGGATCCACAAGTTTCATGCTATGGTTAGGTTTACCTTAATACTTTTGTTGTAGTTGAGGATGCTTGCAATAGAGGTTAATCATAAGTGGGATGCTTGTCCAAGTAAGGACAGCACCCAAGAACCGGTGCACCCACATACCAAATTATCAAAGGAGCAAACGTGAATCATATGAACGTGATGAAAACTAGCTTGACGATAATTCCCATGTGTCCTCGGGAGTGCTTTCCTTCATATAAGAGTTTGTCCAGGCTTGTCCTTTGCTACAAAAAGGATTGGGTCTCCTTGCTGCACTTTATTTACTTTTGCTACTTGTTGCTCGTTACAAATTATGTTATCACAAAACTATCTATTACCTATAATTTTAGTGCTTGCAGAGAATACCTTGCTGAAAACCACTTATCATTTCCTTCTGCTCCTCGTTGGGTTCGACACTCTTACTTATCGAAAGGACTACGATAGATCCTCTATACTTGTGGGTCATCAAGACTCTTTTCTGGCGCCCTTGCCGGGGAGTGAAGCGCCTTTGGTAGGTGGAATTTGGTAAGGAAAAATTTATATAGTGTGCTGAAATTTACTGTCACTTGTTACTATGGAAAGTAATCCTCTTAGGGGCTTGTTCGGGGTATCTTCACCCCAACCAGTAGAGCAAAGAGTTGCTCCTCAACCTACTGAACCTACTGAAAATGAAAATGTCTGCTTTGAAATTCCTTCGGGTATGATGGAAAAACTGGAAGCTAATCCTTTTGCAGGAGATGGAACATTGCATCCTGATGAGAACCTAATATATGTGGATGAAGTTTGTGGATTATTTAAGCTTGCAGGTATGCCCGATGATGTTATCAAGAAGGAGGTCTTCCCTTTATCTTTGGAGGGAGACGCATTGACATGGTATAGGCTATGTGATGATATGGGATCATGGAACTACAAACGATTGAAATTGGAATTTCATCAGAAGTTTTATCCTATGCATCTTATTCATCGTGATCGTAATTATATATATAATTTTTGGCAACGTGAAGGATAAGGCATCGCTCAAGCTTGGGGGAGGCTTAAATCAATGTTATATTAATGCCCCAATCATGAGCTCTCAAGAGAAATGATTATTCAAAAATGTTATGCTCGGCTTTCTGATAACAACCACACCATGCTCGATACTTCTTGTGCTGGCTCTTTTATGATGAAGACTATTGAATTCAAATGGGATTTATTGGAAAGAATTAAATGCAACTCTGAAGATTGGGATCTCGGCGAAAGTAAGGAGTCAGGTATGACACGTAAGTTTGATTGTGTTAAATCTTTTATGGATACCGATGTTTTCCGTAAATTTAGCACTAAATATGGACTTGACTCTGAGATAGTAGCTTCTTTCTGTGAATCTTTTGCTACTCATGTTGACCTCCCTAAGGAGAAGTGGTTTAAATATCATCCCCCCATTGAAGTAAAAGTAGCTGCACCTATTAAAGTTGAAGAAAAGACTGTCAGTTATAATGATCCTATTATTCCTACTACTTATGTTGAGAGACCACCTTTTCCTGTTAGGATAAAATATCATGCTAAAGCTTCAACTATGGTTCGTAAAAGCAATATTAGAACCTATACACCTCCTGAGCAAGTTAAAGTTGAAACCTAATATTGCTATTGTTAAGGATCTCTTGGCTGATAATATTGATGGGCATGTTATTTATTTCTGTGATGAAACTGCTAGAATTGCGAAACCTTGTGCTAAAGATAAACATAGACATGTGGTAGGCATGCCTGTTATTTCTGTTAAAATAGGAGATCATTGTTATCATGGCGTGTGTGATATGGGTGATAGTGCTAGTGCAATACATATTGACCTATACAAAGAAATTATGCATGATATTGCACCTGCTGAGTTAGAAGAAATTGATGTCACCATTAAGCTTGCCAATAGAGATACTATTTCACCAATGGGAATTGTTAGAGATGTTGAAGTCTTGTATGGGAAAACCAAATATCCTGCTGATTTTCTTGTTCTTGGTTCCCCACAAGATAGCTTTTGTCCCATTATATTTGGTAGACCCTTCTTAAACATTGTTAATGCTAGGATAGACTGCAAAAAGGATGTTATTACTATTCGTTTAGGTGATATGTCTCATGAGTTTAACTTTTCTAAATTTCCTAGACAACACCGTGAAGAAGAATTGCCTAGTAAAGATGAAATTATTGGTCTTGCTTCTATTGCCATACCTCCTAGTGATCCTTTAGAACAATATTTGCTAGACCATGAAAATGATATGTATCTGAATGAAAGAAGGGAAATAGATGGAGTGTTCTTTAAATAGGGACCTATTTTAAAACACAACTTGCCTGTTGAAATCTTAGGGGATCCTCCTCCACCCAAGGGTGATCCCGTGTTTGAGCTTAAACCATTGCCTGATACTCTTAAATATGCTTATCTTAATGAAAATAAGATATATCCTGTTATTATTAGTGCTAACCTTTCAGGGAAGGAGGAACAAAAAATTATTGAAAACTCTGAAGAAGCACCGTGCTGCTATTGGATATACTCTTGATGATCTTCAGGGCATTAGTCCCACTCTATGTCAACACAAAATAAATTTGGAAAAAGATGCCAAACCAGTTATTGATCACCAACGGTGACTGAATCCTAAGTTGAATGAAGTGGTAAGAAAAGAAATACTAAAGCTCCTTGAGGTAGGTATAATTTATCCCGTTGCTGATAGTTAGTGGGTAAGTCCTGTCCATTGTGTTCCTAAGAAGGGAGGTATTACTATCGTTCCTAATGATAAAGATGAATTGATTCTGCAAAGAATTATTACAGGTTATAGGATGGTAATTGATTTCTGCAAATTAAATAAGGCTACTAAAAAAGATCATTACCCCTTACCTTTTATTGATCAAATGTTAGAAAGATTATCCAAAGATACACATTTTTGCTTTCTGGATGGTTATTCTGGTTTCTCTGAAATACCTGTGTCAGCTGATGATCAATCAAAGACCACTTTTACTTGCCCTTTCGGTACTTTTGCTTATACACGTATGCCTTTTGGTTTATGTAATGCACCCGCTACCTTTCAAAGATGCATGATGGCTATATTTTCTGTTTTTTGTGAAAAGATATGTGAGGTATTCATGGATGATTTCTCCGTTTATGGATCCTCTTTTGATGATTGCTTAAGCAACCTTGATCGAGTTTTACAGAAATGTGAAGAAACTAACCTTGTCTTGAATTTGGAGAAATGCCACTTTATGGTTAATGAAGGTATTGTCTTGGGGCACAAAATTTCTAAAAGAGGCATAGAAGTTGATAAAGCTAAAGTTGATGCTATTGAAAAGATGTCGTGTCCCAAGTACATCAAAGGTATAAGAAGTTTCCTTGGTCATGCCAGTTTTTATAGGAGGTTCATTAAGAACTTCTCAAAAATTTCTCGGCCCCTGACTAATTTATTACAAAAAGATATACCATTTGTCTTTGATGATGATTGTGTAGAAGCCTTTGAAATACTTAAGAAATCATTAATCTCTGCACCTATTGTTCAGCCACCTAATTGGAATTTACCTTTTGAAATTATGTGTGATGCTAGTGATTATGCTGTAAGTGTTTTTCTAGGGAAAAGAGTTGATAAGAAATTAAATGTTATTCTTTATGCTAGTAAAACTCTAGGCAATGCTCAGAGAAATTATGCCACTACTGAAAAAGAATTTTTGGCAGTTGTATTTGCTTGTGATAAGTTCAGACCTTATATTGTTGATTCTAAAGTAACTATTCACACGGATCATGCTGCTATTAAATATCTTATGGAAAAGAAAGATGCTAAACCTAGACTTATAAGATGGGTTCTCTTGCTACAAGAATTTGATCTACATATTATTGATAGAAAGGGAGCTGAGAACCCCGCTGTAGACAACTTGTCTAGGTTAGAAAATGTTCTTGATGACCCACTACCTATTGATGATAGCTTTCCTGATGAACAATTAAATGTCATAAATGCTTCTCACACTGCTCCATGGAATGCTGATTATGCTAATTACATTGTGGCTAAGTTTATACCACCTCGTTTCACATACCAGCAAACGAAAAAGTTTTTCTATGATTTAAGACATTACTTTTGGGATGACCCACATATTTATAAAGGAGTAGATGGTGTTATTAGACGTTGTGTACCTGAGCATGAACAGGAACAGATCCTACGCAAGTGTCACTCTGAAGCTTATGGAGGACACCACGTTGGAGATAGAACTGCACATAAGGTATTGCAATCCGGGTTTTTTTGGCCTACTCTCTTCAAGGATGCCCGTAAGTTTGTCTTATCTTGTGATGAATGTCAAAGAATTGGTAATATTAGTAGACGTCAAGAAATGCCTATGGGTTATTCACTTGTTATTGAACCATTTGATGTTTGGGGCTTTGATTATATGGGGCCGTTTCCTTCCTCTAATGGATATACACATATTTTAGTTGCTGTTGATTATGTTACTAAGTGGGTAGAAGCTATTCCAACTAGTAGTGCTGATCATAACACCTCTATTAAGATGCTTAAAGAAGTTATTTTTCTGAGGTTTGGGGTCCCTAGATATTTAATGACTGATGGTGGTTCACATTTTATTCATGGTGCCTTCCGTAAAATGCTTGCTAAGTATGATGTTAATCATAGAATTGCATCTCCTTATCACCCACAGTCTAGTGGTCAAGTAGAATTGAGTAATAGAGAACTCAAATTAATTTTGCAAAAGACTGTTAATAGATCTAGAAAGAATTGGTCCAAGAAACTTGATGATGCATTATGGGCCTATAGAACTGCATATAAAAATCCTATGGGTATGTCTGCGTAAAAAATGGTTTATGGAAAAGCATGTCACTTACCTCTCAAACTAGAACATAAGGCTTATTGGGCTATTAAAGAGCTCAATTATGATTTCAAACTTGCCGGTGAGAAAAGGTTATTTGACATTAGCTCACTTGATGAATAGAGAACCCAAGCCTATGAGAATGACAAATTGTTTAAAGAAAAGGTTAAAAGATGGCATTACAAAAGGATACAAAAGCGTGAGTTTAGTAGGTGATTATGTATTGCTATACAACTCTCATTTAAGATTTTTTGCAGGAAAGCTTCTCTCTAAATGGGAAGGTCCTTACGTTATCGAGGAGGTCTATCGTTCCGGTGCCATAAAAATCAACAACTTCGAAGGCACAAATCCGAAGGTGGTGAACGGTCAAAGAATCAAACATTATATCTCAGGTAATCCTATAAATGTTGAAACCAATGTTATTGAAACCGTAACCCCGGAGGAATACATAAGGGACACTTTCCGGAACATTTCAGACTCCGAAAAGGAATAGGTATGTGGTACGGTAAGTAAACCGACTCCCAAACAGTTCTAATGGCAATTTTTCTCCGTTTTGGAATATTTATAAAAATAGAAAAATAAGAAGCAGTCTGCGAAGGACACGAGGGCTCCATGAGGGTGGAGGATGCGCCTTACCCCCCTGGGCGCGCCCCCTGCCTCGTGGGCACCTTGTGCGCTCTCCGGACTCCGTTTTCTTGCACGTTACGTATTTTGGTCAGTAAAAATTCATTATATAATCTCCCGAAGGTTTTGACTCCTGTATCATGCAATTGTCCTCTGTTCTTGTTTCAAGCTGTTTTTCTGACAAATCTAGATCATCATGACTTCTCCAAGTGCCCCCGAGGACAAGTTTTTCGAGAAGGTCATCAACCAATAACTCACGGAACTGCTGCATCACCCTCAAACCATTGAGATGCATGAGGGGGTGCTGCACATCCGCGATGTTGAGGGCCAAGGAGGACCGGAAGTGTGGAGACAAGGATCGAGGCAATGGAGCAACAAGTTTTCAAGTGCCAGGAGATGGTGGAACGCGGACTCAACGCCAACCATATGATGATCGTGGAGTTCACCAACAATCACAAGCTGGATGCCAAGAACATTGGGGAGACCATCTTCAAGCTTCACGAGAAGATCGAGCACCTCCAAGCCCAAATCTATGACCTGCAAACCCAAAACTATGAGTATGAATATAGATTCAAGAGGATGAGTTTGGCTACAGATTTGAGGATCCCGGAGACTCGTTCATCCTTCTATGATGGTGAGCCTATGCCTTGGAAGATGGACGACAAGCCTACTTCATGAACAACCGCGTTACCACCACTTCCGAGAAAGGAGACATAATCACATGGGTATAGGCACTCCCCTTGGCAACTGCCAAGCTTGGGGGAGGTGCCCCGGTATCGTATCACCATCACATCTCTATCTTTATCGTTTTTCTTAGTTCGATCCTTTTAGTAATATGTTGATCTAGTAGCATAAAGTTTTAGTATGATCTAGTTATGAGTTTTTCTTTATGATCCTTCTATGTAATCGAGTCCGTGAGCTATATATAATAAAGATTAGTGTTGAGTCAAGGGCTTTATTATTTTGCCATAATCTTGAGTGAATAAAAGAAAAGAGAAGAAATAAAAAGAAACAAAGAGATCATATGGATCTTATGGAGAGTAATGAGCTCACATAGAAAGAGTATGGTGAATAAAAGTTGTTGAGAGTTGACAAACATAGTTTTGGTCATCGTTGCAATTAATAGGAAGTAATAAAGAAAGAGAGGTCTTCACATATAAATACACTATCTGGGACATCTTTTATGATTGTGATCACTCATTAAAATATGACATGCTAAAGAGTTGACATTGGACAAGGAAGACAACGTAATGGGTTATGTTCTCTTACATCTGAGATAAATTATATTGTCAGGGATCATCGAACATGATTGAGCTTGACTTTCCCCCTCATGCTAGCCAATTCTTTGCACCAAGTAGAGATACTACTTGTGCTTCCAAACACCCTTAAACCAGTTTTGCCATGAGAGTCCACCATACCTACGTATGGATTGAGTAAGATCCCTCAAGTAAGTTGTCATCGGTGCAAGCAATAAAAATTGCCCTCTAAATATGTATGACTTATTAGTGTGGGCGAAAATAAGCTTTATACGATCGTGTGATACGAAAGAAATAAAAGCGACAGACTACATAATAAAGGTCCACATCACAAGTGGCAATATGAAGTGACGTTCTTTCGCATTAAGATTTTGTGCATCCAACCAGAAAAGGGCATGACAACCTCTGCTTCCCTCTGCGAAGGGCCTATCTTTTACTGTTATCTCCTACCTTGCATAAGAGTCATGGTGATCTTCACCCTTCCTTTTTACATTTTATCTTTTGGCAAGCACAACATGTTGGAAAGATCCTGGTATATATGGCTAATTGGATGTGAGTTTTCATGAACTATTATTGTTGACATTACCCTTGAGGTAAACGTTGGGAGGCAAAACTATAAGACCCTATCTTTCTCTATGTCCGATTAAAAGTCCATACCCATAAGTATTGCTTGAGTGTTAGCAATTGTGAAACACTATATGATAGTTGAGTATGTGGACTTGCTGAAAAGCTCTTATATTGACTCTTTCCTATGTTATGATAAATTGCAATTGCTCCAATGACTGAGATTATAGTTTGTTAGTTTTCAATGAAGTTTATGATTCATACTTGAAATTGTGATTGAATTGTTACTCTTGCATAAGAGATCGTATGACAAGAATTATATAAGTTGATGTTCTAAGAATGATCATGATGCCCTCATGTACGTATTTTATTTTTATCGACACCTCTATCTCTAAACATGTGGACATATTTTTCGATTTCAGCTTTCGCTTGAGGACAAGCGAGGTCTAAGCTTGGGGAGTTGATACGTTCATTTTGCATCATGCTTTTATATTGATATTTATTGCATTATGGGCTGTTATTACACATTATGTCACAATACTTATGCCTATTCTCCCTTATTTTACAAGGTTTACATAAAGAGGGAGAATGTCGGCAGCTGGGATTCAGGGCTGGAAAAGGAGCAAATATTAGAGACCTATTCTGCACATTTCCAAAAGTCCTGAAACTTCACGGGAGCACGTTTCAGAATATATAAAAAATATTGAGTGCAAGAAGTACCAGAGGGGGCCCAATCACCAGCCACGGGGGTGGGGGCGCGCCCTACCCCCTGGGCGTGCCCCCCTGCCTCGTGGGCCCCCTGGTGGCCCTCCGATGCCCATCTTCTGCTATATGGAGTCTTTCGTTGAGGAAAAAAATCATAAGCAAGCTTTCGGGCCAAGACTCTGCCGCCACGTGGCGGAACCTTGGTGGAACCAATCTAGGGCTCCGGCGGAGCTGTTCTGTCGGGGACACTTCCCTCTGGGAGGGGGAAATCATCGCCATCGTGATCACCAACGATCCTCTCATCGGGAGGGGGTTAATCTCCATCAACATCTTCACCAGCACCATCTCCTCTCAAACCCTAGTTCATCTCTTGTATCCAATTCTTGTCTCTAAGTCTGGGATTGGTACCTGTGGGTTGCTAGTAGTGTTGATTACTCCTTGTAGTTGATGCTAGTTGGTTTATTTGGTGGAAGATCATATGTTCAGATCCTATATGCATATTAATACCCCTCTGATTATGAACCTGAATATGCTTTGTGAGTAGTTACGTTTGTTCCTGAGGACATGGGAGAAGTCTTGCTATTAGTAGTCATCTGAATTTGGTATTCGTTCGATATTTTGATGAGATGTATGTTGTCTCTCCTCTAGTGGTGTTGTGTGAACGTCGACTACATGACACTTCACCATTATTTGGGCCCAGAGGAAGGCATTGGGAAGTAATAAGTAGATGATGGTTTGCTAGAGTGATAGAATCTTAAACCCTAGTTTATGCGTTGCTTCATAAGGGGCTGATTTGGATCCACATGTTTCATGCTATGGTTAGGTTTACCTTAATACCTTTGTTGTAGTTGCGGATGCTTGCAATATAGGTTAATCATAAGTGGGATGCTTGTCCGAGTAAATACAGAACCCAAGCACCGGTCCACCCACATACCAAATTATCAAAGTACCGAACGCGAATCATATGAACGTGATGAAAACTAGCTTGACGATAATTCCCATGTGTCCTCGGGAGCGCTTTCCTTCATGTAAGAGTTTGTCCAGGCTTGTCCTTTGCTACAAAAAGGATTGGGCCACCTTGCTGCACTTTATTTACTTTTGTTACTTGTTACTCATTACAAATTATCTTATCACAAAACTATCTATTACCTATAATTTCAATGCTTGCAGAGAATAACTTGCTGAAAACCGCTTATCATTTCCTTCTGCTCCTCGTTGGGTTCAACACTCTTACTTATAGAAAGGACTACGAGAGATCTCCTATACTTGTGGGTCATCATAATGCCATTGGTAAATCCTATTCTCTGATTTGGCCAACCATGCTCTACTTTTGAGCTAGTGATATTTACTCTTGAAGCCTATGGTATATGTTTCTAAGATACCCCGATGTGTTGAACATATGCCTTCCCTAATCCATGTGAACCCGAGAGTTATCACGAGTCATACTCTTCTAGTGTCCTGCCAGATAAAATTTCAACATTACAACTTCCTCGAAAATGAGAATGAATGAATGTTCATGCATTGGAGAAGTGGGAGTCGACCTTGAACCCTGTGTTCATGCACATGGACACGATGTATACCTTATCATGGAAGCTTCTCTTAAAATAAATATCCCCTTGTAATAAGTTCATCTTGTAGCTGTGGACGTGGTTCCGACCATGTTTCTCCTTGATTCCATTTCTCGTGCAAGTTCGAGTACTTGTCTTCCGCAGAGCATTACCCTAGTCCAACCTCTACTTTGATTTGTCGTCGAGTATTACCCCCCTGGTATCTCGAGATTATCTACATTCTCACTGACTCCAATTTTTCACGGGCTCTGAGTTATTAAACACTCAAAGACACTGATAACTGACTCATGTCCGCACTAGGATTAATCAACTCTTTGTAACCTTCATTACTTATGAGTTTGAACTTGATCACCTCATTCCTAGCCTGCTTGGCTATATCCTTGTCGTGCCGATTTTAACTGTGCTACCTGCTCCTTCTTCCCGGAGCAAAAATTTTGACGGTGAGCTAATCTTACGTCGATCTTCCTCGTCATATCAATTTTCCTTGAACAACAAGCTTGATTTCGAGTTTGTGTCGTACCTATGGTTTCAATAACTTTTTGCTTTATCACTCCATTGACTTGATGTCATCGCCGATCGGATTACATCTTCTTGAATCCTCTCGACAAATGTGTCGTGATCATCATCAACATTCAGAGGTCTTCCAAGATATCAATTGAATTCATGATGAGAAATAACATCCTTGTCCTCGATGATTGGTGTTATCATTGACCACTTTATTGCCTTCCGTTCAACACAAACTTGTTCGTGTTTTGTGTATACCTGGGGATCCTTGCTATCCAACATTTGTTCTCCTTTACCTTGAAGTATTACCTTCTTTTTATGTCAAGAATGTCGTGGGAATTTCACCACCTCTTAAGAATTCTTGATATAGGTGATACTTCTTGCCATATCTATTGATTCCTTGGTCCCGCGTTGTTTCTAACCGGAAAAACGATAATTGAATTATGTTGTGTGAGTCCAAAACTTCTGCCAACCCTATTGCTTTGAAGTTAATGGTCCATAATTCATTCTTAGACCATTGATTATAGAATCACCATTCTAACTTTGATCATGCTACCTAAATCCATATTTCGGGTGGACCTTTCAACCAATGTTTAACTGTGTATGTTTTCCTTGAGCATACCTCTTTATATCATTTGATCTGACAAATGATATCTCCTTGTTCACATAACTGTGGACATCCATCTTTTGAAAATCTCAATGAATTGTCGCTGATTCAATCAGCCACCTCCTCACCTCTCCTTGATTTAATGATGAACTATTGTTCCGGGACTCGCTTCCACAGTTCAACTCCCGAGAATCTTCCAATGTCATCTTGACAATTTGTGTTGCACCTCTCTTCTCAGGCATCCCGAGTCTGCGGTATCCTGATGCCAATCAGAACTGGATCTTGGTCAGATATAATGGTTGGAACATATTTCCAAGAGTTATAACAGGGGTCTTGATATGACCCGGTAAGATGATGTCGTGCCTAGCAAACTTGGCCGGAGGATCTATTGTTATCAGTTTCCAATTTAGCAAGGTTAACCATTCTTCCTTGAGGAAATTGTAAGACTTATTCTGTAAGTTGTTCCTAATGAATCCTTTGTGTATCCAAGTCCGACCTTTGCTTGAAGACCATTTTAATGATATCTCGAAGCATGTCTGTGGTGCTCTGAATTTCAATAATAACATTTGAAGCACAAAGCTAAATTTTTTTTATCAATTATCCAAACACCATTGTATGGGTAATGGCATGAAAATTCTCCCCCTTTGTCTAAAGGATTTTCTATGTTATATCCCATCATGGATATCATGCTCTGCTTTCCCTTGGGAAGAATATACCCCTGAATATACACATAAAAATCAACAGAGAATATTTTTGGAATATATAAAAATACTGGCAAAAGAATCAAGGCCAGGGGCCCACAGCCTGTCCATGAGGGTGGGGGAGCGCCTACCCCCCTTCGCACGCCCCCTGCCTCGTGGGCCCCCTGGTGCTCCACCGACCTCAGCTCCAACTCTATATATTCACGTTCGGGGAGAAAAAAATCAAAGAGAAGGATTCATCGCATTTTACGATACGGAGCTGCCACCAAGCCCTAATCTCTCTCGGTAGGGCTCATCTGGAGTCCGTTCAGGGCTCCGGAGAGGGGAATTTGTCGCCATCGTCATCATCAACCTTCCTCCATCACCAATTTCTTGATGCTCACCGCCGTGCGTGAGTAATTCCATCGTAGGCTTGTTGGACGGTGATGGGTTGGATGAGATTTATCATGTAATCGAGTTAGTTTTGTTAGGGTTTGATCCCTAGTATCCATTATGTTCTGAGATTGATGTTGCTATGACTTTGCTATGCTTAATGCTTGAACTAGGTAATATGAGATTTTCTATGTTATATTCCATCATGGATATCATGCTCTTCTTGCCCTTGGGAAGAATATACCCCTAAAAATTATATGAGAGGAGATAATATGACTTCTCCAAAATAAATGAAATATTGGAGGAAAATTATTAAAACCAAATAAATTATTTTATTTGGATTTTATTGCTATTGTATTTGAATTAGAAAAATATGCATTTTTCAAAATTGCATTTTTAGGCCAAGAAAATGTTCACCTTGTTCTAAATATTTTTATTTAGACGGTGAAAATTATTATTTGCATTTTTAGATTTTTATTTTTATTTATTTAGGATTTTTCTCGGCAGAACCTTATTTAAAAAAATACGAACCGACCTTGGGCCTGCCCGAGCCAGACTCTGTCCGTGCTCAGGCCTTATAACCCGCCGAGGCCCGCCCGAGCCGCTGCCCGCACCCCCGAACCCTAGCGCCGCCCGAGCCGCCGCCCGTGCCCCCAAACCCTAGCGCCGCCCCGCCGCACGCGCCGCCACCCGCTGCCGCGCCATCACCCGCTGCCGCCGCCAGCCAACGCCGCCGCACGCATCGTCCTCTGCCGCCGCTGTCAACCGCCATCGCCGCCGCCGCGGATCTCGCCGCATCTGCCGCCGTCGTTTTTTTGGTTAGGTAAAAACCGATCGGTTTTCTTTTAAAAACCCTAGATCTGTTTTTTCGGTTTTTATTCAGTTTAGTTATTTAGCGGGTGTTCGTCCGTTCGTTCGTTTTAACGAACGATGTTCGCCGGTTAGGTTCAGACAGCGAACATTCGTTTGTTAGTCTTTTCTTTTTATTTTATTTCCAGCCGGGGACCTATCGGCGATTATTTTTATCGTATATTAGCCCCTAAACTTCAAACCCTCGTCGTTTCTTAACCGTTTGTCCAAATCCAGTGAAACCAACGCCAAAATCTTCGTCTCGAATCCCTCTTTCTACTTAGTCAACTTGAACATGGTTTTGACAATTTAAAATTTGGTTTCAAGCAGTTTTGAATTCGAAGTTCTTTTGACCGTAGTTTCAGTACCGTACCTCCGATTTGATCGACTCTTTTTGCAAATCGAACCTCTTCTTTTTTGATGTTTTCCCCTTGCATATTTGCTTGCGTGCTTATGTATGCTATTGTTTGTTTGCGCTAGAATTCCTGGAGTGCGCAGCGTACTACTACGAGTCACTAGGTTTTGCGGATCATCCGCAATGCAAGTAACACTTTGATCATACCCTTGTATTACCCAATTTTTATGCATTAGATACAACCCTCAAACATTGCATGAGTAGGATCTCTTAACATGTGGGTTTTGGGAAGTAGATGATGAGGTAGAACCTATTACCTCTTTGTATTATCAAACCCTTGGGAGTTACTTCTACGTTATGCTTATATCGCCATGCTATGCTCGTAGACGTGGATTGGGTTTGAGTGTATCCATGACAGATGTGAGATTGTTAATTAATGGTTAACTTAAGGTGGCTACTTAAATACACATCTGGGTGGATTGGTTGCGGGCACCTGGGGATATACCAGTGCTATCCTTTTTGGTTCGCCACCCAGGCTCAAAGGGGTCATAAGATTATTCATGCTAGAAACTTCCGTGTGCAGCGACAAGCTATTATGGGCTCTAGCATAGTGGAGTAAGTTGCATGACCTCTTCAAGTGGTAGGCTAGTAGATGTAGGGGATGTAGGTTGATACGGTCTACCCGGGGTTAGAGTTAATGCTTCTGAGAAACTGTGTCTCGGTCATCCGTTTCTCAAACACCATGTAGTGCGAGAAATCTAATGGAGGAGATCGAGTCTTGTGGGGAAAAGTGCGCAAACCTCTACAGAGTGTACAAACTAATCATGGTTAGTCGTGTCCCCGGTTATGGACATCTTGAGTATCTGGTTCTTGAATTATCATGTTGATCTCATCACTCTAAAATTAATTTGTTAGGATGTTAATTACTTTTTAATTGGGATTGAGATGGGGACTTACCATTCTCAATGTTTTTTCAACTACCATGATAGAGGAATAAAATATATTCCTTTGTTGTAGGGAAAAATTGGCTTTTCACAAAAACATTAAAACCGTAGAGCCTCCACCAACCTCATATGCATGTAGTGATAGCCTTTACTTGTTCATTGCTCTACTGTGTTATCTTGCCAGCATATTCCATGTGCTGACCCGTTTCGGGCTGCAACATATCATGTTGCAGACTTTTCAGACGAAGAGTAAGGTGTGCTAGATCGTTGCCGTGCACTCAACTATGCCGTTGGAGTTGATGGACTCACTTTATCTTCCAAGTCTTCCGCTGTTATCTTATTTAGATGGCCTTAATCCATATTTACTATAATGAGTTCTCTTTTGAGACATTCGATGTAATAAGTGTGTGATTTCCACTCTGTTATAAATGCTTCAAGTAATGTGTGTGTCAGCATTACCGATCCAGGGATGACACTTATGCACAGAGATTCGACCGTTTGAGGTTGGATCGCTTCAAGATGGTATCAGAGCCAGGTTGAATGTAGGACACGACCACCAAGATGAGTCATAGGTCACTCTCCTCTACTTATTTCTGACTTCTCTCCATCTTCTGTTCCATAGGATGGCGGAGACAAGGAACAAGTTTGCACAGCCGGATGAAGACACACCTTTTGGACGACACTTGAAGGAAGTCTAGGTACGTGAACATTGGAATACCAAGCTTCACCGGGACCTACTCCTCCACTTTACTAGAAGAGGAGCGTTGGATGATTCGAGTTAAAGTTCTAGGAAGGACATTCATGCCAGTAACTGAGCCCATAGAGTTTTCCTTTGATGTACCAACCTGGAGTCTAGGAAAGAGCATGGCAGCCCACATCGCCATAGGACATATTGGCGAAGTTTATCACAAAGATCTTAAGGACACTATCTACCAGATATGTGGGCGCCGAGATGAGAAATGGGAGATGATCAGCACCAGGAAGGACAGGTCCATTGTAGCTTTCATCCAGGAGTTAAAACATCACATTTGTCGTCAGGAGAACCAGATGTGCGCGAGCATGATAGATCTGAAGAAGTTGATGACTAGAAACATGGAGCTGGAAGAGGAACTCAAGTCTACACACGACAGATACAAGGAGGAAATCACCATACTAGTGGAGATGAATGATGACCTGACAAGGAAGCTAGGAGTATTCATGGGAGACCCTGCGCCAGGAGGAGACGACGACCATCCCAAAGACTACATCATCATCGACGACACCGACTCCGACCCCGACAGTAGTGATGATGATTATGAAGACGAAGTTGGAGCAGATATCATGGAGTCTTCCACCAATCAATTTTGGTGTGATATGATTGTGTTTGTCTCATGTGCATATGGGTAGTGTTTTTGTAACACCCTCGATGCGGCTATATCTCCCACGTGTTGAAGCACGACTTAGAGGCATAACCGCATTGAAAGCAATGTCGCAAGTGAGGTAATCTTCACACAACCCATGTAATACATAAGGGAAAGAGATACATAGTTGGCTTACAATCGCCACTTCACACAATTACATGAATAAAGCATTACATCAACCAAATACAATCAAGGTCCGACTACGGAACCAAAATAAAAGAAGAACCCCAAAAGCGACAAGGTCCCCGATCGACCCCAACTGGGCTCCACTACTAATCAACTAGAACGAAACAACACAAAGGACAAGATCTTCATCGAGCTCCTCCCGAGCTTGGTTGCGTCATCTGCACGGTTCAACGGCACCTGCAAGCTGGTTTTGGAAGTATCTGTGAGCCACAGGGACTCAGCAATCTCGCACCCTCGTGATCAAGACTATTTAAGCTTATGGGTAAGGTAAAAGGTATGAGGTGGAGCTGCAGCAAGCAACTAGCATATATGGTGGCTAACATACGTAAAAGAGAGCGAGAAGAGAAGGCAAAGCACGATCGATAAACTATGATCAAGAAGTGATCCTAGAGAAACCTACGTCAAACATAACTCCAACACCGTGTTCGCTTCCCGGACTCCGCCGGAAAGAGACCATCACGGTTACACACGCAGTTGACTCATTTTAATTAAGTTAAGGTTGAAGTTATCTACAACCGGACGTTAACAAATTCCCACCTGCCCATAACCGCGGGCACGGCTTTCGAAAGTTCAAAACCCTGCAGGGGTGTCCCAACTTAGCCCATCACAAGCCCTCACGGTCAACGAAGGAATAAACCTTCTAGCAGGAAGACCCGATCAGACTCAGAATCCCGGTTACAAGACATTTCGACAGGGTAAAACTAAACCAGCAACACCGCCCGAATGTGCCGACAAATTCCGATAGGAGCTGCACATATCTCTTTCTCAAGGCACACTCAGATTGTCCTAGGTACGGGTAGGCCAGCCCAGAGTTACCCCTGGTGGTCACCGGCAGCTGACAGGTTGGACCAACACTCAGAGGAGCACTGGCCCGGGGGGGGGGGGGTAAAATAATGATGACCCTCAGCAGCGCGACTCCCAAGGGAAAAGAAAAAGGCTAGGTGGCAAATGGTAAAACCAATGTTGGGCATTACTGGAAGAGTTTTACTCAAGGCGAACTGTCAAGGGGTTCCCATTATTACCCAACCGCGTAAGGAACGCAAAAATCCAGGAACATAACACCGATATGACGGAAACTAGGGTAGCAAGAGTGGAACAAAACAGCAGGCATAAGGCCGAGCCTTCCACCCTTTACCAAGTATATATATGCGTTAATTAAATAAGATAAATTGGGATATCCCAACAAGTAAACATGTTCCAACAAGGAACAACATCTCCATGTTCCAACAAGGAACAAACTTCAATCTTCACCTGCAACTAACAACGCTATAAGAGGGGCTGAGCAAAGCGGTAACATAGCCAAACAACAGTTTGCTAGGACAAGGTGGGTTAGAGGCTTGGTTCAACAATATGTGTGGCATGATAAGCGAGTGGTAGGTATCGCAGCATAGGCATAGCAAAAGAGCGAGCATCTAGCAAGCAAAGATAGAAGTGATTTCGAGGGTATGATCATCTTGCCTGAGATCCCGCAAGGAAGAAGAACGAGTCCATGAAGAAGACAAACGGACGTAGTCGAACAGATCCTCACAACACGACGTTATCGGAACTAACCCGAAGAAGCAACACCGGAAAGAAGCAAACAACATAGTAAACAACCAACACATGAACATGGTATGATATGCGGGATGCGGTATGCGATGCATATGCATGATTTGACAATGAAAGAATGAACCTGGCCTCAACTTGGAAATCAAAGTGTGCCACTGGAAAGATGAGATGAAATCGCTTGAAAACAATATAAAGAACGCCGGAATCGGAGTTACGGTTTGGAAATGGAGGCGATTCAAATATGACCACGTTCTGCGATTTACTGCAAGTAGTCATCTAAATGCAACAAGATGAACATGCTACAGCACTCAAACATGGCATAAAAATACATGGCAGGGATGCATTCATGATGCTTAACAAAAGTCTACCACTAAGCTACGGCCAATTCATCCATTAACAGGTTCAAACAAGCATGGCAAAAATGCATATGGTAAACAGATCTCAGACTTAGTGAAATTAACACTTATCTGGCATATCAGATCAGATAGCACTCTTCGGAGCAACAAAACTATATGCTACAGGACCTGAACATGGCAAGGTAAAGCATGGCATGGAGCTACTCAAAGAGCTTAACAAAAGTCCCTTAGTGACCTTGAGCCAAAAGGGATCAGAAAATACAATTGCAAGCATATGAACATGGCAAAAACATAATCAGTTCTCAGACTTTGTGAAAACTGGAGCATGCTTAAACAGATATCAAGTAGGCATGTTTACGAGCTCGATGCACTCACTACAGAGCAAGGCATGACAATCTAAGCATACACCCCTCAAGAATACATATTATACAAGCTAGGCATGGCAAGAACAATAGCATAGCATGCACGGATCAAACTACAACATCCTCGGCAAAATTGCTCGATTGACTCAAGCTAGGGTGCTCCATAATTGCAAACAAAGACATGGATGGATAGAGCACTACAAGATTAACAAAACATCCTTACTGATCATCCTCAAAAGTGGCACGGATCACTAGGAAACAACATAAAACATATGGCATCATGAGAAAAATAGATCAAGGACTTAGTGGAATTGCTAACTCCCTGAAATCAGCATTACCAAGTGCCTCACTTTGCAAGCTTGTGCTAGTTATCACACACATCACAAAAATACATGGGTTGCACCTCTGGAAAGATGGCAAAACCCCTAACAAAAATATGTAGAGCTCAGGGGCATATCATGCACACAATAATCATGGCAAAAATGACAAATATCTAAATGGAGCGGCAGATCTGACAATTATCTCAAGTAGCACTCTTCCAACAGCATTTCGGGCATCAAGATGAACTCAAATAGAAATGATGAAATGGAATGAAATGATGTACTCTCTGAAGCGAACATTTTGATATGCGATATGCTCAAATCGGAGTTACGGATGCGGAGTTACGATGCGACGAACATCAGTATATGAATCTGGGAATTGCGGGGACTTAGTGAAATTATACCTCCGCGAAAGTCAACGCGGGACGGAGGGATCTGGGACGGAGCGGTGCAGATCTGAGACGGGATGTTTGGTTCGGGGAGTGGTGGATCTGGTCCACCCTCACCAGATCCGGTGACGGAGGGGATCTCCGGCGAGGCGGGCGGCGACTCCGGCGAGGGTCGGCGGTGACCGGAGCCAGGTCCGGCGCGGCACTGCGGCGGTGTTTCGGCGAGGGTCGGTGGTGGCGCGAAGCACCCGAGGCGGCGGGGACGAAGGAGAGGCGCGGTGGCGCAGCGAGCGGGTCCGGTGACCGCGGGCGACATGGCGGCGGCCGGCGCGCGGCGATGCGCGGGCGGCGCGGCGAGCGAGAAGGGCGGCGAGGCGGCAGGC
>NC_041390.1:412353219-412361000 GCF_002162155.2 Triticum dicoccoides | reverse complement strand
GCGGCGGGACGGGCCCGGCGCAGCCCGGTTCGGCCCCGGGGCGGGCCGTATCTGGGCCCTGGGTGGCGGGCGCGGTGGGAGGAGGAAGATGGCGACGTGTCGCGCTGCTATTGGCCCAGAGCGGTGGCGCGGCTGATGTGGTGGCCCCTGATTCGTCGGGGTGATGTGGCGGCAGGGTGGACATGTCTGGCCAGTGCGGGGAGGAGTGTCCGGCGGCGCGGGGAGGAGTTTTTAGGGTTTGGACTGCGAGATTTTTGGAGGAAGACACATATTTATAGGTAGAGGGAGCTAGGAGAGTCCAAATGAGGTGCGGTTTTCGGCCACGCGATCGTGATAGAATGACCGAGATGATGGAAGAGGTTTAGGTGGGTTTTGGGCCAAATTGGAAGGGTGTTGGGCTCCAACACACACAAGGCCTTTTCGGTCCCTCGGTTAACCGTTGGAGCATCAAACGAAGTCCAAATGGTACGAAACTTGACAGGCGGTCTACCGGTAGTAAACCAAGGCCGCATGACAAGTCTCGGTCCAATATGGAAATGTTTAACCCTCATACACGAAAAGAGGTAGAAAGGGACACCGGGTGACATAGGAGCGCCGGATTGCAAAACGGACAACGGGGAAAATGCTTGGATGCTTGGGACGAACATGTATGCAAATGAAATGCACATGATGACATGATATGCAATGCATGACACGCAAGCAATGACAAGGCAACGACAACGAATAACTGGAGGACAGCTGGCACATCGGTCTCGGGGCGTTACAACACTCCATCACTACGAGAGGATCTCGTCCCGATATCTAGAATGGCACCGGAGGGACAACGGAAGAGAAAGAGAAGAGGTAAAACTAAGTTGCTCCTTCGACAAACGAGTGAAACCAAAGAACCTTGAAAAGGTTGGACAAATTAAAAGAAAAAAATACAATGAAGAAGAACAAAGTTGAAAGCACTCTGGTAGGGAAGAGGAACAAGGAAGAACAAATTCGTATGGCACTCCGGTTAAAAGAGATGTAAGACTTGATAAGGCGAAAAGAACTTGAGCAAAAGGGCACAACACTCCGGTTAAATGGATAGGCATGAAAAGAACATGATCTTTGACAAAATGAGATGATGGGTGAAAAGAACAACATCAATAGACTTCCAGGAGAAAGAATAGAATAAGGATAATTGAGACAAAAGAATGTAGAAGACAATGCCAATTTCTGCTATAAAAGAGCTTGAAAAGGCATCTTTAGGAGAAGGGTTGAACGGAGTTGTTGGAAAAGCCAACAACGAAAAGGATAAGCTTGATATGGTCTTATGGAATACATCTCAAATTATGATGTGACAACCTGCCACTCATAGGAAAAAAATTGGATTGAAAAGAACAAGGAGACGAGAAAGCTATAACACCGGGAGGATAAAAGAAGAACTTGGGTCATTTATAAGCACCATAATAGCAACATCCTTAGGGAAGGTTTAAGGTGAAATATAACCCAAGATCACTCCAATGACGAGATTGATGGATTTAAAATATCTCATTCATGACAACATGTGAATCATGAAACATGAATTCAAAATATCAAGAATGACATAATACCACCTCCAATTATACGGAAGAAAGAATTGCACTCCGGATTGCAAGATGAAGAATGCTTGAGCTCCTTAGAAAAGAATGTTGATGAACACTTCGAGAAGGAATTAAATCCTTGATGAACCATCATGTAGAACCTTCATGAGAACTCCGGTAATAAAAGAAATGGTCAATCGAAATGGGGGAAGAAAAAAAATAAGGTTGAAGCCTTGAAATGATTAGATGGATCTTCATGATGATGAAAGCTTGGAACTCCGGGAGAATAAAAGATGAAACAAATGAAACTGAGAATTTGATAAGCCTCCGGAATAAGGAATTAATCTCTTGGATGAAACAAGAATAAGAATTACATTATGCTTCTCCTTCATCAATTAAATTGATGACAATCAACGGATTTGGCATATTACTTATTCTCGTAGAAAAGATTAAGATAGATATGGCGCAAACTTGAGAAAGTCTTCAACGATCCACCGGTAGGATTTGGAAACAACGAATAAATAGATATGATACACGAAGGAAGAAAACTCTTGAACGAACCACCGTAAGAATTAAAAAAATGAACAAAGAAAAGATAAGGCAGACACCGGGAAGAATTAGCAAATGAATGAAGATGCTTGAGAGAATTTAGACCCATGAGAACGAAGAGATCACGAGCCGATTAAAGATCACTTGAACAAAGCACCAGTAAAATTGGGGAATGATAACTGACAGCTTAGAACGAATACACCTTAATTGATGGACTCCGGATAATCAAACTAAGAAGACTCTTGAATATCTCCTGATGGGTGGAAAGGATTCTCACAATCAAAAATAATTATGAGAGGATGGCAACAAGCTTGAACCACGAATCTTGAGGAGAGTGGAGCAAGATTGAGAGAAAAATCTTCTTCGGTCTTCAAAATCTGAGAATTACGACGAGAAACACCACCATGAATTGTTGAGGCAAACCGGAAGAATCAAAAGCGAAGAGATTTAGCCAACAATGAAAAGAATTGTGAAAGATCTAGGAGAAGACATTTGACTGATGATAAATCATTCTAACGTCAAACTTTGAAAAGGAAATATGAGGATAGCTCTGAGAAGATTGGAAGAGTCAGGTAAGATCCTAGGAAAAGACCTGTGGGTTAGGGCCACTCAAAATAAACACCGTTGGAATGATTACTTGAAAGATATTGCAGCGGTTGAATTAAATGACTTGAATGAGATAACAACCTCGAAAGATCTTGAATGAATGCAGAGTGGAAAACACTAATCTTTGAGATATCTTGAGCACTCCGGAACAAATGAATAGCGAGAACTGGATGATTAAGAGGTGCACCGGCATGAGAAGGTATTTGCAACGAGGAAAGGATATAATTGGCAAAGCTTGAATTGAATTCATCGGATAAAAGAGAACGAAGAATGATGAACTAGAAGCTCCGTTAGCATCTTCCTGAGAATCACCGGATAAGAACATTGATGGAAAAGAATGGAGAGACTTCATATGAATAAAAGGATACTTGATTAAGAATTCCGAGTCCTCAAAGAAAAAGGGGTGGGTGGGCGGGAAAAACAAAGGCAGCTTGGGACGAATGAAACAAACAACGTTGAGAAGAAATGAGTTGATATTGCAGATGTTGAAAAAGATCGGATCCACTTGAAGAGAGAACACGCCGGTTGAAAAGGATTAACAAGACAATCTCGATAAACGAGAAGGATTAGTATTCACATCGGAGTATGAGAACACCACTTGGGAAAGGTATGGAATTAACATTTGACTTCGAAGCAACTCGAATACCACAACTGAAAACAAAACAAAGGATTGGCTTGCAGAATAAGCCGGAACAAACATATGATAGAGATTTCGTCCGAAGTTTTCATGGTGGGACCTACACGGGCTCGATCGTACAACACCATCATGTACAAGGCAGTGCACATGACATACGAAGCGTCCCCGAGTCGGCGTAGCCAAGGACTCTTTAAGACACAACGAGACCACTGTAAAACCGACCGTGAATAGGCGGACCACTAGACGTCGAACCCCAATTTCATATCATACATCCGTCGGAAAGAAATCCTAAGAGCTACTTGAATTCCCACTTATAACCTCTCGAAATTTCCCCGGTTATGCAATCAGGTGTTGGGGATACAGGGGAAGCATAATATCTCACCCAAAACTAGCAAATCCAACATCCAGCTATATCCATCCTTCAACACATAACCAAGAAACCTTCGAAAATCATCTACCTCAACCTTCGAAAAGCATCCGGTATACGAGTTATGGCAATACTCCCGAACTCCCGCCCCAGTACTGGGTGGCGTCGAGGTTATCTCACCAACGAACTGCATAAAAGAGATTTTCGATGTCGGCGTACTAAACTCAGGTATTCCAGAACTGTAACGATAAAATTATGATGACAACACCTCGGAGCTCAACTCCCCGAGACACTGCCACAAAACCCCTGACAGGAGGCACCAAGACAATGTTCTCGTCACAAAACCATCGGAATGATTCCAAGATACCCACGTGATCCTAAATTTTTTTACTGAAATTTGAGAAGAGAAGAGTCAAAACTCTATGTCAGGATGCCTTACCAGAGCGATGAGGAGACTGGGAAGTAAAAAGAATTCCTAAACTCTCCAATATATAATTCCTAAATGACTCAAAACATTTTTCTAGACACAACTCGGCCGCTAAAAACGATCAAGCAATGGGGCTCCTAAGGTCGGGGAAGGCTCTGATTACCAACTTGTAACGCCCTCGATGCGGCTATATCTCCCACGTGTCGAAGCACGACTTAGAGGCATAATCGCATTGAAAGCAATGTCGCAAGTGAGGTAATCTTCACACAACCCATGTAATACATAAGGGAAAGAGATACATAGTTGGCTTACTATCGCCACTTCACGCAATTACATGAATAAAGCATTACATCAACCAAATACAATCAAGGTCCGACTATGGAACCAAAATAAAAGAAGAACCCCAAAAGCGATAAGGTCCCCGATCGACCCCAACTGGGCTCCACTACTAATCAACTAGAACGAAACAACACAAAGGACAAGATCTTCATCGAGCTCCTCCTGAGCTTGGTTGCGTCATCTGCACGGTTCAACGACACCTGCAAGCTGGTTTTGGAAGTATCTGTGAGCCACAGGGACTCAGCAATCTCGCACCCTCGCGATCAAGACTATTTAAGCTTATGGGTAAGGTAAAAGGTATGAGGTGGAGCTGCAGCAAACGACTAGCATATATGTGGGCTAACATACGTAAAAGAGAGCGAGAAGAGAAGGCAAAGCACGATCGATAAACTATGATCAAGAAGTGATCCTAGAACAACCTACGTCAAACATAACTCCAACACCGTGTTCGCTTCCCGGACTCCGCCGGAAAGAGACCATCACGATTACACACGCAGTTGACTCATTTAATTAAGTTAAGGTTCAAGTTATCTACAACCGGACGTTAACAAATTCCCATCTGCCCATAACCGCGGGCACGGCTTTCGAAAGTTCAAAACCCTGCAGGGGTGTCCCAACATAGCCCATCACAAGCTCTCACGGTCAACGAAGGAATAGACCTTCTAGCGGGAAGACCCGATCAGACTCGGAATCCTGGTTACAAGACATTTCGACAGGGTAAAACTAAACCAGCAACACCGCCCGAATGTGCCGACAAATCCCAATAGGAGCTGCACATATCTCTTTCACAGGGCACACTCAGATTGTCCTAGGTACGGGTAGGCCAGCCCAGAGTTGCCCCTGGTGGTCACCGGCAGCTGACAGGTTGGACCAACACTGAGAGGAGCACTGGCCCGGGGGGGGGGTAAAATAATGATGACCCTCAGGAGCGCGACTCCCAAGGGAAAAGAAAAAGGCTAGGTGGCAAATGGTAAAACCAATGTTGGGCATTGCTGGAAGAGTTTTACACAAGGTGAACTGTCAAGGGGTTCCCATTATTACCCAACCGCGTAAGGAACGCAAAAATCCGGGAACATAACACCGATATGACGGAAACTAGGGCGGCAAGAGTGGAACAAAACACCAGGCATAAGGCCGAGCCTTCCACCCTTTACCAAGTAAATAGATGCGTTAATTAAATAAGATAAATTGGGATATCCCAACAAGTAAACATGTTCCAACAAGGAACAACATCTCCATGTTCCAACAAGGAACAAACTTCAATCTTCACCTTCAACTAACAACGCTATAAGAGGGGCTGAGCAAAGCGGTAACATAGCGAAACAACAGTTTGCTAGGACAAGGTGGGTTAGAAGCTTGGTTCAACAATATGTGTGGCATGATAAGCGAGTGGTAGGTATCGCAGCATAGGCATGGCAAAAGAGCGAGCATCTAGCAAGCAAAGATAGAAGTGATTTCGAGGGTATGATCATCTTGCCTGAGATCCCGCAAGGAAGAAGAACGAGTCCATGAAGAAGACAAACAGACGTAGTCGAACAGATCCTCACAACACGACGTTATCGGAACTAACCCGAAGAAGCAACACCGGAAAGAAGCAAACACCAAAGTAAACAACCAACACATGAACATGGTATGATATGCGGGATGCGGTATTCGATGCATATGCATGATTTGACAAGGAATGAATGAACCTGGACTCAACTTGGAAATCCAAGTGTGCCACTGGAAAGATGAGATGAAATCGCTTGAAAATGATATGAAGAACGCCAGAATCGGCGTTACGGTTTGGAAATGGAAGCGATTCAAATATGACCACGTTCTGCGATTTACAACAAGTAGTCATTTAAATGCAACAAGATGAACATGCTACAGCACTCAAACATGGCATAAAAATACATGGCAGGGATGCATTCATGATGCTTAACAAAAGTCTACCACTAAGCTATGTCCAATTCATCCATTAACAGGTTCAAACAAGCATGGCAAAAATGCATATGGTAAACAGATCTCAGACTTAGTGAAATTAACACTTGTCTGGAATTTCAGATCAGATAGCACTCTTCGGAGCAACAAAACTATATGCTACAGGACCTGAACATGGCAAAGTAAAGCATGGCATGGAGCTACTCAAAGAGATTAACTAAAGTCCCTTAGTGACCTTGAGCCAAAAGGGATCAGAAAATAGAATTGCAAGCATGTGAACATGGCAAAAACATAATCAGTTCTTAGACTTAGTGAAAACTGGAGCATGCTGAAACAGATATCAAGTAGGCATATTTACGAGCTCGATGCACTCACTACAGAGCAAGGCATGACAATCTAAGCATACACCCCTCAAGAATACACATTATACAAGCTAGGCATGGCAAGAACAATAGCATAGCATGCACGGATCAAACTACAACATCCTCGGCAAAATTGCTAACAAGTAGACAACCTGCCCAGATTCACGAAAAAGAAAAAGTAGAGCTCGATTGACTCAAGCTAGGGTGCTCCATAATTGCAAACAAAGACATGGATGGATAGAGCACTACAAGATTAACAAAACATCCTTACTGATCATCCTCAAAAGTGGCACGGATCACTAGGAAACAACATGAACATATGGCATCATGAGAAAAACAGATCAAGGACTTAGTGGAATTGCTAATTCCCTGAAATCAGCATTACCAAGTGCCTCACTTTGCGAGCTTGTGCTAGTTATCACACACATCACAAAAAAACATGGGTTGCACCTCTGGAAAGATGGCAAGACCCCTAACAAAAATATGTAGAGCTCAGGGGCATATCATGCACACAATAATCATGGCAAAAATGACAAATATCTAAATGGAGCAGCAGATCTGACAATTATCTCAAGTAGCACTCTTCCAACAGCACTTCGAGCATCAAGATGAACTCAAATGGAAATGATGAAATGGAATGAAATGATGTACTCTCTGAGACGAACATTTTGATATGGTATATGCTCAAATCAGAGTTACGTATGCGGAGTTACGATGCGACGAACATGAGTATATGAATCTGGGAATTGCGGGGACTTAGTGAAATTATACCTCCGCGAAAGTCAACGCGGGACGGAGGGATCCAGGACGGAGCGGTGCAGAGCTGAGACGGGATGTTTGGTTCGGGGAGTGGTGGATCCGGTCCACCCTCACCAGATCCGGTGATGGAGGGGATCTCCGGCGAGGCGGGCGGCGACTCCGGTGAGGGTCGGCGGTGACCGGAGCCAGGTCCGGCGCTGCACTGTGGCGGCGTTCCGGCGAGGGTCGGTGGTGGCGCGAAGCACCCGAGGCGGCGGGGATG
>NC_041390.1:412339453-412352466 GCF_002162155.2 Triticum dicoccoides | reverse complement strand
GGCGCGCAGCTCGGGACGGCCGGCGAGGCAAGGCGCGTGGCGGGACGGGCCCTGCGCAGCCCGGTTCGGCCCCGGGGCGGGCCGGATCTGGGCCCCGGGTGGCGGGCGAGGTGGGAGGAGGAAGATGGCGACGTGTCGCGCTGCTATTGGCCCGGAGCGGTGGCGCGGCTGATGTGGTGGCCCCTGATTCATCGCGGTGATGTGGCGGCGGGGTGGACATGTCCGGCCAGCACAGGGAGGAGTGTCCGGCGGTGTGGGGAGAAGTTTTTAGGGTTTGGACTGCGAGATATTCGGAGGAAGACACATATTTATAGGTAGAGGGAGCTAGGAGAGTCCAAATGAGGTGCGGTTTTCGGCCACGCGACCGTGATCAAACGATCGAGATGATGGAAGAGGTTTAGGTGGGTTTTGGGCCAAATTGGAAGGGTGTTGGGCTCCAACACACACGCGGCCTTTTCGGTCCCTCGGTTAACCGTTGGAGCATCAAACGAAGTCCAAATTGTACGAAAATTGACATGCGGTCTACCGGTAGTAAACCAAGGCCACATGACAAGTCTCGGTCCAATCCGGAAATGTTTAACCCCCATACACGAAAAGAGGTAGAAAGGGACACCGGGTGACATAGGAGCGCCGGATTGCAAAACGGACAACGGGGAAAATGCTCAGATGCATGAGACAAACATGTATGCAAATGAAATGCACATGATGACATGATATGCAATGCATGACACCCAAGCAATGACAAGGCAACGACAACGAATAACTGGAGGACAGCTGGCACATCGGTCTCGGGGCGTTACAACACTCCATCACTACGAGAGGATGACAAACGAGTGAAACCAAAGAACCTTGAAAAGGTTGGACAAATTAAAAGAAAAAAATGCAATGAAGAAGAACAAAGTTGAAAGCACTCCGGTAGGTAAGAGGAAAAAGGAAGAACAAATTCGTATGGCACTCTGGTTAAAAGAGATGTAAGACTTGATAAGGCGAAAAGAACTTGAGCAAAAGGGCACAACACTCTGGTTAAATGGATAGGCATGAAAAGAACATGATCTTTGACAAAATGAGATGATGGGTGAAAAGAACAACATCAATAGACCTCCAGGAGAAAGAATAGAATAAGGATAATTGAGACAAAAGAATGTAGAAGACAATGCCAATTTCTGCTACAAAAGAGCTTGAAAAGGCATCTTTAGGAGAAGGGTTGAACGGAGTTGTTGGAAAAGCCAACAACGAAAAGGATAAGCTTGATATGGTCTTATGGAATACATCTCAAATTATGATGTGACAACCTGCCACTCACAGGAAAAAAATTGGATTGAAAAGAACAAGGAGACGAGAAAGCTATAACACCGGGAGGATAAAAGAAGAACTTGGGTCATTTATAAGCACCATAATAGCAACATCCTTAGGGAAGGTTTAAGGTGAAATATAACTCAAGATAACTCCAATGACGATATTGATGGATTTAAAATATCTCATTCATGACAACATGTGAATCATGAAACATGAATTCAAAATATCAAGAATGACATAATACCACCTCCAATGATATGGAAGAAAGAATTGCACTCCGGATTGCAAGATGAAGAATGCTTGAGCTCCTTAGAAAAGAATGTTGATGAACACTTCGAGAAGGAATTAAATCCTTGATGAACCATCATGTAGAACCTTCATGAGAACTCCGGTAATAAAAGAAATGGTCAATCAAAATGGAGGATGAAAAGAATAAGGTTGAAGCCTTGCAATGATTAGATGGATCTTCATGATGATGAAAGCTTGGAACTCCGGGAAAAGAAAAAATGAAACAAATGAAACCGAGAATTTGATAAGCCTCCGGATTAAGGAATTAATCTCTTGGATGAAACAAGAATAAGAATTACATTATGCTTCTCCTTCATCAATTAAATTGATGACAATCAACAGATTTGGCATATTACTTATTCTCGTAGAAAAGATTAAGATAGATATGGCGCAAACTTGAGAAAGTCTTCAACGATCCACCGGTAGGATTTGGAAACAACGAATAAATAGATATGATACACGAAGGAAGAAAACTCTTGAACAAACCACCGTAAGAATTAAAAAAATGAACAAAGAAAAGATAAGGAAGACATCAGGAAGAATTAGAAAATGAATGAAGATGCTTGAGAGAATTTAGACCCATGAGAACGAAGAGATCACGAGCCGATTAAAGATCACTTGAACAAAGCACCGGTAAAATTGGGGAATGATAACTGACAGCTTAGAATGAATACACCTTAATTGATGGACTCTGGATAATCAAACTGAGAAGACTCTTGAATATCTCCTGATGGGTGAAAAGGATTCTCACAATCGAAAATAATTATGAGAGGATGGCAATAAGCTTGAACCACGAATCTTGAGGAGAGTGGAGCAAGATTGAGAGAAAAATCTTCTTCGGTCTTCAAAATCTGAGAATTACGACGAGAAACACCACCATGAATTGTTGAGGCACACCAGAAGAATCAAAAGCGAAGAGATTTAGCCAACGATGAAAAGAATTGTGAACGATCTAGGAGAAGACATTTGACTGATGATAAATCATTCTTACGTCAAACTTTGAAAAGAAAATATGAGGATAGCTCCGGGAAGATTGGAAGAGTCAGGTAAGACCCTGGGAAAAGACCTGTGGGTTAGGGCCCACTCAAAATAAACACCGTTGGAATGATTACTTGAAAGATATTGCACCGGTTGAATTAAATGACTTGAATGAGATAACAACCTCGAAAGATCTTGAATGAATGCAGAGTGGAAAACACGAATCTTTGAGATATCTTGAGCACTCCGGAACAAATGAATAGCGAGAACTGGATGATTAAGAGGTGCACCGGCATGAGAAGGTATTTGCAACGAGGAAAGGATATAATTGGCAAAGCTTGAATTGAATTCATCGGATAAAAGAGAATGAAGAATGATGAACTAGAAGCTCTGTTAGCATCTTCCTGAGAATCACCGAATAAGAACATTGATGGAAAAGAATGGAGAGACTTCATATGAATAAAAGGATACTTGATTAAGAATTCCGAGTCCTCGAAGAAAAAGGGGTGGGTGGGCGGGAAAAACAAAGGCAGCTTGGGACGAATGAGACAAACAACGTCGAGAAGAAATGAGTTGATCTTGCGGATGTTGAAAAAGATCGGATCCACTTGAAGAGAGAACACGCCGGTTGAAAAGGATTAACAAGACAATCTCGATAAACGAGAAGGATTAGTATTCACATCGGAGTATGAGAACACCACTTGGGAAAGGTATGGAATCAACATTTGACTTCGAAGCAACTTGAATACCACAACTAAAAACAAAACAAAGGATTGGCTTGCAGAATAAGCCGGAACAAACATATGATAGAGATTTCGTCCGAAGTTTTCATGGTGGGACCTACACGGGCTCGATCGTACAGCACCATCATGTACAAGGCAGTGCACATGACATACGAAGCGTCCCCGAGTCGGCGTAGCCAAGGACTCTTTAAGACACAAAGAGACCACTGTAAAACCGACCGTGAATAGGCGGACCACTAGAAGTCGAACCCCTATTTCATATCATACATCCGTCGGAAATAAATCCTAATAGCTACTTGAATTCCCACTTATAAACTCCCGAAATTTTCCCGGTTATGCAATCAGGTGTTGGGGATACAGGGGAAGCATAATATCTCACCCAAAACTAGAAAATCCTACATCCAGCTGTATCCATCCTTCAACACATAACCAAGAAACCTTCGGAAATCATCTACCTCAACCTTCGAAAAGCATCCGGTATACGAGTTATGGCAATACTCCCGAACTCCCGCCCCAGTACTGGGTGGCGTCGAGGTTATCTCACCAACGAACTACATAAAAGAGATTTTCGATGTCGGCGTACTAAACTCAGGTATTCCAGAACTGCAACGATAAAATTATGACGAAAACACCTCGGAGCTCAACTCCCCGGGACACTACCACAAAACCCCTGACAGGAGGCACGAAGACAATGTTCTCGTCACAAAACCATCGGAACGATTCCAAGATACCCGCGTGATCCTAAATTTTTTTTAGTGAAATTTGAGAAGAGAAGAGTCAAAACTCTACGTCAGGATGCCTTACCAGAGCGATGAGGAGACTGGGAAGTAAAAAGAATTCCTAAACTCTCCAATATATAATTCCTAAATGACTCAAAACATTTTTCTAGACACAACTCGGCCGCTAAAAACGATCAAGCAATGGGGCTCCTAAGGTCAGGGAAGGCTCTGATTACCAACTTGTAACGCCCTCGACGCGGCTATATCTCCCATGTGTCGAAGCATGACTTAGAGGCATAACCGCATTGAAAGCAATGTCGCAAGTGAGGTAATCTTCACACAACCCATGTAATACATAAGGGAAAGAGATACATAGTTGGCTTACAATCGCCACTTCACATAATTACATGAATAAAGCATTACATCAACCAAATACAATCAAGGTCCGACTACGGAACCAAAATAAAAGAAGAACCCCAAAAGCGATAAGGTCCCCGATCGACCCCAACTGGGCTCCACTACTAATCAACTAGAACGAAACAACACAAAGGACAAGATCTTCATCGAGCTCCTCCTGAGCTTGGTTGCGTCATCTGCACGGTTCAACGGCACCTGAAAGCTGGTTTTGGAAGTATCTGTGAGCCACAGGGACTCAGCAATCTCGCACCCTCGCGATCAAGACTATTTAAGCTTATGGGTAAGGTAAAAGGTATGAGGTGGAGCTGGAGCAAGCGACTAGCATATATGGTGGCTAACATACGTAAAAGAGAGCGAGAAGAGAAGGCAAAGCACGATCGATAAACTATGATCAAGAAGTGATCCTAGAACAACCTACGTCAAACATTACTCCAACACCGTGTTCGCTTCCCGGACTTCGCCGGAAAGAGACCATCACGGTTACACACACAGTTGACTCATTTAATTAAGTTAAGGTTCAAGTTATCTACAACCGGATGTTAACAAATTCCCATCTGCCCATAAACGCGGGCACGGCTTTCGAAAGTTCAAAACCCTGCAGGGGTGTCCCAACTTAGCCCATCACAAGCTCTCACGGTCAATGAAGGAATAGACCTTCTAGCGGGAAGACCCGATCAGACTCGGAATCCCGGTTACAAGACATTTCGACAGGGTAAAACTAAACCAGCAACACCGCCCGAATGTGCCGACAAATCCCGATAGGATCTGCACATATCTCTTTCTCAGGGCACACTTACATTGTCCTAGGTACGGGCAGGCCAGCCCAGAGTTGCCCCTGGTGGTCACCGGCAGCTGACAGGTTGGACCAACACTCAGAGGAGCGCTGGCCCGGGGGGGTAAAATAATGATGACCCTCAGGAGCACGACTCCCAAGGGAAAAGAAAAAGGCTAGGTGGCAAATGGTAAAACCAATGTTGGGCATTGCTGGAAGAGTTTTACTCAAGGCGAACTGTCAAGGGGTTCCCATTATTACCCAACCGCGTAAGGAACGCAAAAATCCGGGAACATAACACCGATATGACGGAAACTAGGGCAGCAAGAGTGGAATAAAACACCAGGCATAAGGCCGAGCCTTCCACCCTTTACCAAGTATATAGATGCGTTAATTAAATAAGATAAATTGTGATATCCCAACAAGTAAACATGTTCCAACAAGGAACAACATCTCCATGTTCCAACAAGGAACAAACTTCAATCTTCACCTTCAACTAACAACGCTATAAGAGGGGCTGAGCAAAGCGGTAACATAGCCAAACAACAGTTTGCTAGGACAAGGTTGGTTAGAGGCTTGGTTCAACAATATGTGTGGCATGATAAGCGAGTGGTAGGTATCGCAGCATAGGCATAGCAAAAGAGCGAGCATCTAGCAAGCAAAGATAGAAGTGATTTCGAGGGTATGATCATCTTGCCTGAGATCCCACAAGGAAGAAGAACGAGTCCATGAAGAAGACAAACGGACATAGTCGAATAGATCCTCACAACACGACGTTATCGGAACTAACCCAAAGAAGCAACACCGGAAAGAAGCAAACAACATAGTAAACAACCAACACATGAACATGGTATGATATGCGGGATGCGGTATGCGATGCATATGCATGATTTGACAAGGAATGATTGAACCTGGCCTCAACCTGGAAATCCAAGTGTGCCACTGGAATGATGAGATGAAATCGCTTGAAAACAATATAAAGAACGCCGGAATCGGAGTTACGGTTTGGAAATGGAAGCGATTCAAATATGACCACGTTCTGCGATTTACAGCAAGTAGCCATCTAAATGCAACAAGATGAACATGCTACAGCACTCAAACAAGGCATAAAAATACATGGCAGGGATGCATTCATGATGCTTAACAAAAGTTTACCACTGAGCTATGGCCAATTCATCCATTAACAGGTTCAAACAAGCATGGCAAAAATGCATATGGTAAACAGATCTCAGACTTGATGAAATTAACACTTGTCTCGAATTTCTGATCAGATAGCACTCTTTGGAGCAACAAAACTATATGCTACAGGACCTGAACATGGCAAAGTAAAGCATGGCATGGAGCTACTCAAAGAGCTTAACAAAAGTCCGTTAGTGACCTTGAGCCAAAAGGGATCAGAAAATACAATAGCAAGCATGTGAACATGGCAAAAACATAATCAGTTCTCAGACTTCGTGAAAACTGGAGCATGCTGAAACAGATATCAAGTAGGCATGTTTACGAGCTCGATGCACTCACTACAGAGCAATGCATGACAATCTAAGCATACTCCCCTCAAGAATACACATTATACAAGCTAGGCATGGCAAGAACAATAGCATAGCATGCACGGATCAAACTACAACATCCTCGGCAAAATTGCTAACAAGTAGACAACCTGCCCAGATTCACGAAATAGCAAAAGTAGACCTCGATTGACTCAAGCTAGGGTGCTCCATAATTGCAAACAAAGACATGAATGGATAGAGCACTACAAGATTAACAAAACATCCTTACTGATCATCCTCAAAAGAGGCACGGATCACTAGGAAACAACATGAACATATGGCATCATGAGAAAAACAGATCAAGGACTTAGTGGAATTGCTAAGTCCCTGAAATGAGCATTACCAAATGCCTCACTTTGCAAACTTGTGCTAGTTATCACACACATCAGCATTACCAAGGTCCGGCGCGGCACTGCGGTGGCGTTCCAGCGATGGTCGGTGGCAGCGCGAAGCACCCGAGGCGGCCGGGACAAAGGAGAGGCGCGGCGACGCAGTGAGCGGGTCCGGCGACCACGGGCGACATGGCGGCGGCCGGCGCGCAGCGATGCGCGGGCGGCGCGGCGAGCGAGAAGGGTGGTGGGGCAGCGTGCAGCTCGGGACGGCCAGCGAGGCAAGGCACGCGGCGGGACGGGCCCTGCGCAGCCCGGTTCGGCCCCGGGGCGGGCCGGATCTGGGCCACGGGTGGCCGGCGCGGTGGGAGGAGGAAGATGGCGACGTGTCGCGCTGCTATTGGCCCGGAGCGGTGGCGCGGCTGATGTGGTGGCCCCTGATTCGTCGGGGTGATGTGGCGGCGGGGTGGACATGTCTGGCCAGCGCGGGGAGGAGTGTCCGGGGGCGCGGGGAGGAGTTTTTAGGGTTTGGACTGCGAGATTTTCGGAGGAAGACACATATTTATAGGTAGAGGGATCTAGGAGAGTCCAAATGAGGTGCAGTTTTCAGCCACGCGATCGTGATCGAACGACCGAGATGATGGAAGAGGTTTAGGTGGGTTTTGGGCCAAATTGGAAGGGTGTTGGGCTCCAACACACATGAGGCCTTTTCGGTCTCTCGGTTAACCGTTGGAGCATCAAACAAAGTCCAAATGGTACGTAACTTGACAGGCGGTCTACCGGTAGTAAACCAAGGCCGCATGACAAGTCTCGGTCCAATCCGGAAATGTTTAACCCCCATACACAAAAAAGGTAGAAAGGGACACCAGGTGACATAGGAGCGCCGGATTGCAAAACGGACAACGGGGAAAATGCTCGGATGCATGAGATGAACATCTTTGCAAATGAAATGCACATGATGACATGATATGCAATGCATGACACGCAAGCAATGACAAGGCAACGACAATGAATAACTGGAGGACAGCTGGCACATCGGTCTCGGGGCGTTACAGTTTTCTCACTAGACCTCATTCCCTTCTAATCTCTCCCCTCTAAACCCATAGTTTCTGATGACTGGCTATGCATGATTGGAAGGGAGTTGACCACCGCAGGTTGCACAGATGCCGAGAAGGTGTGTTTTGCCGCACACCAATTGGATGGACCTACAGCCTCATGGTGGGAGAATTACACAGCCACATTCCCTATAGCCAATGTTACTTGGGAGCAGTTCCAGCAAACATTCCGCACTGCTCGTGTCTCAACTAGAGCTATGAGTATGAAGAAGCGTGAGTTTCGCAACTTGCGCCAAGGAAACCATACTGTGGGGCAGTACATGGAGGAGTTTAGCAAGTTAGCTTGCTATGCCCCGGATGATGTGGCCACAGATGCCGCAAAACAAGAGAAGTTTATGGAAGTGTTGAATGACGAAATGAGTGTGCAGCTGATGGTGGCAATATTTAACAACTACCATGAGTTGGTAGACAAGGCTCTTAGATTGAAGGGAGGCAGTAGCAGATTGAGAGCCACAAAAGGAAGTATGGACAAGGGAAATACAATTCAGGAGCTTGGCAGAAGCCTCGTTTCACCCCGAACTCGGGAGGATATACCCATAACCATGGAGGCCATAACCACAATGGAGGAAGTTCGCATAACCACAGTGGACCCAAGAATGGAAATGGGAATGGAGCAAGCAGTCAGAACCGCTCTAACCCAGCTACACCCACCAAGAAGGATCAAAGTCACATTACTTGTTTCAAGTGCGGGAAGATTGGACACTATGCCAATGAGTGTCCTGAACTCAAGAATGGAAATGGCAATGGAAGCTCTAGGAAGAAACCCAACCCTTTCAATAAGGGACAAGTGAACCACGTGAACGTGGAGGAGGTTGAAGAGCAGCCAGATGCAGTCATCGATAAGTTTTTGGTTAAGTCATTTACCGCTCTCGTTCTTTTTGATACTGGTGCATCACATTCATACATTTCAAGGGGACTTGTGGACAAGTTTAAGTTACCCACCTTAGCCCTTAGGACACCCTTGCTAGTAAGCTCACCAGGTGCAGAGTATATGGCCTGCCGATAGTGTGAACGGTTACCCTTAAACATTGGCAGCCATGTTTTCCCCTCAGACCTAATAGTTTTGGAGTCACAAGGATTGGACGTGATACTGGGTATGGATTGGCTATAGAAGTATGGAGGAAACATTGATTGTGCTAGTAGGTCAATTCTGCTCACCACCCTGGAGGGAAGAAGGATTAAGTATGTATCCAGGCATACCCCAAAGAGGACTCACGTAAACTCCCTCACGGGCATTGTTCAGGAAGAAGTGTCTGTAGTGAAGGATTACCTGGATGAATTTCCAGAGGAACTACCAGGCATGCCGCCGAATCGAGACATTGAGTTTTTGATAGAGCTATTGCCAGGCACTGGACCAATATCGATGAGACCATAGTGGATGCCCGCAAATGATCTGGAGGATATTAAGAAATAGATTAAGGAGTTATTGGAGAAAGTCTACATTCGACGAAGTTCATCACCATGGGGAGCCCCAGTGCTCTTGGTTGAGAAGAAGGATAAATCTCTGAGAATGGTGGTTGACTATTGTGCATTGAATGATGTGACGATCAAGAACAAGTACCCACTGCCGATGATCAATGATTTGTTTGACCAGCTGCAAGGAGCTAAAGTATTTTCCAAGATCGATCTAAGATCAGGATACCACCAGCTAAAGATCCGAGAAAAGGATATACCTAATACATCCTTCACCACAAGGTACAGGCTATATGAGTACACGGTTATGTCATTTGGATTGACAAATGCCCCAACCTATTTCATGAGTATGATGAATAAGGTGTTCATGGAGTTCTTGGATAAGTTTGTTGTGGTGTTCATTGATGATATTTTGGTATACTCGAAGAATGAAGAGGAACACAAGGAGCATTTGCATTTAGTTCTCGAGAAACTCAGGGAACATCAATTATATGCCAAGTGCAACAAATGTGAGTTTTTGTTGAAGGAAGTTGGATTCCTTGGACATGTTATATCAGGAGAAGGTATAGCAGTAGACCCTACTAAGGTCCAGACAGTCACTGAGTGGTTGGCACCCGCCTGAGTGGGAGAGATCCGTAGTTTTCTGGGACTCGCGAGATATTACCGGAGATTCATCGAGAATTTTTCTAAGATTGCAAAGCCTATGACGGAGTTTTTGAAAAAGGACACCAAGTTCCAATGGACAGATGAATGTGAGGCAAGTTTTCAGGAGCTGAAGAAATGTTTGGTTACAGCCCCAGTGCTGATTCTGCCGGATATACGCAAGGATTTCCAAGTGTGTTGCGACGCATCTCGCTTAGGACTTGGAGGCGTACTTATGCAAGACGGAAGAGTTGTTTCATATGCCTCATGTCAGCTTCGACCGCATGAGTTGAATTATGCCGCACATGATTTCGAGTTAGCAGCTGTAGTGCATGCGCTCAAGACCTGGAGACATTTTCTTATTGGAAATCATTGTGATGTGTACACGGATCATAAGAGTTTGAAGTACATTTTCACACAGAAGGAGTTGACTCAGGCAAAGGAGATGGTTGGAGCTTATAAAGGATTATGATATGAAGTTGCACTATCATCCAGGCAAGGCCAATGTAGTAGCAGACACTTTGAGCCGGAAGAGTTACGCCAATACCCTCGTAAGCGGAGGATTGCCAAAGGAGTTAGCTGAAGATCTTAGGGAGCTACGTTTGGAGATAGTCCCTAGAGGTTTTGTTGCAGCATTAGAAATTCAGTCGACATTATTGGGAAAATTTTGAGAAGCTCAGAAGGATGATAAGGAAATTACTGAGATAAAGTTGAAGATGAGCAAAGGAAAAGCCAAGGGTTTTCGTGAGGATGAGCACGACACCTTGTGGTTTGAGGACCGTGTTTATGTACCCAATAATGCATAGATCAGGAAGTTGATACTTCAGGAAGCTCATGACTCGCCATACTCGATACACCTCAGAAACACCAAGATGTATTTGGATTTGAAGGAGCGTTTCTGGTGGACTGGTATGAAGAAGGATATTGCTGAGTATGTAGTTGTATGTGATGTATGTCAGAGAGTTAAGGCAGAACATCAGAAGCTAGCAGGATTACTGAAGCCTATGCCGATACCCGAATGGAAGTGGGATAAGCTTGGCATGGATTTTATCACCAGATTACCCAGGACCCGATCGGGATATGATTCTATATGGGTAGTAGTGGATCGCTTCACCAAAGTGGCTCACTTTATCCTAGTGAAGACCACCTATACAACTGCGAAGTTGGCCAAGATATATATGACCAGGATCGTATGTCTGCATGGAGTTTCGAGTACTATTGTATTAGATAGAGGAACACAGTTTACTTCAAAGTTTTGGGACCAGCTGCACCATACTTTGGGCACCAGACTAGAGTTCAGTACAACCTTTCATCCGCAGACAGATGGACAGACCGAGAGAGTCAATCAGATTCTGGAGGACATGTTGAGAGCTTGTGCACTAGATTATGGATCTAGTTGGGATGATAATTTGCCTTATGCGGAGTTCTCATACAATAACAGTTACCAAGCCAGTTTGAAGATGGCACCTTTCGAAGATTTGTATGGAAGAAGGTGCAGAACACGTTGATGTGGGATGAAGTTGGAGACTGCCAGTTGTTTGGACCATATTTGATTAAAGAGTCTGAAGAGAAGGTTAAGTTGATCCGAGATAGACTGAAGGTAGCTCAGTCCAGGCAGAAGAGTTATGCAGACTCAAAACGCAAGGAGGTAGTCTATGAAATCGGAGACATGGAATATCTTCGGGTGTCACCCCTGCGAGGAGTTAAACGTTTTGAAGTTAAGGGAAAGTTAGCCCCAAGATTTGTAGGACCATACCGAGTTTTGGAACATATGGGAGAGGTAGCCTACAAGTTGGAGTTACCCGAAGGACTGTCAGGAGTTCATGATGTGTTTCAGGTTTCCCAGTTGAAGAAGTGACATGCTGAAATGGCCGATATCCCTCTGAGAGATACAGTTCCCCTGGAAGCAATTTAATTGGATAGTGATCTGACCTATGAGGAGAAACCAGTCAAGATTCTCGAGTTTGCCAACCGAGTCACGCGTAGTAAGGTTATCAAGTTCTAAAAAATTCAGTGGAGCCACCACACCGAGGATGAAGCCACCTGCTAACAAGAGGATGATCTACGGAAAGACCACCCACACCTATTTTCTAGCCAACCCGAATCTCGAGGGCGAGATACACCTTAAGAGGGGTAGGTTTGTAACATCCCAAATTTTCAATTTGGAATGTTATACATAGGACATCATATGCATATTATTTTATTTGCATTTTGGTTTTATGATGCTAAATTCTTAAGCAACTCAAGGACCCACAGAGAGTTGGGGATTTTATTGTTTTCATATTTGAATTTTCTCAAATATTGAAAAAGGGATCACTTTGGTTTTAATTATTTCCCTCCAAATAATATTTCAATATCAAAATATATGAGAGGAGATAATATGAATTCTCCAAAAGAAATGAAATATTGGAGGAAAATTATTCAAATCAAATAAAATATTTTATTTGGGTTTTATTGTTATTTTTTTTGAATTAGAAAAATATGCATTTTTCAAAATTGCATTTTTAGGCCAAGAAAATGTTCACTTTGTTCTAAATATTGTATTTAGACGGTGAAAATTTATTTTTGGCATTTTTAGATTTTAATTTTTATTTATTTAGGATTTTTCTCTGCGGAACCTTATTTAAAAAAAACGAACCGACCTTGGGCCTGCCCGAGCCGGACTCTGTCCGCGCTCAGGCCTTATAAGCCGTCGAGGCCCACCCGAGCCACCACCCGCGCCCCCGAACCCTAGCGCCACCCGACCTCCAGCTG
>NC_041390.1:412291409-412339137 GCF_002162155.2 Triticum dicoccoides | reverse complement strand
CTGCCGCCGCGCCGCCACCGCTGCCACGCCATCGCCCGCTGCCGCCGCCAGCCACCGCCGCCGCACGCGCCGTCCGCCGCCGCCGCTGCCGCGGATCTCGCCGAATCCACTACCGTAGTTTTTTTGGTTAGGTAAAAACCGGTCAGTTTTCTTTTAAAGTCCCTAGATCTGTTTTTTCGGTTTTTATTCGGTTTACTTATTTAGCGGGCGTTCATCCGTTCGTTCGTTCTAACGAACGATGTTTGTCGGTTAGGTTCAGACAGCGAACGTTCGTTCATTAGTCTTTTCCTTTTATTTTTGTTCCAGCCAGGGACCTATCCGCGATTATTTTTGTTGCAGATTAGCCCCTATACTTTAAACCCTCGCCGTTTCTTAACCGTTTGTCCAAATCCAGTGAAACCAACACCAAAATCTTCGTCTCAAATCCCTCTTTCTTCTTACTCAACTTGAACATGGTTTTGACAATTTAAAATTTGGTTTCAAACAGTTTTGAATTCGAAGTTTTTTTTACCGTAGTTTCAGTTCTGTACCTCCGATTTGATCAACTCTTTTTGCAAATGGAACCTCTAAAGTTGAACTTTTAGATTGGATGTTCTTATTTGATGTTTTCCCCTTGCATCTTTGCTTGAGTGCTTATGTATGCTATTGTTTGTTTGCGCTAGAATTCCCGGAGTGCGCAGCGTGCTACTACGAGTCACTAGGTTTTGCGGATCATCAGCAAGGCAAGTAACACTTTGATCATACCCTTTTATTACCCAGTTTTTATGCATTAGATACAACCCTCAAACATTGGATGAGTAGGACCTCTTAACATGTGGGTTTTGGGATGTAGATGATGAGGTAGAACCTATTACCTCTTTTTATTATCAAACCCTTGGGAGTTACTTCTACGTTATGCTTATATCGCCATGCTATGCTCGTAGACATGGATTGGGTTTGAGTGTATCCATGACAGATGTGAGATTGTTAATTAATGGTTAACTTAAGGTGTCTACTTAAATACACATCTGGGTGGATTGGTTGCGGGCACCTGGGGATATACCAGTGCTGTCCTTTTTGGTTCGCCACCCAGGCTCAAAGGGATCATAAGATTATTCATGCTAGAAAATTCCGTGTGCAGTCACAAGCTATTATGGGCTCTAGAAAGTGGAGTAAGTTGCATGACCCCTTCTAGTGGTAGGCTAGCAGATATAGGGGATGTAGGTTGGTACGGTCTACCCGGGGTTACATTTAATGCTTCTGAAAAACTGTGTCTCGGTTATCCGTTTCTCAAACACCATGTAGTGCGAGAAATCCAACAGAGGAGATAGAGTCTTGTGGGGAAAAGTGTGCAAACCTTTGCAGAGTGTACAAACTAATCATGGTTAGCCGTGTCCCCAGTTATGGACATCTTGAGTATCTGGTTTTTGAATTATCATGTTGGTCTCATCACTCTAAAATTAATTAGTTGGTATGTTAATTACTTTTTAATTGGGATTGAGATGGGGACTTACCATTCTCAATGTTTTTTCAACTACCATGATAGTTAAATAAAATATATTCCTTTGTTGTAGGAAAAAATAACTTTTCGCAAAAACATTAAAACCGTAGAGCCTCCACCAGCCTCATATGCATGTAGTGATAGCCTTTACTTGTTCATTGCTCTACTGTGTTATCTTGCCAGCATATTCCATGTGCTCCCGTTTTGGGCTGCAACATATCATGTTGCAGACTTTTCAGACGAAGGGTAAGGTGCGCTAGATCGTTGTCGTGCACTCAGCTATGCCGTTGGAGTTGATGGACTCACTTTATCTTCCAAGTCTTCCGCTGTTATCTTATTTAGATGGACTTAAGCCATATTTACTGTAATAAGTTCTCTTTTGAGACATTCGATGTAATAAGTGTGTGATTGCCACTCTGTTGTAAATCCTTCAAGTACTGTGTGTGTCAGCATTACCGATCCAGGGATGACACTTATGCATAGAGATTCGACCGTTTGAGGTTGGATCGCTACAGTATCCGTGGGTATGATTATACGATATGCATCACACAATCTCAGATTCATCTATTCAACCAACACAAAGAACTTCAAAGAGTTCCCCAAAGTTTCTACCGGAGAGTCAAGACGAAAACGTGTGCCAACCCCTTTGTATAAGTTCATGAGGTCACGGAACTCGCAAGTGGATCCCGTGAATATCCCATTGTCACCACAGATAAGCACATGCAAGACATACATCAAGTGTTCTCAAATCCTTAAAGACTCAATCCGATAAGATAACTTCAAAGGGAAAACTCAATTCATCACAAGGAGATAGAGGGGGAGAGACATCATAAGATCCAACTATAATAGCAAAGCTCGCGATACATCAAGATCGTGCCGAGTCAACAACACGAGAGAGAGAGGGGGGGGGGAGAGAGACAGAGACAGAGAGAGAGAGATCAAACACATAGCTACTGGTACATACCCTCAGCCTCGAGGGTGAACTACCCCCTCCTCATCATCGAGAGTGCCGAGATGATGAAGATGGCCACCGGAGAGGGACCCCCCTCCGGCAGGGTGCCGGAACAGGTCTAGATTTGTTTTCGGTCACTACAGAGGCTTGCGGTGGCGGAACTCCCGATCTAGGTTATTTTCTGTAGGTTTCTGTATTTGTAGAAATTTTTGGTGTCGGGAACAAGTCAGGGAGGTGCCCGAGTCGTCCACGAGATAGGGCGGCGTGCCTGGGGGGTAGGGCACGCCCCCACCCTCATGGACAGCCTCGGACTCTTCTGGCCCAACTCTTTTACTCTGGGGGCTTCTTTCGGTCCATACAAAATCATCAAAAATTGGCACGTCAATTGGACCCCGTTTGGTATTCCTTTTCTGTAAAACTCAAAAACAAGGAAAAACAGAACTGGCACTGGGCTTTAGGTTAATAGGTTAGTCCCAAAAATCATATAAAATAGCATATAAATGCATATAAAACATCCTAGATGGATAATATAATAGCATGGAACAATCAAAAATTATAGATACGTTGGAGACGTATCAAGCATCCCCAAGCTTAATTCCTGCTCGTCCTCGAGTAGGTAAATGATAAAAATAGAATTTTTGATGTGGAATGCAACCTAACATATTCATCAATGTAATCTTCTCTATTGTGGCAAGAATATTCAGATCCATAAGATTCAATACAAAAGTTTAATATTGACATAAAATAATAATACTTCAAGCATACTAACAAAGTAATCATGTCTTCTCAAAATAACATGGCCAAAGAAAGTTATCCCTACAAAATCATATACTCTGGCTATGCTCTATCTTCATTACAGAAAATATTTAAATCATGCACAACCCCAATGACAAGCCAAGCAATTGTTTCATACTTTTGATGTTCTCGAACTTTTTCAATCTTCACGCAATACATGAGTGTGAGCCATGGACATAGCACTATAGGTGGAATAGAATGGTGGTGGTGGAGAAGACAAAAAGGAGAAGACAGTCTCACATCAACTAGGCGTATCAACGGGCTATGGAGATGCCCATCAATAGATATCAATGTGAGTGAGTAGGGATTACCATGCAACGGATGAACTAGAGCTATAAGTGTATGAAATCTCAAAAAGAAACTAAGTGGGTGTGCATTCAACTCGCTTGCTCACGAAGACCTAGGGCATTTTGGGGAAGACCATCATTGGAATATACAAGCCAAGTTCTATAATGAAAGATTCCCACTAGCATATCAAAGTGAGAACATAGGAGACTCTCTATCATGTAGATCATGGTGCTACTTTGAAGCACAAGTGTGGTAAAAGGATAGTAGCATTGCCCCTTCTCTCTATTCCTCTCATTTTTTTTGTTTTTTGAGCCTTCTTCTATGGCCTCTTTTTTCTCTTTTTTAATTTTTCGTCTGGAGTCTCATCCCGAGTTGTGGGGGAATCATAGTCTCCATCATCCTTTCCTCACATGGGACAATGCTCTAATAATGATGAGCATCACACTTTTATTTACTTACAACTCAAGAATTACAACTTGATACTTAGAACAAAATATGACTCGATGTGAATGCCTCCGGTGGTGTACCGGGATGTGCAATGAATCAAGAGTGGCATGTATGAAAGAATTATGAATGGTGGCTTTTCCACGAATACAATGTCAACTACATGATCATGCAAGCAATATGACAATGATGGAGCATGTCATAATAAACGGAACGGTGGAAAGTGGCATGGCAATATATCTCAGAATGGCTATGGAAATGCCATAATAGGTAGGTATGGTGGCTGTTTTGAGGAGGGTAATGGTGGGTGTTATGGTACCGCCGAAAGGTGCGCGGCACAAGAGAGGCTAGCAATGGTGGAAGGGTGAGAGTGCGTATAATCCATAGACTCAACATTAGTCATAAAGAACTCACATACTTATTGCAAAAATCTATTAGTTATCGAAACAAAGTACTACGCGCATGCTCCTAGGGGGATAGATTGGTAGGAAAAGACCATCGCTCGTCCCCGACCACCACTCATAAGGAAGACAATCAAAAAATAAATCATGCTCCAACTTCATCACATAACAGTTCACCATGCGCGTATGCTACATGAATCACAAACTTTAACACAAGTATTTCTACAATCCACAATTTCTCCACTAGAAAGACTCTAATATCACCATCTTCATATCTCAAAACAATCATAAGGAATCAAACTTCACATAGTATTCAATGCACTCTGTATGAAAGTTTTTATTATACCCATCTTGGATGCCCATCATATTAGGACTAGTTTCATAACCAAAGAAAACCACCATGCTGTTCTAAAGACTCTCAAAATAGCATAAGTGAAGCACGAGAGTTCATCTATTTCTTCAAAATAAACCACCGCCGTGCTCTAAAAGGATATAAGTGAAGCACTAGAGCAAATGACAAACTACTCCAAAAGATATAAGTGAAGATCAATGAGTAGTCGAATAATTATGCAACTATGTGAAGACTCTCTAACATTTAAGAATTTCAGATCTTTTTAAATTATTCAAACAGCAAGCAAAACAAAAGAAAATAAAATGACACTCCAAGCAAAACGCATATCATGTGGTGAATAAAAATATAGCCTCAAGTAAAGTTACCGATGAACGAAGACGAAAGAGGGGATGCCTTCTGGGGCATCCCCAAGCTTAGGCTCTTAGTTATCCTTGAATATTACCTTGGGGTGCCTTGGGCATCCCCAAGCTTAGGCTCTTTCCACTCATTCAACTCGCTTGCTCATGAAGACCTAGGGCATTTTGGGGAAGCCCATCATTGGAATATACAAGCCAAGTTCTATAATGAAAGATTCCCACTAGCATATGAAAGTGAGAACATAGGAGACTCTCTATCTTGAAGATCATGGTGCTACTTTGAAGCACAAGTGTGGTAAAAGGATAGTAGCATTGCCCCTTCTCTCTATTCCTCTCATTTTTTTGTTTTTTGAGCCTTCTTCTATGGCCTCTTTTTTTCTCTTTTTTTAATTTTTCGTCTGGAGTCTCATCCCGAGTTGTGGGGGAATCATAGTCTCCATCATCCTTTCCTCACATGGGACAATGCTCTAATAATGATGACCATCACACTTTTATTTACTTACAACTCAAGAATTACAACTTGATACTTAGAACAAAATATGACTCGATGTGAATGCCTCCGGTGGTGTACCGGGATGTGCAATGAATCAAGAGTGGCATGTATGAAAGAATTATGAATGGTGGATTTGCCACAAATACAATGTCAACTACATGATCATGCAAGCAATATGACAATGACGGAGCATGTCATAATAAACGGAACGGTGGAAAGTGGCATGGCAATATATCTCAGAATGGCTATGGAAATGCCATAATAGGTAGGTATGGTGGCTGTTTTGAGGAGGGTAATGGTGGGTGTTATGGTACCGCCGAAAGTTGCGCGGCACAAGAGAGGCTAGCAATGGTGGAAGGGTGAGAGTGCGTATAATCCATAGACTCAACATTAGTCATAAAGAACTCACATACTTATTGCAAAAATCTATTAGTTATCAAAACAAAGTACTACGCGCATGCTCCTAGGGAGATAGATTGGTAGGAAAAGACCATCGCTCGTCCCCGACCGCCACTCATACGGATGACAATCAAAATAAATCATGCTCCAACTTCATCACATAACGGTTCACCATACGTGCATGCTACATGAATCACAAACTTTAACACAAGTATTTGTACAATCCACAATTTCTGCACTAGCAAGACTCTAATACCACCATCTTGATATCTCAAAATAATCATAAGGAATCAAACTTCACATAGTATTCAATGCACTCTATATGAAAGTTTTTATTATACCCATCTTGGATGCCCATCATATTAGGACTAGTTTCATAACCAAACAAAACCACCATGCTGTTCTAAAGACTCTCAAAATAACATAAGTGAAGCACGAGAGTTCATCTATTTCTTCAAAATAAACCACCGCCGTGCTCTAAAAGGATATAAGTGAAGCACTAGAACAAATGACAAACTACTCCGAAAGATATAAGTGAAGATCAATGAGTAGTCGAATAATTATGCAACTATGTGAAGACTCTCTAACATTTAAGAATTTTGGATCTTCGTAAATTATTCAAACAGCAAGCAAAACAAAAGAAAATAAAATGACGCTCCAAGCAAAACGCATATCATGTGGTGAATAAAAATATAGCCTCAAGTAAAGTTACCGATGAACGAAGACGAAAGAGGGGATGCCTTCTGGGGCATCCCCAAGCTTAGGCTCTTAGTTATCCTTGAATATTACCTTGGGGTGCCTTGGGCATCCCCAAGCTTAGGCTCTTGCCACTCCTTATTCCATAGTTCATCAAATTTTTACCCAAAACATGAAAACTTCACAACACAAAACTCAACAGAAAACTCGTAAGCTCCGTTAGTATAAGAAAATAAATCACCACTTAGGGTACTGTTGTGAACTCATTCTAAATTCATATTGGTGTAGTATCTACTATATCCCAATTTCTCTATGGTTCATACCCTCCGATACTACTCATAGATTCATCAAAATAAGCAAATAACACATAGAGAACATAATCTGTCAAAAACAAAATAGTATGTAACAATCTGGAGGTTTCGAATACTTCTTTAACTCCAATTTTGTGAAAATTTAGGAAGACCAGGACAATTTGTATATAGATCTACTGAAGTTGGAATTGGTATTTTATCGCTCTCTGGTAAAAAATGAAAGTTATTTTCGTGAGTGCATACTTTCTGTTTTTATCAGCAAGACCAAACAACAATCACCCAAGAAGATCCTAAAGGCTTTACTTGGAAAAAACACTAATTGAAACATAAAACACACAATCATAATAGAGGCTAGATAAATTATTTATTACTAAACAGGAACAAAAAGTAAAGAACAAAAATAAAATTGGGTTGCCTCCCAACAAGCGCCATCCTTTAATGCCCCTAGCTAGGCATGATGATTTCAATGATGCTCACATAAAAGATAAGAATTGTAACATAAAGAGAGAATCATGAAGAATACGGCTAGCACATTTAAGTCTAACCCACTTCCTATGCATAGGGATTTTGTGAGCAAACAACTTGTGGGAACAAGAATCAACTTGCATATGAAGGTAAAACAAGCAAATCTTCAAGATTTTCAACACATAGAGAGGAAACTTGATATTATTACAATTCCTACAAGCATATGTTCCTCTCTCATAATAATCACCTATAGGATCATAAGCAAATTGAACAATATAGCTATCACAAAACATATTCTTAACACGATCCACATGTATGCAAAGTTGACACTCTTCCAAAATAGTGGGGTTAACATTAACTAAAGTCATGACCTCTCCAAACCCACTTTCATAATTATCACAATAAGATTCAACACCCTCCAAAATAGTGGGATCATTACTTCCTAAAGTTGACACTCTTCCAAACCCACTTTCACCAATATACTCATCATAAATAGGAGGCATGCTATCATCAAAATAAATTTGCTCATCAAAACTTGGGGAAAAAATATCATATTCATCAAACATAGCACCCCCAAGATTGTGGATTTGCATATCATTAGCATCATGGATATTCAAGGAATTCATACTAACAACATTGCAATCATGCTCATCATTCAAATATTTAGTGCCAAACACTTTAATGCATTCTTCTTCTAACACTTTGGCACAATTACCGGAATCCTTATTTTCATGAAAGACATTAAAAAGATTAAGCATATGAGGCAACCTTAATTCCATTTTTGTATTTTTCTTTTATAGACTAAACTAGTGATAAAACAAGAAACTAAAAGATTTGATTGCAAGATCTAAAGATATACCTTCAAGCGCTAACCTCCCAGGAAACGACGCCAGAAAAGAGCTTGATGTCTACTACACAACCTTCTTCTTGTAGACGTTGTTGGGCCTCCAAGTGCAGAGGTTTGTAGGACAGTAGCAAATTTCCCTCAAGTGGATGACCTAAGGTTTATCAATCCGTGGGAGGCGTAGGATGAAGATGGTCTCTCTCAAACAATCCTGCAACCAAATAACAAAGAGTGTCTTGTGTCCCGAACACACCCAATACTATGATAAATTGTATAGGTGCACTAGTTCGGCGAAGATATGGTGATACAAGGGCAATATGGATGGTAGATAAAGGTTTTTGTAATCTGAAAATATAAAAACAGCAAGGTAACTAATGATAAAAGTGAGCGAAAATGGTATTGCAATGCGTTGAAACAAGGCCTAGGGTTCATACTTTCACTAGTGCAAGTTCTCTCAACAATAATAACATAATTGGATCATATAACTATCCCTCAACATGCAACAAAGAGTCACTCCAAAGTCACTAATAGCGGAGAACAACCGAAGAGATTATTGTAGGGTATGAAACCACCTCAAAGTTATTCTTTCTTATCGATCTATTCAAGAGTCTGTAGTAAAATAACAGGAAGTTATTCTTTCTGTTCGATCTATCCTAGAGTTCATAATAGAATAACACCTTAAGACACAAATCAACCAAAACCCTAATGTCACCTAGATACTCCAATGTCACCTCAAGTATCCGTGGGTATGATTATACGATATGCATCACACAATCTCAGATTCATCTATTCAACCAATACAAAGAACTTCAAAGAGTGCCCCAAAGTTTCTACCGGACAGTCAAGACGAAAACATGTGCCAACCCATATGCATAAGTTCATGAGGTCACGAAACTCGAAAGTTGATCACCAAAACATACATCAAATGGATCACGTGAATATCCCATTGTCACCATAGATAAGCACATGCAAGACATACATTAAGTGTTCTCAAATCCTTAAAGAATCAATTTGACAAGATAACTTCAAAGGGAAAACTCAATTCGTCACAAGGAGATAGAGGAGGAGAAACATCATAAGATCCAACTATAATAGCAATGCTCGCGATACATCAAGATCGTGTCGAATCAAGAACACGAGAGAGAGAGAGAGAGAGAGAGAGAGAGAGATCAAACACATAACTACTGGTACATACCGTCAGCCCCGAGGGTGAACTACTCCTCCTCATCATGGAGAGCGCCGAGATGATGAAGATGGCCACCGGAGAGGGATCCCCCCTCCGACAAGGTGCCGGAACGGCTCTAGATTGGTTTTCGGTGGCTATAGAGGCTTGCGGCGACGGAACTCCCGATCTAGGTTATTCTCTAGAGGTTTCTGTATTTATTGGAATTTTTGGAGTTGGGAACAAGTCAGGGAGGTGCCCGAGTCGTCCACGAGATAGGGAGGCACGCCCAGGGGGTTAGGGCGTCCCCCACCCTCGTGGACGGCCCGGGACTCTTTTGGCCCAACTCTTTTACTCCGGGGGCTTCTTTTGGTCCATAAAAAATCATCAAAAATTGGCACGTCAATTGGACTCTGTTTGGTATTCCTTTTCTTTAAAACTCAAAAACAAGGAAAAAACAAAAACTGGCACTGGGCTCTAGGTTAATAGGTTAGTCCCAAAAATCATAAAAAATAGCATATAAATGCATATAAAACATCCTAGATGGATAATATAATAGCATGGAACAATAAAAAATTATAGATACGTTGGAGACGTATCAGGCCGCAATTCTGTATTGTCTTCCATGTGAGAAATAAACCGAATTTATCTTTACAAAATACATGAGAAAGAATACAATTGCTATATTTCCAAGTTGTCAGGAATGCTTGGTTTGGTTCATTTGTGTAGTGGTGTTTACTTAACTGTTTGGTTCAATTCTGCAATCCGATGTTCAATAGTTGTGGGTGAATTCTGTTATTGTATACCATGTGAGGAATAAATTAAATTTGGCTATAGTAAATACATGAGAAACAAATACAATTGCTATATTTCCAAGTTGTTAAGCATGCTTGGTTTGGCTAAATGTCTGATCTTCTATTAGGAGTATGTTATATTGTGCAATGTGGTTCTCAGTTAATGTTTGGTTCATTTGTTGTAGTGTTTAGTTAATTGCTTGGTTCAATTCTGCAATGCGATGTCCAATTGTCGTTGGTAGAATTTTGTATTGTTGTGCATGTGAAGAATAAATCGAATTTGGCTGCACTTAATACATGAGAAACATATACAAGTACTATATTTCCTCGTTCTTAATCATGCTTGATTTGGATAAATGGGTTTTCCATGTGGCTTGAATTAATCTGATGAATCTGCAATATGCTTATATTTAATCAACATATTTTACTGATAGCACGCCAACCCTTACTTAACCTGATGACTAACTACCTTATATGTGTACCAGGGAAACAATGGGAATCACTAAGGTTTACAATCAAAGTTAGCACATGCATGGTTCGTTTTCTAATAGCACATTATTGTGCAATTGCAGGAACCATTCTGATATTTAGGTTTTCAACAATTTGGTCTTACACATGTAGGTCCTGCTGTCACAGGTTTTGACCCACTATTCGACCCTTTTTGCATATGGGGAAATGAGTTGTCCATGAATATCAATCAAGTTAAGAAACTTAGTAAGATTGTTAGGATAAAGAAATTAGCGACAAAAAACAACAAGATCTTTGTCTGCACAATGCAGAAGACATTAGTTCACTACAAGATGGTACTAACTATTATACCTTGCCTTTTTTATTCCTTTGCCCCATTTCCAATATAGAGAAGATATTTATGCACATCCTTGTTTTCAAGCCTTTCCAAAGCAGTTCACTGATGATTACCCCTCAAACCACCTCTATGGTCAGGAGGCGAGGAAGGTTTTCATACAACACCAATGGTTCAATATTGCAGTGTTTCTGAAGAGGACGAAGGACGGACGGTCAGTCATCCACAGGCACTGGCCTAAAGTTGCAAAGACCGTCAACATTAATGAAGGATCAATATTTGACTTCCGCTTCAGCAGTTTACAGATGAGATGCATCTGTCTATATACCGTCTATGATGCTAATTTCGAAAGGTTCTACATGTTGCATGTGAAACTTGGCGCTGGTGAAGTTGTGTAATGGGGTAGCTGAGTGTTGAAGCTATATCATGTTGTACTCTGATGTATTTCAATTCTGAAATCATGCTTCCTTAATATGGAAATGAAATATGTTATGTGCTTAATATGAATATCAATTAGATTAATAAATGGATTATTAATAATAGGGAAATTAGCCTGCTAATGGTGAATTAGCTTGCTAATTGGGTTTTGCTATTGCAAATGGTTATTCATAAGATACCGTGGGCGACGACCTCAGGCAACACACACAGTTTGTAGGAATAAATCGTGTTGGATCAATGAACAATCACACACGAACTTCTCTTGAAAACTGTTTGTGTTAGGCCACCTTGCGCAAACGTTTACGACATAAAAACTATGTGTGATGGACAGCCTTTGCCACACAGTTTCTTCTACGCACCATGGGTGATGCATTCAATAACGCAAATGATAAAATTGTTAATATCGTGTGCAAAGACAATGCTATCACAAACAATTTAATGGGGAAATGTGTGTGTGATGTACCTGTGAACGGAAATGTTTTCCTTGGAGTGACTATGTGGGATGTACATACGAATGAAAATGTTTAGCAGGGACTGACTGTGGGATGTACTTGCGACCGGAAACAATTTCACCTCTATAAATGGATTTTTTTAGCTCTACTGTACGCATTTTCCGTATTTGAGCGCTCGCCGGTCGCACACGACCTCATTTTGCTGAGCGCGTGTGCCAGGAGGGCATATCCCCGACGGTTTCTGGGTCGTGTGGGAAGGACCCCCTATCGCCGTCACTCACTGGGCGACAGTTCCAAATGCCATCGCAGAAAGGGATTAAAAACTGTTTGTATAGCACCAACGTGCACCAGTGATGTTTGTTGAATCACAATGATTGTGTTCACTACAAAAAAAATACACTTCCGTGATGATACGTGTATGTCACAGTAGGTCACGTTTTCTGTCATGCATGTACATCCATGACAAATTTATGACAAAATCAAGATAGTTACACCTATGCTGTCGTAGAAGTGTTCCATGACATTACCAAAATTATCATCACGGAAGTCTCCACTTCCATGACGATAAATCGCGCGTCACAGAAGTGCTTTCGTCAAGGGTGACCGACATGTGGCATCCACCCTAACGGAACACCGTTAAGCTATCGGGTCCGGTTTTGGATCCAATAACCCGTTAACAGACCCGACCAATGGGGATTTTCCACGTGTAAAATCATCATTGGCTGGAGGAAACATGTGTCGGCTCACCGTTGGGATAGATGCCATCCACTCATTGGACCCAAAGCGCCTATGATACGTCGACACGTGGCACAGCCCAACAGAGGCCCATTCCTGTGAAAAGGCCGGCCCTTTTGACTTGGTCAAAAGGTGTCGGGCCGGCCCATGGCAAGCTTGTTAACGGCCTGTTCACATATAGCCTCTTTACAGCCCGCTAACCCAGGGCCCGTTTATGGCCTATCTGAATTAGGCCTAGTAGCGTCATCTGGGCCGTCCAATATAATTCCAGCCCGTTTTAACTTCCGGCCCATGACGTCTTTTGGCCCATATGAGGCCCTTAGTAACCCTCGGCCCATTAACGGCCCGTGGTAAAACTGGCCCGTAATGAACAGTGTATCACTTTATACCCATTAATGGCCCATTATTCCGTTGGGCCATTTCCAGCCCATGTTATCTCTCGGCCTTCTCAGGGCCCATTTATTCTTGGGCTCATTTCCAGCATTCGTTTACTTTCGGCCCGTTACTGTCATTTTGTGCTTGTGGGCCAAATACAGCATGTGGTTACAGTCAGCCCGTTTGTGGCCCGTTAATATGTTGGGCTATTTTCATAGCATCATCAAATACGGCTTATTAACGACGGCCCGTTATGGTTGGCCCATGAATGGACGATTTCAACTCTAGCCCATTTACAACCATAATGTGGTCTGTTATTGGCCCATGTTTGGCCAACCGATCATACGGCCCGTAGAAGGCCCATAGATGATACGGCCAATAGAAGGCCCATTGTGTCTATGCCCCGTAGATGGCCCATTGTTTCTATGGCCCTTAGAAGGCCCGTTGTTTCTATGGCCCGTAGGAGGCCCATGTTAACTACAGTAAATATGTAGCCCATTGTTAATGTGGCCTAGTTTTAAAAAATAGGTTATTGCGGCCACTAGCAAACCGCGGAAAAAGAACTGCACTGACTACAAGGAAAAAAATAAACAAGACAATAGAAATAAATAAGCAAGCAACTTATGCCAGGCTATCATGGCTATTACACATATTACATCCACTGGGCATCAAAGTTCAGCACAAGTGCAAATATAGGGAACAAAGCAGCATACAAATGCTGCAGGAAAACAAGTTCAGAACTGAAACCACTTTAGAAGAGCTCAAGAAACAATATCCTAGGTACCCATAATGCTGGCAAGATGCTTAGCAAGCTTATTAACTTTCTCTTGTTTGGCGCTTAAATCCTCCAGCACTTGTTGTTGCACCAGAAAGTATGTATCTAAATTCTGCAGGGACTTCCTCAGTACTTCGGCTTCTTGTCGCATAACATCTGATCGATCTCTTTCAAGTTGAAGTTGAGACTCAAGAAGCCGAACTGATTCAGGCAATGAGTTCGAAGAGCTGGTGCCAGCAGTAGTAGCCAGTAAGTCGAACACTACATCAAGACATGACTTTAGGGTTGTCTCAGTGTCTTCAATATAGTTTTTATCAGCTTTCTTAGAGAACAACGGGGATGTCTCACTATCTTGAACCTGATCTGCATTACTTCCTTTACCATTGCATAACAGGGTACTCTTGTCCAATATTTTATCCACGTTCTAAAGGAGAAACAAACAAACACATCACATGTTTACAATGTAGTATATGAAACTCATTTTGGTAAACCAGTTCAGTAGTAAGGTGGACAGGATAACATCATGAAACAAACATATATCTATGTAGTAGTCACTGTATGGTCTATATCATTCTAGTTTATGTTGCCAAATCAAGATAGATACAGTTCGAATCATATCTATTTAAGACAAAGCAGCATAGGCAGAATATAAGTGTGGGAAACTACATAGCAATAACAACACATGTAATGTGCATGGCATGAGAACATAACTGTTTATTCAATTGAAACTGAAATCAACATAGAGCAAGTTATAATAGCACACACGTTAAAGAAACAGGTTTAAAACATACCTGTTGCGCCATTGGAGTTTCAATTGCATCCTTCAAATTTGAAATTAGTTGGTATGAGTAAATACAGTGATGCAAGAGAAAAGTAGTATGAACCATAGCTACGGAACCTGACCTGAGAACAATTCTTCTGCTGCTTTAAGCGTTGACTTGGGGTTCGGAGTGATGGTCCTTGTGCTTTGGGCACTGCAGTTACCTTACTAACTGCTCATGTTTGGGTGCTCTATGGTGGAGACGGTGCTATGTCAACGGGAACTGGGTTACTATCTGCTGGGATTGGGGTTAGAAGGGGTGTAGCTGGTTCTCTGTCCAACTGGGTAGGGGTACAATCTGCGTGAGTCTAGGTTATGTGTGGTGGGGCTGGTTCTTGGGCAAGTACAACCGTGGTTCTATCTCCATCGACAGGTAGCACGATCTTTTCTAAAGACCGTGTTTTTACTCCCACAGATACTGCCATCACCCCCTTCAATTGAAATGGCTGATAAACAAGAAAAGTAATTGAATGTACACACATTGTAAGATAGACATGTGCAATGGTAGTAGGAAGAAAACAAGGCATGCAATAATTCACATTTATGTTGTCTAACCAAATAGAATAGCAGGATATAATTTCAAATATATGATGGCTAATTAAACAGGATAGCATGACGCAATTTCGCATGTATGATGGCTAACTAAACAAGATAGAATGACATACTTCAAAATATGATGACTATGTAAACAGGATGACATGATATTAATATACGATGTGTCTATTAAAGTGGTTGGCATGCCATAAATCACAAACATGACGTCGATGGAAGCATGATGGCACGATATAATTCACGGATATAATGACATAATTCAAAATATGATGACTATGTGAACATGATGAGATGATATAACTATATTATGTCTTTAGACAATGGGTTGGCATGCCATAATTCAGATACATGCTGTCTATGTAAACATCATGGCATGATATAATTCAAATATATGATTTATATAATAAGGAAGTGAGTAGAGGGCAATCGCATATATGATGTGTCAACTAAGGAGATGGCATTCAATATCGTGTATATGATGTAAAAACTAAGCATTGCAATACAACATATGCATGATATGAGTAATATAACCCGTTTGAGCATACACCTCAGGGGGATAATAGGATTGGTCATCTACCTCTGAATCCTCCTCTGAAGAGGTATCTGTAACCAGCAACATATCTGCTTCACCAGGTAGCATTGTCTGCTCTGAAGACCTTGTTTTCACTCCAGATTTCTCCATCACCAGTTCAAATGGCCGATGCACAGGAAGAGCAGTTGAATATACAAACATTGTCGACAAAAGCAATGAGAAATACAAAAAAAGGACGGCATGATATAATTAACATATATGACGCTTGGCTAAACAGCATGGCATTGCATAATTCACATATATAATGCCTTGCAACAAGATAGCATTGCATAATTCACATATATAATGTCTTGCAAAAAGATGGCATTGCATAATTCACATATATGGTAATTAGACACTAAACAGGTGGCATTCATACAAATCATGTCTAAACTAAGCAAATGACATAGCAATGCAAGATACCATACGCATGATATGAACAACATAACCCTGCCAAGTTAGAGCATGCACCTCGGGGGGGGGGGGGATAGGACTGGTCATCTGTCTCTGAATCCTCCTCTAAGGAGCTATCTGTAACCAGCAAGACATGTGCTTCATTAGATAGCATTGTCTGCTCTGAAGACCTTGTTTCGACTCCAGATTTTTCCATGATCGTGTCGAATGGCTGATGCACAGGAAGAGTAATTGAATGTACTAAAATTGTTGACAAATTTAACACGTAATAAAAAATGATGTCATGATATAATTCACATATAAGATGACTGGCTAACCAGGGTGGCATTGCAAAATTCACATATATGATGCCTGGCTAAACAAGATGGCATTGCATGATTCACATATACGATAAAGAAACTAAATAGATCGCATTGACACAAAGCATGTCTAAACTAAGCAGATGACATCTTTGATGTATACAGTAAGCAATGCAAGGCACCATATGTATGATATTACCAACATCAACATGCCAAGTTAGAGCGAAGACCTCATGGGGTAAATAGGAGTGGTCTTCTGCTTCTGAACCCCCCTTAGAACAGTTATCTTCCTCTTGCTTACGATCCGAAATGGGTGGAGGGGTGCTTCCTTTGAGCCCACCATGGAGCGATGTCTGCATGAAATTTTATTGCCATGCAAGGCTCGTCTCTTTTGCTCTACATGTTCAATTCCATTGTGTACAATAACTGACATGCATAGGAATAAAACATAGTGACATTATGTAAGGAGTGCATGCACAAATCCAGAGTGAAGGTAGCAAACTGTGGATAGACCCAAAACCAATGATAGCAGGCAGATAATAGCTTTAGTTAAAAAATACACATAATGGCTCCTTTAATTTTTGTTTGCACCCAACATGAAACTCATAGTAGACACCCGAGATTAACCAGATAGTAGACAGATAGTACTAAATGCTGCCCCAACATGTACCCCACAACCATTTAAAAACTCAAGTTTCGGCATAAGTTTGGACCTGAGTCGGAGTCTAATAGGTGAACATGATGATAAAGTAGCATGTCATCATATTAAGTGATGCATAACGTAAGCAGACACGGAAGAGTGCAACCTTTCTTGCGGACCCGTGTTGTCCTCAAGGTCATCTGCTCAGTTGATGATGGTAATGCAGTTTTCATGGCTGCCGGCGGCGGGGAAGAAGATCTGAGGCGTCGAAAGATAGTCCGGAGAGCGGATCCCTGCTGTGGTGAACCCTTCCGTCGTTGGAGTAGCTGAGCTGGGGTGGAACATAGCACCGCAGGAGCAGGACAAACCACACAAGGTTTTCTTTGACACATATCTATAACAGAAGTAATTGTGTAAGGGCTTGTTTGAATTTGAGGATTCTAACAATGAAGGTATAGGAAATAGACCGGAATAGGATAGGAATGCACGTGCAAAACAGAGAATTTAAAAACACATGATTTTTTCCAATTTGGGTGTTTGGTTCACAAGATTTGGAAGATCACAGGATGCAAAGAAGCATGGTGAGATTAAGTCAAACCACAAGAAGTGTACAACCTCTTTGGCCAAGCCATGTCGATCTCAGCGTGATTGGGTTGGCCGATGAGGATGCTCTGGCTGACTTGGTATCGGAGGAGGGAAAGAAGATCTTAGGCGTCTGGAGATGGAGCCCGAGCTACTTCTCCGCTGTGATGGAGGGTTTCGTCGTTGGAGCAGCTGCGGTTAGTTGTACGACGCCGAGGCTGAAGCAGGACAAGAGAGAGAACGTTAACCTCAGTGGAATTCTAATAGCATCTCCAATAGATGATGTAAAATACATAACCACAAACTGCTAGATGTATACATCAGCCGCTCATCTCTGAACTTAACTATCGAAACTAAATTTAACTGTCGAAACTAAACTTAACCGTCGAAACTGAATTTTGCTATCGAAACTGAATTTTACTATCGAAACTGAACGCACTAGAGGTGAGGCTACAAGTCAGTCGACTGACTTTTTCATCTCTGGTCAGCCGATTTTGCAGCCGTTGGATACGAAATCAAGGGCCTGCAATTCATCTTCAACCTCCACCCCCCTGAGCTGCCAGCCACCACCGGCCAAATAGCCGCCCCCCGCCGCCCTCGGCCGTCGTTGCGCTGCCCTGCCAGCCCCAAAAACATTCCCCACCGCCGGTCCGCCGCCACCCCGGCCATCCCTGTAGGCCCCCCGTGCTGAGCTTTTTCTCCGGCGATACCCACGCCACCGTCCCACCACCGCCGGCGACCACCGCCCCCACCCTAAACCCTAAGATAGATTGTGGGGTACCTCTCCGGTGAGCCCCCCCTCCCCGCTGCGTCTGGTTCTTCCTTAACTCCGGCGAGCCCCCCCATCACCTGAAAATCGACGGACCCAAAAGTCGATTCAGTCGACTGAAGTGTAGCTAAATCGGAGCAGCCTTGCAAGCAAGAGCAAGAGCGAGAGAAGCAGCGTGAGCAAGAGCAAGAGCAAGAGCAGACCAGGCAGGGGACAGAGAGCAAGAGTAGAGCAGCAGTGCGAGTGAGAGCTAAAGCAGCAGCAGCTCCTACTGATGTGGATGTCGCCGCCGAGGGAGCGACGCCGTGGAGGAAGTGGCCGACGACGCTGCCGTGGATGGAGCTGCGTCGTGTCGGCTCGGGACCGAGCGCCGACAGCACTGTGAGATTGAATCAAGAAGAAAATGCGGCGATTAGTGTACAACCTCTTTGGTGGTGCCGATTAGGCCGCAACTTCATCCGAGGAAAAGGTGATGATGATGCTCTTCCGGTGGTGTAGGTGAAGACGGTGGTGTGGGAATGGAGGTGGCACGAAAGACGAGGGGAATGTTGGGGCAGTGATAACCCACAATTATAGGTGATCGCAACAGTTTTCGAGGGTAAAGTATTCAACCCAAAATTATTGATTCGCAAGGGGAGCCAAAGAATACTCTCAAGTATTAGCAGCTGAGTTGTCAATTCAACCACACCTGGAAACATAATATCCGCAGCAAAGTATTTAGTAGCAAAGTAATATGATAGTAGTGGTAACGGTAGCAAAAGGTAACAGTAGTAAAAGTAATGTTTTTGGTATTTTGTAGTGATGATAGCAATAGCAACGGGAAAGTAAATAAGCGAAGAACAATATATGGAAAGCTCATAGGCAATGGATCGGTGATGGAGAATTATGTCGGATGCGGTTCATCATGTAACAGTCATAACCTAGGGTGACACAGAACTAGATCCTGTTCATCCATGTAATGTAGGCATGTATTCCGAATATAGTCATACGTGCTTATGGAAAAGAACTTGCATGACATCTTTTGTCCTACCACTACAAAAAAATACACTTCTGTGATGATACGTGTTTGTCATAGTAGGTCGCGTTTTTTGTCATGCATGTACATCCATGACGATTTTATGACAGAATCAAGATAGTGATACATGTGCTGTCATAGAAGTGTTCCATGACATTACCAAAATTATCATCACGGAAGTGTCCACTTCCATGACGATAAATCGCACGTCACAGAAGTGCTTTCGTCAAGGGTGACCAACATGTGGCATCCACCGTAACAGAATGCCGTTAAGCTATCGGGTCGGATTTTGGATCCGATAACCCGTTAACAGCCCTGACCAATGGGAAATTTCCATGTGTAAAATTCTGATTGGCCAAAGGAAACATGTGTTGCCTCACCGTTGGGACAGATGTCATCCACTCATTGGACAAGAGGCACCTATGATAGGTCGACACATGGCACGGACCAATAGTGGCCCATTCCGGTGAAAAAGGCCGGCCCAGTAAAAAATAGCAGGCCGGCCCATATAAGGCCTACTTGTGTTAGGTCCATTTAAGCCCACGGCCCATACAAGATGTGCCAATTCGGCCCGTCAATGGCCCGTTAAAGATTTGACACCATTGCAGCCCATCGTTAGTTCGAGTCCGTTAACAGCCCGCTATATATTTGGGCTCAATATCGGCCCGATGAGATTTTGGCCTGTTAACGGCCCATTTAATGGATGGGCCAATTCTTAGGATGTACATCTTTCAGCCTTTTAGCGACCCATTTAAATGTTGGGATAATTTCTGGCCCGATGTGTCTTTCAGCCTGTTGACGGCCCATAAATCTGATGGGCCATTTGTAGTCGGACCTGACTTTCGGCCTTTTAGCGGCCCATTTAAGTGTTGGGCCAATTTTTGGCCTGATGTCACTTTCAGCTTGTTGACGGCCCATAAATCAGTTGGGCCATTTGTAGTCGGACCTGAGTTTTGGCCTTTTAGCGACCCATTTAAATGTTGGGCCAATTCCAGGCCATGTGTGCCTTTCGGCCTATTAACGGACCATAAATGAGTTGGGCCATTTGTAGTCGGACCTTAGTTTTGGCCTTTTAACGGCCCATGCCCTTCATGGTCCAATACCAGCCCGATTTCTCTTTCGGCCTTCTAAAGGCCCACAACACAGTTGGGCCGTTTACAATATGACCTGACTTTCAACCTCTTAGCGGCCCATGCACTTCATGGTCCAGTACAAGCCCGCTGTCTCTTTCGGCCTGCTAAAGGCCTACAGTATAGTTGGGCCATATGTAGCCCAAACTTAGTAACGACCTGTTAATACCCGTGAAATAAATTGGGTCCACCTGTTGCCCGCTTCAATGTCGGACTGTTAATGACCCGGGAGGTAAGAGGGCCGAGCATTAACTTTCGGCCTAGTAACGGCCCATTAACTTAATGGGCCCACTAAAGTTCGTTCATATCTTTAGGCCAAATTAGATAATTTGATCCCATTACGACGAGCAATTATGCACAGGACCAAAACCGATCAAGCAAAGGTACGGCATACAGGGAATAACGTTGCACATCCAGCATATATCACAGGAAATTACATCCACTGGGCAATCAAAGATTGATGCCAGTGCAAATAAATGAGCGGAACCTAACCATGTACAACATCACAATCTGCAACCTCAGCACGGATGACGCCCATAAGCATGTGGGAAAGTTCTTGCTGCTTTGCTACACTGTCTCTGAAAACATTGATCAGTTGTTGTGTCGCACGACTCTGCACCTCTGATTCATCCACCATTTCCGTCATTGCTTCAGCCATTAATTGGTTCACAAACATACATTTATTCCGTTGCATTCGAGATAGAGGATACTGAACAGATTCAGATGGCGATTTTGGCAGGCTTGTATTATTGATAGTGGAGAGTGTCTCGACCACTGCATCATAACATAAATTAGGACGGGAACCAAACAGATTAATCATGAGTTATTGCCATATTACCTGGCCTAGATTTACTGGAAAGAAACAATGGGGTTGCCTTGCTGTTTTCAGAGTTTGTCTTCTTATCTTCAGCAGCCTGCACAAAATTAACACACTAGCATTGATATCATTGGCTAAGTTAGATAATAGGAAAGCAACATTGACACAACGAACGTTTGGGCAACTATCCTACACTAAATTAACACAATATGGCACAGCTATCATCAGCCAGGTAAGGTAATACGAAAGCAACATTGACACAATGAATGAATGGGCAACTAGAGAAGCACTACAATTCAGTAATGTGCGTGATATGAGATAGTACATTCATGCAGCTCAGTATTCAAAACTACCAGGCAGTTTTCCTTACAAAAATAAAGATTGGCGCCTTTAACATTTTTCTACAACTAATTTTAGATCAGATAAAGGTTAGATTCACGCTGATTAACAAAACACATGCTGATGTAAAAATATAGTGATATATAACAGGTACTTACATCAGCATTGGAGCACAGAGAACTCCCGCAAGATATTTTCCTCGAATACGATCCCAATGGAGGAAGTCTTGTATCGTTTAACCTTATTTTCTAAAAGAGAGATGGGTAAGAAACATGTAGAAAATATGATCAGAATGCTATAAAATTTCATGAAGCGAGGATACGCACACGCTTCTTAGAATGGAGTTGACATTCTTTTGCTGGACTGGAGCGGACTAGTTCTTTGGGCACTGGAATCTGCTTATTATTAGTGGGAGTTGGGTTTCTCTGTGCTGAAGCAGTATCTATGAAAAATGGAGTTGGTTTATTATCTCCTGGCGTTTGGATCTTTTGCAAAGACCTCGTTTGTAACCCTTTAGATTCTAACATAGCCGTCTTCCCCTTGCATGCCTTATATAGAAGAATGGTGATTCAGTTATAAAACATGCTACATCAGAGATGGAATAGGTACTGAAGAATAGAAAGGCATGACATATTGACATGTATTCCCTCCATCTAGAAATAAATGGATGGGTCTAGGCGTATTTCAGTTCTAGATACATCTAGTTTTATCCATTTTTGCGACATTTAATCCGGACGGAGGGAGTATGATGTAAGAGCTAGGGATACGACATGACAACACAATAAAAAACACTGAAAAACCCACTGCAGAACCAAAGTATTCAAACCCACTGATATGAGATAGTACACTCATGCAACTCAGGATGCAAAACTACCAGGCAGTTTTCCTTGCAAAAATCAACATTGTGGCCTTTAATCATACATTTTGCTACTACTAAATTTAGATCAGATAAAGGTTGGATTCACGCTGATTAACAAAATACATGCTGATGTAAAAATATAGTGATATACAATAGGTACTTACATCTACATTGGAGCATAGAGAATTCCTGCAAGAATCTTTCCTCATAAACAATACCATTGCAGAAATTCTTCTATCTGTTAAGCTTATTTTCTAAAAGAGAGATGGGTAAGAAACATGTAGAAAATATGATCAGCATGCTATAAAATTTCATGATGCAAGGATACGCACACGCTTCTTAGAATTGAGTTGACATGTTTTTTCTAGACTAGAGCGGACTAGTTCTTTGGCCACTGGAATCTGCTTATTATTAGTAAGAGTTGGGTTTCTCTGTGCTGGAGTAGTATCTATAAAAACTGGAGTTGGTTTATTATCTCCTGGCGTTTGGATCTTTTGCAAAGGCCTTGTTTGTAACCCTTCAGATTGTAACATAGTCATCTTCCCCTTGCATGCCTTGTATAGAAAAATGGTGCTTTAATTATAAAACATGCGACAACAGAGAGATGGAATAGGTATTGAAGAATAGAAAGGCATGACATATTGACATGTATTCCCTCCATCCGGAAAAAATGGATGGGTCTAGGCGTATTTCAGTTCTAGATACATCCTTTTTTATCCATTTCGGCAACATGTAATCCGGACGGAGGGAGTATGGTGTAAGAGCTAGGGATACGACAGGACAACACGGCAAAAAAACACTAGTTGAATGTAAAACTACATGGTAGTGGAATACGTACAGAAATAACTAAGGCAACATACATGTGTATGATTGGGAAAATAAGATGGCATTGCAACAGAGCACTAGAACAACACTTCAATGTAAAAAAACATGGTATGGTAGACAGATGAAGTACATACTGATGGATAACAATGCATAAGATATTCAGAAGCATGATGTCCAAATTAAGCAGATGGCATTGCGGTAGAGTAGAATGACAGTACTTGAATTTGAAAACATGTTATCATGAATGGAATAGGTACTGAAAAACAGGAAGGCATGACATATTTACATGCATGATCAGCATGCTAAGCGCATGGCATTGCAACAGAGTAGATACACTCTAGGACATTATATGCATGTTGTACCCATATCACAGGCCAAGTTAGAGCAAGGACCTTGTGGGGTGAAGAGGATTCATCATCTTTCTGCAAGTCTTCTGAAGAACTGCCTTTACATGTTCCATCATATTGGGTATCATTGACATCAAGTTTATTGGCCTTTACATTGCTCCGTGAGGTTCTTGTGGATATATCAGTGTGTGCAATTATATCTGACATGCATGGCAGACAACTAGTAGTTAGATTTATGTAATGAGTGCCTGTAGGAGACGGCATAAATAGTAGGACTGGGGTTAACTAGCAGCAACAGGTCTCATAAACTAAAGGGAGAACACAGATGAAAGCTACAGAATATGTATTGTTTGTACTCGAGATTAACTAGATGGCACACAAAAGTATTAAAGAACAACATAGGTAATACTAGAAGTGGTATAATACTATAATCACCAGCCTGTGGGATAGCATTGGCTGATGGATGATAACTATGGAACAACGTTACCTAAAGAACAAGTATCTTAGCTGAACTATGGAACATCGTTAACTCCTGAGCAAGACCCGTAAGAGATCAGCATGAATTTACAATGAAATGTGATGATCTATTTTCCATGCTTAGATGAATAACAAAGCCATAAATGTTGCACACAAGGAAGATGAGGGTACAACCTATCTGGCTGCCATCCATAGGAGTGAGCATCATGTGCTGACTTGTCAATGGCCCTGCAGTTGTTGTGGCCGTCCATGTCGGCCACGCGCATTCGATGCAGGGAACTATTGAGTGGGGACTATAGCTCCCTTCTGGTGTATGCTTCCCTTGTTGGAGCAGCTGCGGTGAGTCGGAAGACGATGTGTCTGAAGATGCAGATAACGCATAATGTTAAGAATGACATATCTCTTTGATCTGAAAAAATACACTAAGAGATCAACAACAAGGTACGAGAGTGGTCACACGTTTGTTGACTAAAGACTAAATTGGGTTCACATGATTTTATTTTATTTTGGTACTGTCCGATCTATGCCGGATGGCTGGCCGTCTTGTGCCTCCCGACTGACACTGTTCGGAATCTTCCTCGAAGAGCCAGCGACCAACGGCAGAGCAGCCTGCCTCTGCCGTCCGTGGCCTCGGCCAAAACCCCGCTCCCCGCCCCACCGCACTGCCGTGGTTGCGCCACCCCCGGGCCAATCCACAAAGACTCCCCGTCATCCAGATCCGGCGGCGGCAGTACCTTCAAGCCACACAACTCTAAAAGATAGCCATCTAAGCGCTGCTTCCGCAGTGAACTTACGTTAGACACCAGCCAACCGGCAGCCTAGGAGCTCCGCCGCCTCGAGGGGTGCTGCTTCCCATTGGGAATCGATTGGCCCAGAATAAAAATTCAGACAACTGACGCCTAAATAAAGTGATTTGAGATGAGGGTGTGACCTATCTGGCGGCATGGTGAAGTAGGCAGGTCCAGCTGCCGAGTCGGTGAGGCCGGCATGGTTGCGGTGGCGACCAACGGCAGGGAAAGAGCTATGTCGCGATGGTCGACGGCTACGCGGAAGCAGCACCGGGACTCTGGACGGATCCGAAGTTGGAGCCGCTCCGGCGCTGTAATGCCCCATATATAACTTGCCATATTTGTATTCCAACTCTTGCCATTTTCGGCACTAAGTTATGATATTCCTAGTTGTGGGTTTCGTCTTCGTTTTGCTTTTGCCTTTGCCATGCATCTCATATCATGTCATCATGTGCATTGCATTTGCATACGTGTTCGTCTCATGCACCCGAGCATTTTCCCCATTGTCCGTTTTGCATTCTGGCACTCCTATGACCTCCGGCGTCCCCTTTTGCCTCTTTTCATGTGCGGGTGTTAAACGTTCTCAGATTGGACCGAGACTTGCCATGCGGCCTTGGTATACTACCGGTAGACCGCCTGTCAAGTTTCGTGCCATTTGGACTTCGTTTGATACTCCAACGGTTAATCGAGGAACCGTAAAGGCCTCATGTGTGTTGCAGCCCAACACCTCTTCAAAGTGTCCCAAAACCCATCTAAACCCCCTCCATCATCTCGGTCGTTCGATCACGATCACGTGGCCGAAAACCGTGCTCAATTTGGAGCCTCCTAGCTCCTTCTATGTATAAATAGGTGCCTCCCCCCCAAAAATTCCGGATCAAACCCTACCCTAACCTTCCCCTCTCCACGCTGGACGTGTCCATCCGCCGCCGGACACGCTGTGCCGCCGCTCATGTCCAATCATAGGGGGCCAGGTGGCAACCACGCCCCACATCACCGCGCGGGCCCGCGAGCCCAAGTCCGGCCCGAACCGGGCCGCAGCCTACCGCCGACCCCGCCGCCTGGCTAGCCTACTCCGCCGCCCGAGCGCGTCGCCGGCCGCGTCCGCCATGTCGCCGCCTCCGCTCCGCCACCAGGTCGCCGGCCACCTCGCCGCCTCGTCTACCTCGACCCCAGCCAGATCCGGTCGAGGAGCGACCGGATCCGGCGTCCCCAAGTCCGGCCATCGCCTCCGCTCGACTCCGGCGAGTCTCCGACCGATGTCTTCGTCGAGCTCCGGCCGTTGCAGCATTTCTGGCGAACCTCAAAGTCCGTGCCAATCTAGATCTAAGAGAAACCCTAGGGTTGACTTTTGCCTCTCACTAAGTCCCAAGTTTTCCATAATTTTAGCATTCTTCATCGCATCATAACTTTGCATCCGTAGCTCCTTTTTGCGCGTGTGATATATCAAATTGTTAGTCTGGATGTGCACTTCATTTCATTCCATTGCACCATGTTCATTTGAATTCATCTTGATGCCCTAAATGCTGTTGCAAGAGTGCTATGTAATGTTAGGTTCTGATTCTTAGCAGATTTTGGACATTTGCCATTTTTGCCATGTTTAATGTGTGCCTCCTATGAACTTGAGCCCTACATGTGTTTTGGGCTATGCCATGTCATCTTTATAGGGGTGTATGCCATGTATTTTTGTGATCATTTTGGTGACTAGCACAAGCATGCAAAGTAGCTCTCGTAATCTTGCTGATTTCAGGGACTTAGAATTCTTCTAAGTCATTTCCCTGATATTATTTTTATGCCATGTATTCATGTTGCTACAGAGTGATCCATGACTCTTTTGAGCATGTTCAGTAAGGATGATTTTGAGATATTGTTATGCTCTATCCATCCATGTCTTTGTTTTCAATTATGGAGTAACCTAGCATGACTCAATCTTGCTCTACTTTTGCTATAAAATGTTCCTGGCAGATTGTTTACGTGTTAATCAATTTTGCCGAGGTTGTTGTAGTTGTTCCATGCATGCTATGAGAGTGTTCTTGCCATGGTTAGATTTTTGACCATGTCTTCTTGTTGGGTGTATGCTTAGTTTGTCATGCATTGCCTTGTGGTGAGTGCATCGAGCTCGCAAACGTGCCTACGTAACTCTGTTTTTGTCATGTTCCAGTTTTCTGCCAAGTCTGAATTTGTTAACGAAACTTGCTATGTTTACATGGTTGCCATTGTATTTTCTGATCCCTTTTGGCTTATGGTCAGTAAGGGACTTTTGTTACATGCTTGGAGTAGTTTCATGCCATGCCTTGCTTTTCCATGATATGTTCCTGTAGCATGTTGTTATCTTGCTCTAAACATTGCTTCATGATGTTAAATCCTGACATGTTATTTTCACTAAGTCTGTGAACCTGATATCTTTTGCACTTTTGCCATGCTTGTTTGAACCTGCTATTGAGTGATTTAGCCGTACTCAGTGTTCATCTTTTGTCAAGCATCTTGAGTGGATCACTGCCATGTGCTTTGTTGCTAAGTTCGAGTGAAGTAGCTTATTTTTCTTGATGCATTTAGAGGGCATCGTGCTGTTAATCGCAGATTGGTGCCATTATTGTTTTGCTTGCCATTTGCGAACCGTGCATCCGATTCCAGTGATCTTTCTATTGATTTCGACCGAAATCAACTCATCTTTCCAGCTGCACTCTTGGTTTGCCAAGTTGAGGCCTATTTCAATCTTTCCCTTCTGAAGCACGCATATGCATTGCATATCACATCCCGCATATCATGCCATGTTTTGCATCATGTTGCTTGCGCATTGCATCGTGGTTGATCGTGGTTCGCTTTGTTTGTGTTCTTGCTTTGGGTAGAGATGGGAGACGAGTACATGATCCAGGAACCCGTTGAGTACGCTTACGAGGATCAAGCTTACGTCAACTCGGAGAACTTTGCAGGCAAGATGACCATACCCTCGAAATCACTTCAATCTTTGCTTGCTAGTTGCTCGCTCTATTGCTATGCCTATGCCACGATACCTACCACATGCTTTATAATGCCTCCCATATTGCCATGTCAAACCTCTAACCCCCCTTGTCCTAGCAAACCATTGTTTGGCTATGTTATCGCTTTGCTTAGCCCTTCTTATAGCGTTGCTAGTTGCAGGTGAAGATTCGAGTTTGTTCCTTGTTGGAACATGTTTATTGTTGGGATATCATTATTATATCTTGTCTATTTTAATGCACCTATATATTTGGTACAGGGTGGAAGGCTCGGCCTTATGCCTGGTGTTTTGTTCCACTCTTTCAGCCCTAGTTTCCGTCATACCGGTGTTATGTTCCTTGATTTTGCGTTCCTTACACGGTTGGGTTATAATGGGAACCCCTTGACAGTTCGCCTTGAATAAAACTCCTCCAGCAAGGCCCAACCTTGGTTTTACCATTTGCCACCTAGCCTTTTTCCCTTGGGTTCCACGGACTCAAGGGTCATCTTTATTTTAAACCCCCCCAGGCCAGTGCTCCTCCGAGTGTTGGTCCGAACTGAGTAGACTGCGGGGCCACTTCGGGGCAACTTGAGGGTTGGTTTTACTCATAGGATGTCTCATCCGGTGTGCCCTGAGAATGAGATATGTGCAGCTCCTGTCGCGATTTGTCGGCACATTCGGGTGGCTTTGCTGGACTTGTTTTACCATTGTCGAGATGTCTTGTAACCGGGATTCCGAGTCTGATCGGGCCATCCTGGGAGAAGGAATATCCTTCGTTGACCGTGAGAGCTTGTGATGGGCTAAGTTGGGACACCCCTGCAGAGATTTGAACTTTCGAAAGCCATGCCCGCGGTTATGGGCAGATGGGAATTTGTTAATGTCCGGTTGTAGAGAACATGAGACTTAACTTAATTAAAATGAATCAACAGCATGTGTAGCCATGATGGTCTAGCGGAGTCCGGGAAGAGAACACGATCTTGGGTTATGCTTGAACGTAAGAAGCCTTGGATCACTTCTTGCTCATAGATTCTCGAACGTGCTTTGCCTTCTCTTCTCACTCTCTTTTGCGTATGTTAGCCACCATATATGCTAGTGCTTGCTGCAGCTCCACCTCATACCTTTTCCCTACCCATAAGCTTAAATAGTCTTGATCGCGAGGGTGTGAGATTGCTGAGTCCCCGTGACTCACAGATTACTTCCAAAACCAGATGCAGGTGCCGATGATACCATTCCAGGAGATGCGACTGAACTCAAGTGGGAGTTCGATGAGGACTCAGGACGATACTACGTTTCCTTTCCAGACGATCAATAGTGGGGCATAGTTGGGGGGATCGGGGATCTTATGCATTTGGGGTTGTCTTTATTTTGGTTCCATAGTCGGACCTTGATTTTATCTGGATGATTGTAATGATTTATTTATGCTATTGTGTGACCTGGCGATTGTAAGCCAACTATGTACCTCTTTTCTTATTCAATACATGAGATGTGTAAAGATTACCCCTCTTGCAACATTGCCTACAATGTGGTTATGCCTCTAAGTCGTGCTCCGACATGTGGGAGATATAGCCGCATCGTGGGTGTTACAAGTTGGTAATCAGAGCCTTCCCCGACTTAGGAGCCCCCTGCTTGATCGAATCGCTGGCGTTGTTGAGTCTAGAAAAAAATGTTTTGAGTATTTTAGGATTATATATATATCGGAGAGTAGGATTCTTTTTACTCCTCAGTCCCTTCGTCTCTCTGGTGAGGCATCTTGACTCTTCTCTTCTCAAATTTCACTAAAAAAAATTTGGATCACGCGGGTATCTTAGAATTGTTTCGATGGTTTTCTGACGAGAATATTGTTCTTGTTGCCTCCTGACATTTAGGGGTTGTGGCAGTGTCCCGGGGAGTTGAGCTCTGAGATGTTGTCGTCACAATTTTATCATTGCAGTTCTGGAATACCTGAGTTTCGCCGACATCGAAAATCTCTTTTATGCAGTTGTTGGTGAGATAACCTCGACGCCACTCAGTACTGGGGCGGGAGTTCGGGAGTATTGCCATAACTCGTATAACAAGATGCTTTTCGAAGGTTGAGGTAAATGATTTCCGAAGGTTTCTTGGTTATGTGTTGAAGGATGGATACAGCTGGATGTAGGATTTGCTAGTTTTGGGTGAGATATTATGCTTCCCCTGTATCCCCAACACCTGATTGCATAACCGGGAAAATTTCGGGAGTTTCATAGGTGGGAATTCATGTAGCTCTAGTATGTCTTCCGCAGATATTTGGTTTGTGATTGGGTAATCCTTACCAAGTATTTGTTCATGTCCGTACCTTGTTGTTTTATTCATCTACCTCTTCCTAAGTGGCTTCTCAATTTATGGAAGTGTGACCATTTAATTTGGAATTCATTCGTTCATTCTTGTTCGGATGTTAAGGCTATATGTTGCAATTTCGATCCATTTGATTCAGCTGAATATATGTCTTTCAAGATGATAATGGATGTCACCCTCTTCAGGATGGCTCCTCCAACGCGTCTGAATCCGGATCCGCCGCCACCACCTCCACCTCCGGAGGCATGGCAAGCTGTGATGGCCGCTACCAACGCCAACAGGAAGATGCTTATGCAACTCTTGCAAGAGCGCAACCTAGGAAACCAAGGCCATGGCAACAATCAAAATCAGTTTGCTACACTCAACTAGTTCCTCGCAAACCAGCCAAAGACCTTCAGTAATTGTGTCGAGGCCACAGACGCTAATGATTGGCTCGTGGATATCTACAAACATTTCGAGTGCAGCAATGTCAGGCCTGAGGACTTTGTCAAGTTTGCCCCGTTCCAACTCAAAGACCAAGCTGCAGAGTGGTATCAACAATACAAAGATTCCAGAGGAGGTCGTGTGATTACCTGGGATGAATTCCGCCAAGACTTCAGAGCTCACCACATTCCTTAGAGTGTTGTTGAGAGCAAGCATGAGGAGTTCTGCAATCTGAAGCAAGGCAGCTTGTCTGTTTACCAATACAACATCATGTTCCAGAAGCTCGCTCGTTTCGCCAAGCAAGACTTCCCTGACTAGAAGAGCATGATTTATTAGTTCAGAGGTGGCCTCAGAGAAGATCTGCAACTAGCTCTTGTGCTTTTTGAGCCGAAGAAGTATGATGAGTTCTACAATATGGCACTAAAGCAAGAGACTGCTGCTACCTCTTGAGCTTGCGTTGGTTTTCCCCGAAGAGGAGAGGATGATGCAGCAGAGTAGCATAAGTATTTCCCTCGGTTTTTGAGAACCAAGGTATCCATCCAATAGGAGGCCACGCTCAAGTACCTCGTACCTGCACAAAATGATAGCTACTCGCAACCAACGCGATTAGGGGTTGTCAATCCATTCACGGTCACTTACGAGAGTGAGATCTGATAGATAGTATATATTTGGTATTTTTGGTATAGAGATGCAAAGTGAAAAGTAAAAGGCAAAGTAAAACAGCAAAGCAAGATTAAAGTGATGGAGATTGATATGATGAGAATAGACCCGGGGGCCATAGGTTTCACTAGTGGCTTCTCTCAAGAGCATAAGTATTCTACGGTGGGTTAACAAATTACTATTGAGCAATTGACAGAATTGAGCATAGTTATGAGAATATGTAGGCATGATCATGTATATAGGCATCACATCCATGACAAGTAGACCGAAACGATTCTGCATCTACTACTATCACTCCACTCAGCGACCGATATCCAGCATGCATCAAGAGTATTAAGTTAAAAACAGAGTAACGCTTGAAGCAAGATGACATGATGTAGAGAGATAAATTCATGCAATATGAAATAAACCCCATCTTGTTATCCTCGATGGCAACGATACAATAAGTGCCTTGCTGCCCCTTCTGTCACTTGGAAAGGACACCGCAAGGTCGAACCCAAAGCTAAGCACTTCTCCCATGGCAAGAAAAACCAATCTAGTAGGCCAAACCAAATTGATAATTCGAAGAGACTTGCAAAGATAACCAATCATACATAAAAGAATTTAGAGAAGATTCAAATATTATTCATAGATAGACTTGATCATAAACCCACAATTCATCGGTCTCAACAAACACACCGCAAAAAAGAAGAAGATTACATCGAATAGATCTCCATGAGAGAGGGGGAGAACTTTGTATTGAGATCCAAAAAGAGAGAAGAAGCCATCTAGCTACTAAATATGGACCCGATGGTCTGAGGTAAACTACTCAAACTTCATCGGAGAGGCTATGATGATGTAGAAGCCCTCCGTGATGACGGCCCTCTCCGGCGGAGCTCCGGAATAGGCCCCAAGATGGGATCTCGTGGATACAGAAAGTTGCGGCGGTGGAATTAGGTTTTTGGCTCCATATCTGTTCGTTTGGGGGTACGTAGGTATATATAGGAGGAAGAAGTACGTCGGTGGAGCTTCGGTGGGCCCACGAGGGTGGGGGCGCGCCTGGGGGTATAGGGCGCGCCCCCTACCTCGTGCCCACCTCGAAGCTTCCTTGGTGTAGGGTCCAAGTCTCCTGGGTCATATTCAGTGAGAAAATCACGTTCCCGAAGGTTTCATTCCATTTCGACTCCGTTTGATATTCCGTTTCTTTGAAACACTGAAATAGGCAAAAAAAACAGCAATTCTGGGCTGGGCCTCCGGTTAATAGGTTAGTCCCAAAAATAATATAAAAGTGGAAAATAAAGCCCAATATAGTCCAAAATAGTAGATAATATAGCATGGAGCAATCAAAAATTATAGATACGTTGGAGACGTATCAGGCATCCCCAAGCTTAATTCCTGCTCGTCCTCGAGTAGGTAAATGATAAAAAGAGAATTTTTGATGCAGAGTGCTACTTGGCATAATTTCAATGCAAATCTTCTTAATTGTGGTATGAATATTCAGACTAGAAAGATTCAAGACAAAAGTTCATATTGACATAGAGAATAATAATACTTCAAGCAAACCAACAAAGCAATTATGTTTTCTCAAAGTAACCTGGCCAAAGAAAGTTCATCCCTACAAAATCATATAGCTTAGTCATGCTCCATTTTTGTCACACAAGAATGCTCTCATCATGCACAACCCCGATGACAAGCCAAGCAATTGTTTCATACCTTAATAATTTCAAACTCATAAACTTTCACGCAATACATGAGCGTGAGCCATGGATATAGCACTATGGGTGGAATATAATATAATGATGGGGGTTATGTTGAGAAGACAAAAAGGAGAAAGTCTCACATCAACGTGGCTAATCAATGGGCTATGGAGATGCCCATCGATTGATGTTAATGCAAGGAGTAGGGATTGCCATGCAACGGATGCACTAGAGCTATAAATGTATGAAAGCTTAACAAAAGAAACTAAGTGGGCGTGCATCCAACTTGCTTGCTCACGAAGACCTAGGGCACTTGAGGAGGCCCATTGTTGTAATATACAAGCCAAGTTCTATAATGAAAAATTCCCACTAGTATATGAAAGTGACAAAACACGAGACTCTCTATCATGAAGATTTTGAAGCACAAGTGTGGAAAAAGGATAGTAGCATTGCCCCTTTTTATTTATTTTCTTTTTTGGGCCTTCTTTTTTTGGCCTTTCTCTCTTCTTTTTTTGGGATAATGCTCTATTGAATGATGATCATCACACTTCTATTTATTTACAACTCAATGATTACAACTCGATACTAGAACAAAGTATGACTCTATATGGATGCCTCCGGTGGTGTACCGGGATATGCAATGAATGAAGAGTGACAAGTATGAAAGAATTATGAACGGTGGCTTTGCCAAAAATACTATGTCAACTACATTATCATGTTAGCAATATGCAATGATGATTGTGTCATGATAAACTGGATGGTGTAAAGTTGCATGGCAATATATCTCGGAATGGCTATGGAAATGCCATAATAGGTAGGTATGGTGGCTGTTTTGAGGAAGATATAAGGAGGTTTATGTGTGAAAGAGTGTATCATATCACGGGGTTTGGATGCACCGGCGAAGTTTGCACCAACTCTTGATGTGAGAAAGGGCAATGCACGGTACCGTAGAGGCTAGCAATGATGGAAGGGTGAGAGTGTGTATAATCCATGGACTCAACATTATTCATAAAGAACTCATATACTTATTGCAAAAATCTACAAGCCATCAAAAACCAAAGCATTATGTGCATGCTCCTAGGGGGGTAGATTGGTAGGAAAAGACCATCGCTTGTCCCCGACCACCACTCATAAGGAGGACAATCAAATAACACCTCATGTTTCAAATTTGTTGCATAACGTTTACCATACGTGCATGGTACGGGACTTGCAAACTTTAACTCAAGCACTTCTCAAATTCACTATTACTCTATTAGCATGACTTTGATATTACTACCTCCATATCTCAAAACAATTATCAAGCATCCAACTTTTCTTAGTATTCAACGCACTCAAAAGAAAGTTTCACAAATCTTGAATACCAAGCATGTTATTATTAAGCAAATTACCATGCTATTAAAACTCTCAAAATAATTTAAGTGAAGCATGAGAGATCAAAAGTTTCTTTAAAACAAATCCACCACCGTGCTCTAAAAGATCTAAGTGAAGCACATAGAGCAAAATTATAACGCTCAAAAGATATAAGTGAAGCACATAGAGCAAAACTACATAGCTCAAAAGAAATAAGTGAAGCACATAGAGTATTATATCAAATTCTAATTCATGTATGGCTCTCTCAAAAGGTGTGTACAGCAAGGATGATTGTGGCACACTAGCAAACAAAGACACAAATAATACAAGACGCTCCAAGCAAAACACATATCATGTTGATGAATAAAAATATAGCTCCAAGTAAATTACCGATGGAAGTAGACGAAAGAGGGGATGCCTTCAGGGGCATCCCCAAGCTTTGACTTTTTGGTGTCCTTGGATTATCTTGGGGGTGCCATTGGCATCCCCAAGCTTAGGCTCTTGCCACTCCTTGTTCCATAATCCATCAAAAGAATTCACCCAAAACTTGAAAACTTCACAACACAAAACTCAATAGAAATCTCGTGAGCTCCGTTAGAGAAAGAATACAAAAGACCACTTCAAGGTACTGTAATGAACTCATTCTTTATTTATATTGGTGTTAAACCTACTGTATTCCAACTTCTCTATGGATTATAAACTATTTTACTAGCCATAGATTCATCAAAATAAGCAAACAACACACGAAAAACAGAATCTGTCAAAAACAGAACAGTCTGTAGTAATCTGTAATTAACGCAAACTTCTGGAACTCTAACAAATCTACCAAAATTGGAAGACCTATAAAATTTTCTTATTGATCATCAGCAACTGGAATCAGTAATTTATCACATTCTTATGATTTTTAATAATTCGGGCACTGAACGCAAAGTTTCTGGAAATTACAGCAAGATCAAATAACTATCATCCAAGAAGATCCAATAGGTCTAACTTGGCACAAACACTAATTAAAATACAAAACCACATCCAAACAGAAGGTAGATGGGTTATTTATTCCCTAACAGAAGAAAAACACAAAAACTAAAAATAAAATTGGGTTGCCTCCCAACAAGCGCTATCGTTTAACGCCCCTAGCTAGGCATGAAAGCAAGGATAGATCTAGGTATTGCCATCTTTGGTAGGCAATCCATAAGTGGCTCTCATGATAGTTTCATATGGTAATTTTATTTTCTTTCTAGGAAAGTGTTCCATGCCCTTTTTTAATGGAAATTGAAATCTAATATCCCCTTCCTTCATATCAATAATCGCACCAACCGTTCTAAGGAAAGGTCTACCAAGAATAATAGGGCAAGAAGGATTGCAATCTATATCAAGAACAATGAAATCTACAAGCACATAATTTCTATTTGAAACAATAAGAACATCATTAATTCTTCCCATAGGTTTCTTAATAGTGGAATCCACAAGATGCAAGTTTAGAGAGTAATCATCAAAATCGCGGAAATCTAGCAAATCACACAAAGTTTTGGGGATAGTGGAAACACTAGCACCAAAATCACAGAAAGCATAAAACTCATGATTTTTAATTTTAATTTTAATAGTTGGTTCCCACTCATCATAGAGTTTTCTAGGGATAGAAACTTTTAACTCAAGCTTTTCTTCATAAGATTGCATCAAGGCATCAACAATATGTTCGGTAAAGGCTTTCTTTCGACTATATGCATGTGGAGAATTTAGCACGGATTGAAACAAGGAAATACAATCAATTAAAGAGAAACTTTCATAATTAAATTCCTTGAAATCCAATATAGTGGGTTTAGCAACATCTAGATTTTTATTTCTTTCAATCCCACTTTCATCAATTTCATCATAAAGATCTAAATACTCCGAATTTTTAGAACGCCTTCTAGGTAAAGGAAGATCATATTCAGTTTCATCAAGATTCATATTGCAAAACAAAGATTTGATAGGGGACACATCAATAACTTTTAGATCTTCATCTTGATTTTCATAGGAATTGGAAGAACATGCTTTAATAAAGGCATCTTTGGAAGCACGCATCCTAGCGGTTCTTTCCTTGCACTCGTCAATGGAAATTCTCATCGCTTTGAGAGACTCATTGATATCATGCTTGGGAGGAATATATCTAAGCTTTAAAGAATCAATCTCAAGAGAAATTATGTCAATGTTCCTAGCCAAATCATCAACTTTAAGTAATTTCTTTTCAAGCAAAGCATTAAAATTCTTTTGTGAATTCATAAACTCTTTAACACTATTACCAAATTCAGAGGGCATCTTATTATAATTTCCATAAGAGTTGTTGTAGGAATTTCCATAATTATTAGAAGGATTACTAGGATAAGGCCTAGGATAAAAATTCCCTCTATACGCGTTGTTACCAAAATTATTCCTACCAACAAAATTCACATCCATAGATTCATTGTTATTCTCAATCAAAGTAGACAAAGGCATATCATTAGGATCAGAAGAAACACTCTTAGTAGCAAATAATTTCATAAGTTCATCCATCTTTCCACTCAAAACATTGATTTCTTCTATCGCATGCACTTTTTTATTAGAAGATCTTTCAGTATGCCATTGAGAATAATTAACCATAATATTATCTAGGAGTTTAGTAGCATCTCCTAAAGTGATTTCCATAAAAGTTCCTCCCGCGGCCGAATCTAAAAGATTTCTAGAAGCAAAATTCAATCCGGCATAAAATTTTTGTATAATCATCCACAAATTTAAACCATGAGTAGGCCAATTACATATCATTAATTTCATTCTCTCCCAAGCTTGTGCAACATGTTCATGATCAAGTTGCTTAAAATTCATAATATCGTTTCTAAGAGAGATGATCTTAGCGGGAGGAAAATACTTAGAGATAAAAGCATCTTTGCACTTGTTCCAAGAATCAATACTATTTTTAGGCAAAGACGAAAACCAAGCTTTAGCACGATCTCTAAGCGAAAAAGGAAATATCTTCAATTTAACGACATCGTTATCGACATCTTTTTTCTTTTGCATATCACATAAATCAACGAAGCTATTCAGATGAGTAGCGGCATCTTAACTAGGAAGGCCGGCAAATTGATCTTTCATAACAAGATTGTATTGATTTCACAAGATTCAGTATTGGCAAGAGGAGCAATCGGAGTGCTAAGGAAATCATTATTATTGGTATTGGTGAAGTCACACAATTTGGTAGTATCTTGAGCCATCGCTACAAACAAGCAATCCAACACATGAGCAAACAAAAGGCAAGCGAGGAAAAGGCAAACAGAGAAAGGAGGAGGAGAAGGAGAAGGAGAAAGAGAGGGCGAATAAAACGGCAAGCGTGAAGTGGGGGAGAGGAAAACGAGAGGCAAATGGCAACTAATGTAATGCGAGAGATAGGGACTGTGATGGGTACTTGGTATGTTGACTTTTTGTGTAGACTCCCTGGCAACGGCGCCAGAAATTCTTCTTGCTACCTCTGGAGCTTGCGTTGGTTTTCCCCGAAGAGGAGAGGATGATGCAGCAGACTAGCGTAAGTATTTCCCTCAGTTTTTGAGAACCAAGGTATCAATCCAGTAGGAGGCCACTCTCAAGTCACTTGTACCTGCACAAAACGATAGCTACTCGCAACCAACGCAATTAGGGGTTGTCAATCCCTTCACGGTCACTTACGAGAGTGAGATCTGATAGATAGTATTTTTGGTAGTTTTGGTATAGAGATGCAAAGTGAAAAGTAAAAGGCAAAGTAAAAAAGCAAAGAAAGATTAAAGTGATGGAGATTGATATGATGAGAATAGACCCGGGGGCCATAGGTTTCACTAGTGGCTTCTCTCAAGAACATAAGTATTCTACGGTGGGTGAACAAATTACTGTTGAGCAATTGACATAATTGAGCATAGTTATGAGAATATCTAGGCATGATCATGTATATAGGCATCACGTCCGTGACAAGTAGACCGAAACGATTCTGCATCTACTACTATTACTCCACTCATCGACCGCTATCCAGCATGCATCTAGAGTATTAAGTTAAAAACAGAGTAACGCTTTATGCAAGATGACATGATGTAGAGAGATAAATTCATGCAATATGAAATAAACCCCATCTTGTTATCCTCGATGGCAACGATACAATACGTGCCTTGCTGCCCCTTCTGTCACTGGGAAAGGACAACGCAAGATCGAACCCAAAGCTAAGCACTTCTCCCGTGGCAAGAAAAACCAATCTAGTAGGCCAAACCAAACTGATAATTCAAAGAGACTTGCAAAGATAACCAATCATACATAAAAGAATTCAGAGAAGATTCAAATATTATTCATAGATAGACTTGATCATAAACCCACAATTCATTGGTCTCAACAAACACACCGCAAAAAAGAAGAAGATTACATCGAATAGATCTCCACGAGAGAGGGGGAGAACTTTGTATTGAGATCCAAAAAGAGAGAAGAAGCCATCTAGCTACTAACTATGGACCCGAAGGTCTGAGGTAAACTACTCACACTTCATCAGAGAGGCTATGATGATGTAGAAGCCCTCCGTGATGACGTCCCTCTCCGGCGGAGCTCCGGAACAGGCCCCAAGATGGGATCTTGTGGATACAGAAAGTTGCGGCGATGGAATTAGGTTTTTGGCTCCGTATCTGTTCGTTTGGCGGTACATAGGTATATATAGGAGGAAGAAGTACGTCGGTGGAGCTTCGGTGGACCCACGAGGGTGGGGGTGCGCCTGGGGGTATAGGGCGCGCCCCCCTACCTTGTGCCCACCTCGAAGCTTCCTTGGCGTAGGGTCCAAGTCTCCTGGGTCATATTCGGTGAGAAAATCACGTTCCCGAAGGTTTCATTCCGTTTGGACTCCGTTTGATATTCCGTTTCTTTGAAACACTGAAATAGGCAAAAAACTGCAATTCTGGGCTGGGCCTCAGGTTAATAGGTTAGTCCCAAAAATAATAAAAGTGGAAAATAAAGCCCAATATAGTCCAAAACAGTAGATAATATAGCATGGAGCAATCAAAAATTATAGATACGTTGGAGACGTATCAACTGCTCATCTGAAGTGTGATGCTTCCAAGAAGAGATTCTGGGATGCAACTCCTTCTTCTTCAACTCAAGTGGTAGCTAAGTAGCAAAAGTTTTGGTTGCCTCCTCCTCCTCCATTCCGTCAGCCTTATCAGCAGAAGAGCAAAGGTGGCAATGGATCTTCCAACCCACCCAACCCAGGCCATCAGAACAAGACTTCGTCTCATGCTCCAAGATTAAGTGCTCCGTATCATCGTCCGCTCTCAGAGGTCATGTGCAACAAGTGTTAGTAGAAGGGTCACTATGCAAACAAATGCTTCAACTAGAGGCATCTTACTCCTCCTCCTGTGAGATCTGCCAGCACCGCAGTGGTCAAGCATAATCCCAAGTTTGCAAAGGTCAACATGATGAACACAACTCAGGTAGAGGACTCGTGAGAAGTGATCATGGGTAACCTTCCTGTTAACGTTATTCCTGCAAGAGTTCTTTTTGATACTGGTGCATCGCATTCTTTCATGTCATTCCCTTTTGCATCGAAGCACAACACAAAGGTTTTGCCCAAAGTCATGCAAGTTGTTTCTCCCGGAAAGCTTATGACTTCTAGTTTGGTTGCTCCCGATGTCTCTGTCCAATTTGGAGACTATAAATTTCTATCCTCTCCAGTGGTTCTTGGTAACTCGGATATTGATCTTATTCTCGGAATGGACTGGCTTTCTAAGCACAAGGCTCAGCTTGATTGTGCCGCTAGACAGATTCAATTGACACATTCGTATGACGATGTGATCGTCTTTGCTGCTTGTGACGATACCATTCGTCTGTTTTCTCTCAATGAGAAGGGCGAGTTGGATGCCATCTCTCAGATTCCAGTCGTTTGTGATTATCAAGACGTCTTTCCAGAAGAGCTTCCAGGAATGCCTCCTCACCGGCCAGTTGAATTCGTCATTGATCTTGAGCCTAGCACGAAACCTGTTTGCAAACATCCTTACAAGCTTGGACCGGAAGAGTTGAAGGAGCTGAAGAAACAACTCGATATTCAAGAGTGTATGGGTCTGATCCGACCAAGTTCTTCTCCATGGGGTTGTGGTGTTCTTTTTGTCAAGAAGAAGGATGGAACGGACCGACTTTGTGTCGACTACTGTCCATTGAACAAGAAGAGCATAAAGAACAAGTACCCACTTCCCAACATCAACGAGCTTTTCGAACAACTCAACGGTGCTCAAGTATTCTCCAAGCTTGATCTCCGCATGGGCTATCACGAGATTCGCATTCGTGAAGAAGATATCCCCAAGACGGCATTCGGAACAAGCTATGGTTCATACGAATACACTGTCATGTCTTTCGGCCTTGTCAACGCTCCTCCAACATTCTCTCGCATGATGAACTTCATCATCAACCCTTACACAAATGACTTCGTCTTGGTTTATCTCGATGACATTTTGGTCTTTTCCAAGAACAAGGAGGATCATGCCAAGCACTTGAGATTGGTGCTGGATAAACTCAGAGAACATCCGTTCTATGTGAAGTTTTAAAAGTGCGAGTTTTCGCTCGATGAGGTTCTCTACCTTGGGCATATCATCTCCCCAAGGGCATAGCTGTTAATCCTGAGAAGGTGTCTGCAATAGTGAATTGGGAGCCACCTCAGAATGTGAAGCAACTCCGCAGCTTCCTTGGGCTCGCAAGCTATTATAGAAGGTTCATTGAGAACTTCTCAAAGATCGCGAAGCCTCTTTCCAACCTTCTCCAGAAGCATGTGAAGTATGTCTGGTCGCCTGAATGTGACATCGCTTTCAACACCCTCAAAGAGAAGTTAGTCACAACTCCAGTTCTAACTCCTCCTGATGAATCCAAACTGTTTGACGTTTTTTGTGATGCTTCCCTGCAAGGTCTTGGTGCTGTGTGTATGCAAGAGAAGAAAGTTGTGGCCTATACCTCTCGTCAGTTGAAGCCCAACGAAAAGAACTACCCCACTCATGACCTCGAGTTGGCGGCAGTTGTCCATGCTCTTTTAACATGGAAACATCTCTTGTTGGGAAGGAAAGTGGACATCTTCACTGATCATAAGAGTCTCAAGTACATCTTCACTCAGCCAAACCTTAACCTCAGGCAGACTCATTGGGTCAAGATGATTTAAGAGTATAATCCGAGTATCGAATATACTCCAGGCAAGGCCAATGTAATTGCTGACGCATTGAGCAGGAAGGCTTACTGCAACAATTTGATTCTCAAGCCCTACCAGCCAGAGCTTTGTGAAGCTTTCCGCAAACTTAATATCCAAGTAGTTCCTCAAGGATTCCTTGCCAACCTCCAAGTCTCTCCTACTTTGGAAGATCATATTCGTGAGGCTCAACTTCTTGATGCTATGGTGAAGAAGGTGAAGATTGGGAGTGCCAAGAGCCAACCCAAGTACAAGTGCTATCGCCATGATGACAAGGATACTCTATTCTTCGAGGATCGCATTGTTGTTCCTAAGGGTGACCTTCGTAAAGTCATTATGAACAAGGCTCACAATTCACTCCTCTCTATTCATCCCGGAAGTACAAAGATGTACCATGACCTCAAGCAGTCGTATTGGTGGACTCAAATGAACCGCGAGATTGCTCAGTTCGTGAATGAATGTGATGTCTGCAGAAGAATGAAAGCAGAACACCAATGGCCAGCTGGTCTCCTCCAACCTCTTGCCATTCCAGAATGGAAGTTTGACCATATTGAGATGGACTTCATGACTGGTTTTCCCAAGTCCAAGCGTGGCAATGATGCTATCTTCGTTGTCATCGACAAGCTCACTAAAGTGGCTCATTTTCTTCCTATCAAAGAATCTATCACAGCAGCTCAGTTGGCAGAGCTATATACCTCCAGGATTGTCTCTCTACATGGCATTCCGCAGTTCATATCTGCATATCGTGGAAGCATATTTACCTCTAAGTTCTAGGATTCTTTTCAGAATGCCATGGGCACCAACATTCGCTTCAGCACAGCCTTTCATCCTCAAACTAGTGGCCAAGTCGAGCGAGTAAATCAAATTCTTGAAGATATGCTCAGGGTATGTGTCATTTCTTTCGGTATGAAGTGGGAAGATTGTCTTCCATATGCCGAGTTCTCCTACAACAACAGCTTCCAAGCGAGTTCGAGCAAGGCACCATTCGAGTTTCTCTATGGAAGAAAGTGTCATACTCCTCTTAACTGGTCAGAGACTGGTGAACGCCAACTTCTTGGCAAAGACTTGATCACAGAGGCTGAAGAAATGTGTAAAGTCATTCGTGAAAATCTCAAAGCCGTGCAATCGCGCTAGAAGAGTTACTATGATAGCAAGCATCGTCACTTGGCTTTCAAGATCGGAGACCATGTCTACCTCCACGTCTCTCCAATGAAATGTACTCGTCGCTTCGGTATCAAAGGGAAGCTTTCCCCTAGATACGTGGGTCCTTTCAAGATCATTGGCAAAAGAGGCGATCTCACCTATCAACTTGAGATTCCATCCAACTTTGCAAATGTGCACGACGTGTTTCACGTGTCTCAGCTCCGCAAGTGTTTCAAGACTCCTGACCGCACCATCAACTTTGAAGAGATTGATCTCCAAGAAGACCTGTCTTATCATGAGCATCCCGTTGCTATTCTTGATGAAACTGAGCGCAAGACTCGCAACAAGTCTATCAAATTCCTGAAAGTGAAGTGGTCTCATCATTCCGACCGTGAAGCCACCTGGGAACGCGAGGACCACCTCCATTCCGAATACCCAGAGTTTTTCCAGTCCTAGATCTCTGAACGAGATCCTTTCGTAGTGGTGGAGTGTTGTAATTCCCCATATGTAACTTGCTATATTTGTATTCCAACTCTTGCCATTTTTGGTACTAAGTTATGATATTCCATGTTGTGGGTTTCATCTTTGTTTTGCTTTTGCCTTTGCCATGCATCTCATATCATGTCATCATGTGCATCACATTTGCATACGTGTTCGTCACCCGAGCATTTTCCCCGTTGTCCGTTTTGCATTCCGGTACTCCTATGACCTCCAGCATCGCCTTTTGCCTCTTTTCGTGTGTGGGTGTTAAAATTTCTCGGATTGGACTGAGACTTGCCATGCGGCCTTGGTATACTACCGGTAGACCGCCTGTCAAGTTTCGTGCCATTTGGACTTTGTTTGATACTCCAACGGTTAACCGAGGAACAGTAAAGGCCTCGTGTGTGTTGCAGCCCAACACCTCTCCAAAGTGGCCCAAAACCCACCTAAACCCCCTCCATCATTTCGCTCGGTCAATCACGATCGCATGGCCGAAAACTGTGCTCAATTTGGAGACTCCTAGCTCCTTCTATGTATAAATAGGTGCCTCCCCCCAAAAATCCCGGATCAAACCCTACCCTAACCTTCCCCTCTCCGCGCCAGACGTGTCCGTCCGCCGTCGGACACGCCGTGCCACCGCCCGCGTCCAATCACAGGGGGCCACGTGGCGACCGCGCCTCACATCGCTGCACGGGCCCGCGAGCCAAAGTCTGGCCCCCGTCGTGCCCGAACCGGGCCGCCGCCTACCGCCGCCTACCACCGACCCCGCCGCCCGGCTAGCCTACTCCGCCACCCGAGCGCGTCGCCGGCCGCCTCCGCCACGTTGCCGCCTCCGCTCCGCCACCAGGACTCCGGCCACCTCGCCGCCTCGTCTACCTCGACCTCGGCCAGATCCGCCCCCAAGTCCGGCCACCGCCTCCGCTCGACTCTGGCGAGTCTCCGGCCGCCGTCTTCGTCGAGCTCCATCCGTTGCAGCGTTTCCGGCGAACCTCGAAGTCCGTGCCAATCCAGATCTGAGAGAAACCCTAGGGTTGACTTTTGCCTCTCTCTAAGTCCCCAGTTTTCCATAATTTTAGCATTCTTCATTGCATCATAACTTTGCATCCGTAGCTCCGTTTTGCGTGTGTGATATATGAAATTGTTCGTCTGGATGTGCACTTCATTTCATTCCATTGCACCATGTTCATTTGAGTTCATCTTGATGCCCTAAATGCTGTTGCAAGAGTGCTATGTAATGTTAGGTTCTGATTCTTAGCAGATTTTGGACATTTGCCATTTTTGCCATGTTTAATGTGTGCCTCCTATGAACTTGAGCCCTACATGTGTTTTGGGCTATGACATGTCATCTTTACAGGGGTGTATGCCATGTATTTTTGTGATCATTGTGGTGACTAGCACAAGGATGCAAAGTAGCTCTCGTAATGTTGCTGATTTCAGGGACTTAGAATTCTTCTAAGTCATTTCCCTGATGTTATTTGTATGCCATGTATTCATGTTGCTACGAATTGATCCATGACTATTTTGAGCATGTTCAGTAAGGATGATTTTGAGATATTGTTATGCTCTATCCATCCATGTCTTTGTTTGAAATTATTGAGTAACCTAGCATGACTCAATCTTGCTCTACTTTTGCTATAAAGTGTTTCTGGCAGATTGTTTACGTGTTAATCAATTTTGCCGAGGTTGTTGTAGTTGTTCCATGCATGCTATGAGAGTGTTCTTGCCATGGTTAGCTTTTTGATCATGTCTTCTTGCTGGGTGTATGCTTAGTTTGTCATGCAATGCCTTGTGGTGAGTGCATCGACCTCGCAAACATGCCTATGTAACTCTGTTTTTGCCATGTTCCAGTTTTCTGCCAAGTCTGAATTTATTAACGAAACTTGCTATGTTTACATGGTTGCCATACTATTTTCTGATCCCTTTTGGCTTATGGTCAGTAAGGGACTTTTGTTACATGCTTGGAGTAGTTTCATGCCATGCCTTGCTTTGACATGATATGTTCCTGTAGCATTTTGTTATCTTTCTCTAAGCATTACTTCATGATGTTAAATCCTGGCATGTTGTTATTTTCAGTAAGTCTATGAACCTGATATCTTTTGCACTTTTGCCGTGCTTGTTTGAACCTGCTATTGAGTGATTTAGCCGTAGCTCAGTGTTCATCATTTGTCAAGCATCTTGAGTGGATCACTGCCATGTGCTTTGTTGCTAAGTTAGAGTGCAGTAGCTTATTTTTCTTGATGCTTTTAGAGGGCATCGTGTTGTAAATCGCAGATTGGTGCCATTATTGTTTTGCTTGCCATTTGCAAACCATGCATCCGATTCCGGTGATATTTATATCGATTTCGACCAATATCAACTCATCTTTCCAGCGGCACTCTTGGTTTGCCAAGTTGACGCCTGGTTCAATATTTCCCTTCCGAAGCACACATATGCATTGCATATCACATCTCGCATATCATGCCATGTTTTGCATCATGTTGCTTGCGCATTTAACCGTGGTTAACTGTGGTTCCCTTTGCTTGTGTTCTTTCTTTGGGTAGAGCCGGGAGACGAGTACGTGATTGAGGAACCCGTTGAGTACGCTTACGAGGATCAAGCTTACGTCAACTCGGAGAACTTTGCAGGCAAGATGACCATACCCTCGAAATCACTTCTATCTTTTCTTGCTAGTTGCTCACTCTATTGCTATGCCTATGCCACGATACCTACCACATGCTTTATCATGCCTCCCATATTGCCATGTCAAACCTCTAACCCACCTTGTCCTAGCAAAGCATTGTTTGACTATGTTACCGCTTTGCTCAGCCCTTCTTATAGCATTGCTAGTTGCAGGTGAAGATTGGAGTTTGTTCCTTGTTGGAACATGTTTATTGTTCTGATATCAGTATTATATCTTGTCTATTTTAATGCACCTATATATTTGGTAAAGGGTGGAAGGCTCGGCCTTATTCCTGGTGTTTTGTTCCACTCTTGCCGCCCTAGTTTCCGTCATACCGGTGTTATGTTCCTTGATTTTGCGTTCCTTACATGGTTGGGTTATAATGGGAACCCCTTGACAGTTCGCCTTGAATAAAACTCCTCCAGCAAGGCCCAACCTTGGTTTTACCATTTGCCACCTAGCCTTTTTTCCATGGGCTCCACGGACTCAAGGGTCATCTTTATTTTAAACCCCCCCGGGCTAGTGCTCCTTTGAGTGTTGGTCCGAACCGAGTAGACTGCAGGGCCACCTCGGGGCAACTTGAGGGTTGATTTTACTCGTAGGACGTCTCATCCGGTGTGCCCTGAGAACGAGATATGTATAGCTCCTATCGGGATTTGTCGGCACATTCAGGTGGCTTTGCTGGACTTGTTTTACCATTGTTGAGATGTCTTGTAACCGGGATTCCGAGTCTGATCGGGCCGTCCTGGGAGAAGGAATATCCATCATTGACCGTGAGAGCTTGTGATGGGCTAAGTTGGGACACCCCTACAGGGATTTGAACTTTTGAAAGCCGTGCCCGTGGTTATGGGCAGATGGGAATTTGTTAATGTCCAGTTGTAGAGAACCTGAAACATAACTTAATTAAAATGAATCAACAACGTGTGTAGCCGTGATGGTCTCTTTTCGGCGGAGTCCGGGAAGAGAACACGGTCTCGGGTTATGCTTGAACGTAAGTAGTCTTGGATCACTTCTTCCTCATAGATTCTCGAACGTGCTTTGCCTTCTCTTCTCGCTCTCTATTGTGTATGTTAGCCACCATATATGCTAGTGCTTGCTGCAGCTCCACCTCATACCTTTTCCCTACCCATAAGCTTAACTAGTCTTGATCGCAAGGGTGTGAGATTGCTGAGTACCCGTGACTCACAGATTACTTCCAAAACCAGATGCAGGTGCCGATGATACCATTCCAGGAGATGCGACTGAACTCAAGTGGGAGTTCGATGAGGACTCAGGACGATACTACGTTTCCTTTCTAGACGATCAATAGTGGAGCCCAGTTGGGGGGATCAGGGATCTTATGAATTTGGGGTTGTCTTTATTTTGGTTCCGTAGTCGGACCTTGATTGTATCTGGATGATTGTAATTATTTATTTATGCTATTGTGTGACATGGCGATTGTAAGCCAACTATGTACCTCTTTTCTTATTCAGTACATGGGATGTGTAAAGATTACCCCTCTTGCGACATTTCCTACAATGCAGTTATTCCTCTAAGTCGTGCTCCGACACATGGGAGATATAGCCGCATCGTGGGTGTTACAGGTGCCGTGAACAACAGCGGGGGTGAATCGGCTCCGGTACGGTTCACACGGCCGTCGTCGAGGCAGCACCAGCAACAGAGAGTAAGAGGCACACGGCCTAGTGCACGACGGCAAATCGACAGCGTCTCCGGCATTAGGGAGGAGGGCGACTATGAAATTGGTGCGGTGGGGGCGCCATGGAGGTGGGGCTGAGGTTTCGCGGCTCGGGAGAAGGGAGCTTCCCGGGGAGAAGGTGATTTGGCACCCACGAGGTATGAATGGG
>NC_041390.1:412290093-412291063 GCF_002162155.2 Triticum dicoccoides | reverse complement strand
AGGGGAGTGGAACCATATCTTACGGACGCATTTGTCTGAAATGTGAGGGGGAGTTAAAGTTATACCCTTGCCTATAGGCTTCTCGGCTTGGGTATGGGCGGGAGCGATTTCGGGCGAGGCGGGCATGTTTTGAACTATAGTGGGCGCGAGCGATTTCGGGCGAGGAGAGCGTGTTTTGAAATAGTGGGCGCGAGCTATTTCGGGCAAGGAGAGCATGTTTTACCGACCATGGTTTATGAATTATTCGGCGCATGTCATTTCGGCCGAGGAGAAGGCGCACTTGGATGAAGTTACGAACCTACCCTCGATGTACAACGGGCCAATTGATGCGTGTCCCACATAGGACGGTAATTTCACGTCTCCCATTTATTTGCTTGGGTGAATTCCACCAAGTAGAGAGGATGTTTAACGGTTTGTTCAAATTTTGGGAGAACGAGCATCCACGTCTACCTTACCAAGTCGATTCAGATCAAATTTTGAAAGATTAGCTTGCCAGTTATTTTTTAGATGGAGAGATGATGCTCGGGAGTAATGTGTTTTTACATGCTCATTGCTAGCGATTTACTATATGGCAAATAGTTGACCCACTCAAAAACGCGAATCAAACCCAAAATGAAATATCTCGATTCAATGAAATAGCTCGTTTAGTAGGTCAAAATAGTGAACTAAATCCAAAATTGAACACCTCAATCGAGTAGCATGTTGTACAGTATTGTAGTACTCCATGAACATGTTGGAAGTCAAATTAATGAACTTGTTTGATATATGCATATATCCGTTCATGTGTGGATTGCAGACAACATGTTCTCCAATTTAAATATTTGAATGCAAGTTTATATCGAAACATGGTTTATATCAGTCTTTGATGCATAAAACGCGACCTCCCCCTCTCCCGGACTCCTGTTCTCTCTCTCTCTCTCTCTCTCTCTCTCTCTCTCTCTCTCTCTCTCTCTCTCTCTCTCTCTCTCGC
>NC_041390.1:412256887-412289751 GCF_002162155.2 Triticum dicoccoides | reverse complement strand
TCTTCAATTCTGTCGCACGCATCCGACACAAAAACCTTGTTGGTCCCTCTCCCTTTCTCTCTCTCTCTCTCTCTCTCTCTAGTTCGCATGCATATATACACCATCTATAGGCTCTCTCGCACACTATGTATGATACTCTAGCTAGTCCAAGCTAGATATCTTGGGTGCACTCATCGTACGCACACAAATTCCTTGGCTCTTTGCCCGTAACTCTCTCATGCACCACTATGTCGTCTCGGAGCTCTTCCCCCCTCTCTCAAACTCTCCATCCACTTGGGTCACACATACACATGCATATCTCACTCGCACTCGATAGGCCCATCTAAAACTCTATCTCTCCCCCTCGTTCTCTCTCCATCTCACATGCGCACACACACAATCTCATGCCCAGCTAGCCAAGTATGATGGTCTCTCACTCAATTGTAGGCACACGCAGTCCCCCCTATATGTATATGACTAGCTAATCTTAGTCTCCATCACAAACATGTGCATGGTCTATCTCATTTCTCTCGGGGCATCTTTCTATCGTGCACGCACTCCCTCGATCTCCCACCCATATAGTCCCCTCACGATCTCGACGAGATCTCTCTATCGCAAACACACCCTCTCTCCCTCCCCATGCGTCCATGCCATCCATGTGTCCCTCTCGACCTTTGTTCCTTGTTGGCCAGACCTCTATTGGACATGTGCTAAAGGGGTGTCTCTCTCCGTTGCAAACAATCACACACTAGCTATCTTCGTGTATCTCCTCGCCTCGCTTTTCCATCTCGGAGATGCATGCTTCATATGTTCACATAAGAAACGAAAAAACACACACTCTCTCTAATTTATCGTTTGTTGTCACTTTATCTTTCACACACATACTCTTTTTGCACACTTACTCATTCTCCTTCACACGCACTTGATCTGTCTTGACTGAGGCACTCTCCTCGGTCCATAGCATATAGATTTATTGAAAAGTCAAACATCACAAAGTTTGACCATGTACGTGGAGAAAATGAATTACATCTAGTACAACAAACATATACCATTAGATGTAGTTTTGTATGATGTATCTTTGGTATTGTAGATATAAATAACATTTGCGTAAACCTGATCAAAGTTTCCAAAGTTTGACTTCTAAAAAATTTATATGCACTGCATTATCGAGCAGATGGAATATCTCTTTCCCCCTCTCAGCTATCTGACCTAGCTCTCAGCCTTATCGGGGCTCCTCAATCTCTCTCAAACTTTATCGGTCAGTTTGGTTCGTGACCTGACATCATGCCTTGATGGCCAGTACTGCCTGGTGTGGACGTGAGATGTAAAATATTTCTGCCTGGCTAGGCTTGTGTGGTGCTGAAGCGTTTGGTTCATGCCTGGGCTAGGCAAAGCGTCAACGTCCCATCAATCTATCCATGCATCAATTATTTAATGCTAATATCCATCCATGTTGCTGTTAGCCTCGTGGCCACACGACCAAGCATGGCCAGGCGTTCGAAATCGGTCGCCTGGGCCAGGCTACTTGCAATGTCTGGAGTTCGGCCAGGCTAATTAAAGTGCAAGGGAACCCAGTCCAGGCGGGCTTTCTTTTTCACAGGTTAGCAACCAAACAAGCGTGCATGAAATCCAGCCACAACCCTAGGACAGGCAAAAGATGCTCAGGACGCAAGCCAAACTGGGCTTATATCTCACTGGTTCACACATACACATGTCTCGCTCGCGCTATACATATAGACCCATCCAACACTCTCCGCCCTTGTTCTGTCTCCATGTGACACGCACCCCCTAAGTACCATAATCCCTCACTCCATCATAGGCGCAAGCACTCCCCCCTCCTAAGTATGATTATCTCTTACTAGCCATCAGGAACACATGTATTGTCTCCTTCCATCCATACGTCTATCTCGATATCTCTCGGGGCATCTTCTATCGTGCACACACCTTGTCACTCGATCTCCCACCCATGTAGTCCCATCACGATCTCCAGGGGATCTCTCTATGACAAACATACACTCCCTCCTCCCCATGTCTGCATTTTCTCCATACGTCTCTCTCGACCTCTCTCCCTTGTTTGTCCGACCCCTCTTGGCCACATGCTAGGGGTCTTGCTCTCTCGGTTCCAAACAACCACACACTATCTCCTCACCTTGCCTCCGTTGTCGAAGATGCATGTGTGATATGTTTTCATAAGACACGCACGTTTTTCTCTACTTTTATCATGTATTGTCCATGTCTCTTTCACACACGCACACACACTTTTTTCACTCTCTCTCTCTCTCTCTCTCTAGTTAGGGACTCTGTCACGTCCATAAGCATATGGATGTTTTGAAAAGTCAAACCTCAGAAAAGTTTGACCAGGTATATGTGGAGAAACACGTTTACATCTGGAACAATCATTAGATTCATCACAACATGTACTTACTTCATACTATCATTTATCTTTGGTGTTGTAGATATAAGTAATATCTTTATAAACTTGGTCAAAGTTTCAAAAGTTTGACTTAAAAAAATGTTGGAACTACATTATCGAACGGAGGGAGTAGCTCTTTCTCTCTCTCTCTGCTATCTCTCACGGGCCTCCCCTCTCACTCGACCTCTCTATACCGACGAATTATACTCTCACTGTGTCAGCGTATAGCTCAGTATATTGTTTAGTTGACCGGTCAACCAATCCACATGCTGCCTTGTCAGCTCGTGTTCTGTATCTTCGTGTGCTGGCCCATGTCGCAGTGGGTGAAAATAAGTAAACTAGAGGCCCATCTGACACGCGGTGAAGTAAACAAAGTTGAAACCACTCGGGGTAGCACCCCGCATGCTAGTAAATTGAGGGCGCATTGAGGACAAACTTCTTGCGCGCGAAGGACGCACTCGTGCACAATTCACCACTGTGCGGCGGCATGCACAGAAGGACGCACTCGCGCACACCCAGCACACAACACACACCAGCACACGTGTACACCAGCGTCGCCGCCGGTTGAGATGGACGGCGAGGCAGCCAACAAGCGGAGGCGGCTCGAGCCAAAACCGCATCCGTCGAGCCTGGACTTCATCAGCAGCCTCCCCGACGACATGCTGGTCGTCATCATCGGCCTCCTCCCCACAAAATCTGCCGTGCTGACCGCCCTGCTCTCCTGGCGGTGGCGACCCCTCCGGCACTGTGTCCCCCTCAACCTCACTATCGATAGCTGCCTTTGCGACGGGGATTGCAAATGCATGGCCGCAGTCTCCAAGAGAACCTTTCATCACAACTTGTAATATTGCCGTGTCCTATTCCCGCGTTTTCAAAATCCTGCGAATCAAACAGGTCCTGAGTTGGTGATGATGTTGTGCCTCCCATCTTTCACCAATAGCCGTTGGATCTAGATCTGACGCATACAAACCAAGCTTCTCCATTTTTGCAAAAAGATGCCCGCAGTTGTTCCCTATTTACAAACAACTCCTTGTCTCTCACAATCAGCCTTATCTCCTCCCCACCACATCTAGAAGGTCGTGGAAAAATCTGGTGCGATGGCCGCTGTCGGAGTCGTCCACCCCCAATCTTGGTGTTCCGTGCAATGCACAGGCATCTACGCACGGGAAATTATGTCGAACAGGGCTAGTTATAAGCAGGCTAGCTCTAGAGCCATGATGATAGTGACTGCAGACAGTGTGGCTGACTATGGTATGCCGAACACGGCGCCTAGCGTCTGGTGTCATCTCCGGCGCAGGGTCTTGTCACTTCACTGTGAGGAGCAACACGTAATAATTTGACCAACGGGTAGTACAATGCTAGTACTCCTACTACTACATTGGTAGTACTACTACTAGTACTAGTAGCACCACCGTCTGGATTTAGGAGTACTACCATGTCCATCTGGATTTTAGTATTTGACTAGCAATATCTAGTAATGCATGTCACAAAAAATGTACTACTCCCTCTGTAAATAAATACATGGTGTTTTATTCCTATCGGCGAGAGAACTTAATGTTTTTTTGCTAACTAGAGTACTAATAGGATTACATGCAATGAACTAAACACTGCATATCATGTTTGGTAGTCTCAAGTCATTGAAAGCATGCACGGCCCACATCTCTCATTGGTTGATATGTCACGAAATAAGAAACAAGGAGGGAGTTAATGCACCGTGCCTAAGTATTTTGGGATTATTTGGTTTTCGTAAGGTGACTTACACAACATTTTTGTTTACATGCATTAAGATTTTATTAGTTAAATCAAAGGTCAAAACTTGGCGCAAAATGCAAAGGGGACCGATAAACCAGTAAACATCAAACTTCTCTCGTTTGGCCCCAACTAGAGGTCCGGTGAGATGACTATACTACACCGGCACAGAGGGGGACGCAACTTCATTGACTTACGTCAACTGCCTTTGGGTGAATGACATATGGGCCTAGGGGGTGGCTGGCCCACCTATCATACAGCCAAAGGCAGGTGCAGTAGAGGGTCGAGGAGTAGTACGAAATCCTACGCCCCTACGCACGCTAACCAAGGGCAAGAGTGATCACTCGAATCGCAAGATAGGTTGACTAGAAGCTAAGCTAGACCCATGGAGGCGATGAGCGTGAGCATTAGCCGGCTGTGCCAGAGGGTCCACGACACTGGCCTGCGGCCCGGCACCGAGGAACGTCTCCCGGTAGTATTGCTTGAGGCTGCCAGGGCGAGGGGCCGATTGGACGACAGCTTCGTCTCCTTGTTCGACGAGGTCCACGTTGGTTTCCTCGACAAGTTCACCGTCGTCAAGAAGCTTGCGGACGACTTTGACGTTAGCCTCCAGCCGACGCGCCCAGGCTCTGCGATGCCCGCCACCCTCAACGGCCACTATGGTGACAACCTCTTCGACGCACTGGTGGCCCTGCGACTGCCCACCGCCGCGCCGGAGAATGTCCACCTCGAGGTCGCGCTCGCCGCGCAGTGCCTGGCGCCGCAAGACACCATCGACATAATCACCCACCTCTACGGCAAATCGTCCACAAGGACTACTACATGCAAGAGGAGGACGATAGGCCACTGGCCTTCTTGGACCGCAGGGCAACCTTGGACGACACTGTTTAGAAGCATGTTGAGCTCGCCGCCAACGCCGCTGCTCCTCACACGTCGGTTGGTGACCCGATGCACTAGGGCGTGAGGATGTCGTTGATGGATCCGTATGTATTTTTATCTTTCCGTCAAATCCATGTAGTAGTATATGATACTAAAGTAATTATCTTACCTTTCGCATCAACTTCATAATTTTCGTACGTACTCCATGCATGAACGGCGCCAGAACCAAACTTCTCATTACTCTAGGAAAAATCACTATTTTCTATCTATTGGTCGCGCCATGGAGCAGAACCAAATTTTACAAGTTACGAGTTCAAAAGGAAAAGCCTGCTGTGTTCACGTCGCACCCCCACATGGTTGGTCCGGCACGCCGCTCATGCGGGAATGCGTGCGGTGTTGCATTTTCACTTACAAGTGGGACCGCAGTTGAGCAAACCGACTATCGGCAAACCCCCACCTCGCCCACCGCGCGATGGCTGAGAAAACAGGAGGGAGAAGAGATGGCTGTAGCATGGACTCCAAGAAAATTGGTGTCGGATGGGACTCGTGTGGGTCGTGTGTGCCGTACTGCTAGACGTGAATGCTAGTTATGGCCCATGCCACCCCACTATATCGAGCCTATAGCGAGGTACGTAGAACAAATTTCCTGCAGTCCGTGCTCATCCCTCCTCTATATCTCTTCTCAGCCAGCCAGCGGACGCGCGGAGCCCATCATTTGTTTGCTCACATGCGGCAACACATGTTAGTGAAAACGCAAGAGGACCCACTGAACCTGCACATCTTTCACATCGACGTGCTGGTGATGAAAAACAAATCCAATAAAGATCTTCGGTGGCCGCTTTCGGAGTTACTCAAGAGTAGTAAGATTCTATTTACAGTTTAACCCAAGATGCGCATCTCGTGGCTTCAACTACCACTCTATTTTATTTCATGACATGACCTAGATGCTGGATGTCCCACATGTCCGCAAAAGGAGGAAGAACCCGACCAAATCTTCGGTTGTGCTCTCGGATTAGACTAGTTGTGCTAACTTAAAAAATTTACTGTGTACTCCCTCCGTTCCAAAATACTTTTCTTCCATTTGTCCAAAAATGGATGTACCTATATACTAAAACATGTCTAGATACATATATATTTTGACAAATAGAAGGCATGTATTGTGCAATGGAGGGAGTAGAATGGATGCAAGTTTTTGTATTGGGAAGAAGAGTACATCCATATATTGATAGAGCACAATTTAGTAGATGTTCTATCACTTTTAGCTAGCACAGAGGCAAGAGATGAGATTAGTGCACTTGTTGATACTCCTACTAGAATAGAGGCTAGACATGAGACTAGATGCGAGGAAGCAACGTCTACTTCTTTACACTCGAAGAAGAAAGAAGCACGCAAGATCGAGCCTCCACACATCAACAATGAATGCATCGAGAAGGCACTAATCCAACTTACAGGAGTAGTAAAATGTATTCTTGTGGTTCTTGTTTTCTTTGGTCTTGCTTTTCTAGTCAAAATTATCGTTGGAGTTCGTGCAAGACGTAGGTCCGTTTGGGGTCGTGTGTTGGAGTTGGCCTTACAAGTGGGACTGCAGTTAAGGAAACCGACTATCGGCAAACCCCTACCTCGCCCGCCGCGCGATGGCTGAAGTTAGAGAAACGACGAGGTTGAAGAGATTGCTCTAGCATGGACTCCAAGAAATAATATGGTGTCAGATGGATGTCGTGGTGGTGGCATGTGCCGTACTCCTGGACGTGAATGCTTGTTCTGGCCCATGCCACCCTACTATTCCTACTACTTACTCCTACTATATAGTACTAGTATCGAGGATTCGAGGTGCTGGTTACGTACAGCGAACACATTAACATATGGATACAGTAAAAACACCTGCCCGACGCGCAAAGCATGTGAAGCTAGTACAAATAGTGTACTACTATTGTTGATTGGCCTCATCCGATAACCTGTTGCAATGCACGTACAATTATGTATTCGGAAAATATTTTTTTTCCTCGTCGCACCACTCACTCAGAGAAGCGACTCGAAAGCCATTCATAAATTTAGTAAGTTTATCACAGGCATATCATTTTATTACATACAATAGGTCATCAACCCACATCAACAACAAGGATACATAATAAATACTAAAGTTTTCACCACACAACAAATAACAAGAAATTGAATGAACTTCAACTCAACCATTCCTCAGCGTTGGAAACGCTTGCTTTGAACCACAAGTGATTCTCTGGGACGGGCCATCGATTGTCGATCTGGAAACCAACGCAGGACTGATCATCCAGGCTGAAGCGGCCTACTATATCAGGACCAGGGTCGGGAACCACCCAAATGTCCGAGGTATAGAGACAATTTCTTCTCATAAATGGTACTAGTAACGTTGTGTCAACAGCAGTTGGATCGCCTTTCCCCATCATCGGGTAGTTTTGTCCAAGGAAGAGCGAGTTTTCTCCAAGACTATCAATTCTGTACTAGGGAGAAGGAGTTGGCGCTAGCACACTAGTATCCATCCCGAATACCATGCAACGGGTGTTGGAATAGGTCCGGAGAGTGCGACCATGGGAGACTACACCTGCTTCCTTAGCAGTAACATCATCAGTGGGTTGTATACACACAAGAAGAGGTGATCCATCGGAATTAGTTGCCAGGCGCCACAGAGTATATGGGCGCTGCTCGTCCTCATGCCCGTGATCATCACCATCGTCATCTCCCCCTTGGTTATAAAAATTTTCAAGTATAGGTGGTGGGATGTTCACAGGACCTTGGAAACACAAGAAGAAGGTTAATTAGTAAAGGGAAATTTGCTAACCCGCATGCATGTGGATGAAACAATTATAATTACGGTGGAAGACATACGTACCAAAACTACGAGGATCCTATGCAAAAACTGTGCCACGAGTGGTGGCAGCAAACACAAGGCCCTCGTATTGAATTGCATCACAGTACTCATCCGTGTACAGAAACTGATTTTTGAGTAATATCCATCGAGTCAAACCACCAAGGACGACAACAAGCTTGTCGAAGATAGCAACAACTTGATAGTTGTTGTAATTCCAAGAGCGGTTGGGAACTCGACAAATTGCTATCTTACGTAGAAGACAGTCACCATGATCGTATTTGAACGTGCATACAATACCGGTGTGCTCAACCTCTGGGCAGTCTGCTGAGATTTTTGGAAGTGGAACCCGGTCACGAGTGTACACATTCACAAGTTCCCACTCACAGTTGGACCCAATGTAAACAACCCAATCTCCATTTACGCCCGCCCAAGATTTTCCCTCAAGCGATGGCATCTTAACATCATACATATCATTATCAAGCGGCATCAACTGGCACAGGGCGAGGCCTCCGTCGTGCCGGTGCCAGTCATCAGGGTCACGACGAAGAAGATAGGGGAGATCAAACCGCTCCTTGACTCTTGGGTTCTTTGTAATGATGTTATTAGTTGAGTCGACAATGGGCTTGAACGAACCTGCCATGCTAGCCGAGGTGATGACGTCGCACCGATCAATGAGTTCCTCCACCACGTCATCTTTCAGATCGGGGAAAGAATAACGGGGTCGTTTCTGGCCTATTCCCTCCATGGAGAGGACGATTGAACAATGGCAGAAGAAAGGGCGAAGGGCTGAAGGAAAATGGAGGAGGGAGCGGAAGAGCGTGCGACAGCTATTCCAAATCGAGAGGGAAAAGCAAAGAGTCAGTGGACGGTTGCGAGTTTGCCATGGTTCACGAAGAGGCGCCCCGGCCTACATGTCTATTCGGAAATACTCCTACTACTCGCCGTTGTCTCACTGATATGTTGGAACGGGACCACATGCCAACGAAACATGGTTTGTAATTTCTCGTGCAAAATGCGATCTGGCCGCGTTGGCCCAAGGTGCCGCATTAGTTCTCGACCTTTATTTTTTTAATGGCGTGCCGATCAGTTTTGAAGCATGACTAACTGGTACTATACGTAGAGAAAATATAGACTACTCTACCACTACTCCACCTCCAGTACTAGTAGTATAAAAAGATATATAGGCTGGAGCTTGAGCACTTTCTTGCTAAGGGCTGCCCACTTGCTTCTCACACTACCACCCTCTCTCCAGATCCAAAAAAGACGGCCCCTCTCCCCCTCCTCACCGGTGGTCACAGATCCGCCGGGGAAGAAAAGGACGTGCAGTGTTGACGCACTCGTCGTCGGCAAGCGAGGTCACGCACTGACGACAAGGCCGTCCTCTCAGACCTAGCGCACGCGCGGGTGGCCTCCGTCCCCAATCGCGCTGCCGTAGTGTGTGTGGAGGACGACGACCACAAGCGAAGCCACTTCCCACTGACCCTCAGGTATGCTACCTCTTTTCGAACCATAACCTTGTTCTATTGCCCCATTTGCCACGTCATTGCATGTGGATCTTTTTCCACTCCACCATCTTCCCAATTTGCTATCCTCTGCTCTGCTGGCAACGCAGACGAAAACCATAATTTGCACTATTAAAGGAAGCCCTACTTCATGCAAACTAATCCATGTCTGGGTTGAATAAGGAAAGGAAGGGAGACTGTACTGTCCAAGAGAGTAGGCATCGAACCCGCATCTAGGTTGAAAAGGGGAAAATCAGTAATTAAGGAACGAGTCTCATGTCTCTTGGTTGAAGAAGGGTAGAAAGGCATGGCAACGCAATAGAGAATGACCAGGTCGATCGGTTTGTTGTACTCGCATAGGAAAAAGGTGGCTAAAGAGAACAAAAATGGGACGTAATCCACATACGTTGCCTGGATATTTGTTGCTCTGGGCAACCATACCTCCCTGACCACTCTGCGACCATGGAGGTACATCGTACTGGTGCGCCCACTGTCCGAATGGGCCTCCCATGCTCTTATTGCCACTTTTTTTGCTGTTAGTATAACACCAGCAGTCAAGTCAAGCAATGCTACTGCTAAAGTGATGCCACATTTAACTAATGCCGCTCTCAGTCTAATGCCAACGATAAATGTAAGCAATGCCATTTAATGTCACTGGATTATTTCAGGGTTAGCTGTTGATTGTGGATGTATTAAAGATTTTTCAGCTAAGGCATTCTAATGCTGTTGCACAGCCAGTATACCAATGATGAAACTTGTTACTACCTTCAGATTTCTGCACTGTTAATGCTTATAGATTACATACCTCACTTTCATGAGATAAGTTAATTTTTTTGTACAGTGTCACCAAAATGTCGAGGCGCTGATGTCATTTTATTTTGGTTAAACTGCACAGACAATTATGAAGACAAGAGGAAAGGTCAAGACTGGGCACCTCCTCCTCCGACTATTCTCTTGATTCGTTCGATCAAGTTTTTATGTTTGATCGATTATCAAGATTGGGATAGCAATTTTTAAGGTCCCCCCGAGTTCGAAATGATATTTACCTTGGAGGTACATGGTTTGCAATTTTTTTATACTGTCATTAGTTAATAATGCTAGTTACCTTCAGACTTTTGTATTTGGTTTAATGCTCATGCACAGCTAGTATACCAATGCTGAAACTTGTTACCTTTACATTTTGTATTGTTAATTCTTATAGAAACCTTCCAGTGCTAGAGTTTATTGAAATTTGTTCAGTAAAACCATTGTACTGTACCCTGTAATAAACTAACTACTCTACCGTTTCACTAGCCACTGGATTAGTGTATATTTCTAGTATTCGAATGGTGTTGCATTAGCGTATGGACATAAATAAAGTGTTGCAAGCTTTCCCAGATATGTGCTCAAGAAAACTACTACCTGTTTTTCTAAATACTAGATGTTTGGGTTCTTTAAATTGAACCGCGAAAACTTCTTATATTAAGGAACAAAGGGTGTAGAGTTCACTCAAATTATCCCGGTAAAGCTAGTCACACCTTTGTTAAAATTAATGTTCATTATTTTATCGGAGGAGGTCTGTATGTTTGTCTCTAATGCCTATCGGCTACATACCTGACATCATGATGTAATGTTAAGTCATTTCCTTTTCTATAGTGTCACTGAATTGTCAAGGCGGTGATGGCATTTTTATTTTAGTAGAACTGCACAAAATTTGCTTAAAAGAAGAGGAAAGGTCAGGAATGGCTCAGTTTTTTAGAAAAAACTATGTATGCCTTCCTGACATCAGCCGTTGTTGCTTTATTTATTCCTTCAAATAGGTGGTTTGAAACAGTCTTGCTACCTTTTCCCATTAAGAAATTGGAATGCTTATATTTTTGAGTCTATGCTTCAACTAGTTCCACTTTTAGAGTAATCACACTTTCAATATCTATGCAAACAGGGATGCTCGATTTTAGTGGAACTGCACAAAAAGTCCAACTGGTTCAACATTAGGAGCATGTTTTTTTCCAAACCTTTATATCCAATTGGTGGCACTATGAGATGTTCATTACGAAGGTACATGGTTTGATACTATATTGCTACTCTTTTTGTACTGTCATTAGATAGTAATACTAGTGGTTTGCATGTGAATTTATTGGCAGGGTGGACCTACATTGGAGGTGCAGGACAGGATTCAATGATTGGATGCTCAATTTCGGTTGTATCAATTTCACCTCTTCCATCACTGCGAACATGGATATCCTTGGTCTGATGAAGAATAGGCGCTATATTTCTGCTCTAAACCAGCGAATCAATTTAGTATGAAATTGTCCAGGGTAAAACATAACTGTATCAGATTGTCCAGTGCAGAACATGACAGATGCTAAGCGGAAGAGACATGTTTAAACCGAAAATAGAAGGTGTGGTATATGTTTACTAGCTGCTTGATATTTGTGCAGACAGAGATGTCTGCCCATTGCTATTTGGCAAACAAACAAAGTGTCCGCAGTTTTGGTTGAACTGCACAAGAGAATAGTATAGTCACTGCATGCAGTGCCATTTGAAAATAGACATAGAAAGATTGGATAGTCACTTCATGGATTGCAGAAAAGTAGTACTGTTATATTTATTGGCCAACACTAGGTGCTTCATTGCTTTGGTCTGATTATACAATGGGCATCATTTTACCTAAGTTAAAGTTTGTATTCCGAAAATAGTCTCACGGTGTGATCGAGAGAAGACCAAATCATATTGCAGTGGATGTTCCTCCATCATGTATGGTTCATTCTCATGGTTCCAGTTGTTGGTGAAACCACTTATGTTTGCAAGAGGAATTGTAGACTTCACAAACAAAATTGTCTTTCAGTCTGTACTGAATGTTGGCCAAGAGAAGCATCCATGTTAGTAGGAAGAACAAATGTTTTTTCTAGATCTTTGCTTTTGGACCTACATATTTGTATATGATGTGTGAATCATTGAGATGCGTTAACATGTTGATCTTATGTATGGGAATCATACTAGTTAGTTTTAGTTGCGAGGCAAGATCCGAAGTGGCTGATCTTTGCTTTTGGAGCTACACATTTGTATATGATCTGTGAATCATTGAGATGCATTAAGAATTACTTATTTCTGTTCGCTCAGTGTTTACAAGTTACTGATCGATCACTAGCTAGCCTACAAATGCACTCCTTGCAGTTTTATTTGCGACGCAAGATGCGAAGTGGCAGTTTTTTGAATAAAAATGCCTACCTCTGAAGAAACTGACAAGCTACACTATCAATCCTAAATGAATAAAAATGCCTACCTTTGAAGAAACTGACAAGCTACACTATCGATCCTAGACGGATAAATAGCGGATCACGCACGTACTACCTCCTTTCCGGTTTGTAGGGCTCAATTCAAGAAATGACCTACTCGATCCTACACGAATAGATAGCGGATCACGCATGTACTAGTACCTCCTTTCCAGTTTGCATGGCTTAATTCAAACCTCTCACCAACCAAGGTACTCCCTCCGTCCGGGTTTATTAGGCCCGTGAGGGAAGCAGCAAGACCAATACATGGCAATAATTAACGGCATGCAGAAGTTTAAGCCTAATTAATTCTAGCGATTTAAGTGGCTGCATGCGTGCCCTCGGCTGCGACTCGTTGCATGCTGCTTCACGTACTGCCTGCGAGCGATTCTGAGTTCCTGCATGCAGCCGGCCATAATTAAGGCAGCTAACTGATGCAAAAAAAGATACGCTTTAATTGTTGCGGGCTTTTTAAATCCGTGGAATCCTTATTGACAAGGAGGGAGATGATTTGAGTGCACTTGTTTGACTGCCATGCCGGCGTGCAACCCAGACGGGACGGGACTGCAGTCATAATTTCAGTTTCTCTAGTTTTCCACGGCAAGCTGGCGCGCTAAGCCATTATGCATTGAATTCCGATGACCATCGCGCTACCTTCCACCTATAAGTACCGTTTCCCGGCCTTCTCCGGTGCCACCGTGACCCAACTCGCCATATCCTCATAAGCCCCCACCGGCCTGACGTCACTCCCCACGTCCGCCATGCCCCCGCCCGTCCACGGTAGGCGACGCCAGAGGTGGTCACCGCCAGAACTAGTGTTCGGGTTTTCACTAGAAGGCAGACAGAGGGAGGAGGCATTCTATCTGTCTTTAGATGGAAATGCGTAGATCGAGGAGTTGTTGGAGCGCGACCGCTTGGCGGAGGAGAAGGAGTTGTTGGAGCGCGACCGCCTGGCGGAGGAGCAGCGTATCGCCGATTTGCGCCGCCAGCGGGACATGGAGCAGCAGCGCACCAACGCTCTGAGTCGCGAGCAGAGCGCCCGCAACTGGGCCGACTACGTGGAGGTCGGCGCCCGGCAAATAGCCCTGGAGGCTGTCGGGCACGCACGCGATCGCGACGCTGATTTTTACTACCAGCTCATCAAGTGGGTTTCCCGCTTGGAAGCCAAAGCTTCGGTGGACCACGCCGGCATGGAAAGGGCCAACGCGCGCGAGCAACGCACCCCATTGCACCTCTTGCAAGTCCGAGGCGAGGCGCACGACGCTGGTGCCGGCGTTTAGCGTGTACCACAGATGACGGCCGACATCGTCTAGTTATCTAAGAGTAAGTTAGTACTTGTACGCTACTAGAGTATTAGTGGGAGTAGATAGTTAACTTGGCCATGATGGTTGTCAACGTGGAAGTTCAGTACTCTATATGTGGATCAAACCTGTTACTTTGCTCTGAATGTTGAACTTTCCGTTTGAACGTATGGAATGGGCTGTTATTTTTTTAAATGGGTTGTATTTGTCCTCCACGGGTTTAGAGGCTGACTTGTGGGCCTAGCAAGTTGATGCGTACACAATCAGGAGATGATTGTACGTGGAGAGGATGACAGCAGGGACCCGCTAAGGTCATGGCAGTACGCAAGCAAGTGCCTCCTTATTTCAAGACAATAAAAAAATGGCTCCTCCTAGTGGATTTCTGACATCTGGGTCCCATGCCATTGTCAACATAGTCAATAAACGAGAGAATTGCACAACGAGCGGCTGACACCAGGGACCCAGCAGCTCGCCCAGTTATTCTTGTTTTGGGTTAATTTGATAAGTGCCACTCCAAATCTGGTGTATCCGAGAAATGCCACTACAATTTCCAAACTTTGAAAAATGCCATTTCATGCCATTTCTAGTGGCATTTTTTGAAGTCTGGAGTGGCGTTTTTCAAAGTTTGCAAACTGCAGTGGCGTTTTTCAAAGTTTGCAAAAATTGCAGTGGCATTTTTCAAAGTTTGGAAATTGCAGTGGCATTTTTCAAAGTTTGGAAATTGCAGTGACATTTTTTTGAATCGCCATAATTGGAGTGGCATTTATCTAATTTGTTTTTAAGACGGAAGCAGGGTGTCAACTGGGCTGTGTGGGACACTCTCGCCTGTGTAGACAGCCTTTTCTTTTATGTTTACCACAGACCAGCCTAGTAGTTTTTTTTCTTTCTGAAAATGGCTAGCCCAGTTTTTTTGTGATTTGTCAAGTAAGTCGCTCTATCAGGCCTGTTGGGCTGCAAATCTTTCAAGACGAGGAGAGCTTCATTCGGCTGGCCAAGAAAATGGCCTATCAGTAATGAGAAATGGGTTGTACATTTTTAAAACACATCAAACCGGCAATTAGTTTCAAATATCTTTTTTTCATTTCGAGATTTTAAATTGCATTGATTTTTCTGAGTGGACAATTTATTGGATTTTATATTGATATACATTTATTTTTAAAATCAGTCTGAATGTGACTCGAAATTTCGGGATTAAAAACAGTTCAGACCGCACCGACATATGCAAAATTTCGTATAATTTTTTTTACCGTGGCCACAATATGGGTTGTAATGCTAACAAAAAGAATATGGGCTCCAAAAAAACCCGTAAGAATTAGCAAATGGGCTGTAAATTATTTGAAATAATGGCAGATGGGATGTATGCTATTTTCCACAGATTTGAGGCTTTCCACAGATGGCCTGTATACTGTTGGATGTCCATCCAACGGCCGTCGTGCTTCTTCAATATCTGCTCTTCCTGCTCCAGCCGCTCAAACAAGCGCCGTCGGGACTGCCTGCTCCCTCCTCCCCGCGGCCAGCTGTGCTACCACGCAAGCCTCACTGCCCCACCGTACCCCCATCGCTGGCCTAGCCATCTCGCCCACACCTGTTGTTATTCTCCGGTGACGGCAGAAGAACCAGTAAACCCTCGTACATTCGTACTCCCCTCCGCGTGGGAAACAAAAACAACTGCCGAGTCTTCCCTGCCTCTGTGTCGTTCCCTTCCAAGGCCTCACCATCGTCCACCGCCCTGGTGCTCTCGGCGTGGCATGGTCAACATGGTCAACGACCGATGTCGGTGTCAAAACCGGCGGATCTCGGGTAGGGGGTCCTGAACTGTGCATCTAGGCGGATGGTAACAGGAGGCAGGGACACAATGTTTTACCCAGGTTCGGGCCCTCTTGATGGAGGTAAAACCCTATGTCCTGCTTGATTAATATTGATGATATGGGTAGTACAAGAGTAGATCTACCACGAGATCAGAGAGGCTAAACCCTAGAAGCTAGCCTATGGTATGATTGTTGTTCATCCTACGGACTAAAACCCTCCGGTTTATATAGACATCAGAGAGGGCTAGGGTTACACAGAGTCATTTACAATGGTAGGAGATCTACATATCCGTATCGCCAAGTGTGCCTTCCACGCCAAGGAAAGTCCCTTCCGGACACGGGACGAAGTCTTCAATCTTGTATCTTCATAGTCCAGGAGTCCGGCCGAAGGTATAGTCCGGCTATCCGGACACCCCCTAATCCAGGACTCCCTCAGTAGCCCCTGAACCAGGCTTCAATGACGATGAGTCCGGCGCGCAGATTGTCTTCGGCATTGCAAGGCGGTTTCCTCCTCCAAGTACTCATACAAGATTTTGAACACAAAGTTAGTGTCTGGCTCTGCGAAATAAGTTTCCACATATTGCCATAGAGAGAATAATATTTACACAAATCTAATCTGGTGACGTATTCCATAGCATGACATCACACCACGGCCAAGTCTTTATTCGAATCGTCTTACTGTCCCACCTTAGCGCGTTTAGCGAGGCGTTTCCTTGGCACGCCTTGTCAAAGCAGAGATCGTGTCCCCATATTCTGGGATTCTCATCGATACGGTCGTGGGTAACCCAACCGCGTCATTGATTACGGCACTTGGGAGATAAGCGAGTTTTACCAGGCTGGTGGGGACGCATAGTCTTGTCCACCCATATAAGGGGATAAGGATCCACCTTTTCATCCATGCCTTCTTCCTCCTTTGCCTATCCATTTCTGCGCACTCGAGCTCCAGCGCCCAAGTCCGCACACCCCACCTCAACCTTCTCCAGCCATAACCGGAGCGGGAGGCAAGTGGATGGTCTCCACCATCACGGAGGGACACGTCAAAAAACTGATGAAGGCCGGATACTTGTCTAACGACATTGCGCACCGGCTTCCCGAAGAGGGGCAGCTCATCCCACCCCTAGGCCCCATGAGAGGGTGGTGTTCCTCCCCCATTTCCTCGGCGGATTGGGCTTCCCTCTCCACCCATTTGTCCGGGGGCTCATGTTCTACTATGGCCTAGATTTCCATGATCTGGCCCCGAACACTGTCCTCAACATCTCGGCGTTTATCGTCGTGTGCGAGGCTTTCTTCCGCATCCGCCCCCATTTCGGCCTATGGCTCAAGACTTTCAATGTCAAGCCGAAGGTGGTGCGCGGCACCCAGGCGGAGTGCGGAGGCGCCATGGTGGGCAAGATGCCCAATGTCCTATGGCTCGAGGGCTCCTTCATGGAGTCCCTAAAGGGGTGGCAATCGGGGTGGTTTTACATCACCGAGCCGCGCAACCCTGAATGGGTCGCAGCCCCCGAGTTCCGATCCGGACCCCCTATGCGGCTCGCCTCCTGGAAAGAGACGGGCCTGTCGTGGGGCAAAAAAGGAGAGCTGACCGGACTCCAAACATGCGTCCAAACCCTGGTGGACAAGAAGCTCAAACTTGTCAACGTAGTCCAGGGTATGCCCATCCGCCGGATCCTCCCGTGTCAACAACGGGCTTTCAACCTGTGGGAGTTCAACCCAGCGCGGCACCGAACTCTGAGCAGGCTCTTCGACATGACGTACGAAGATGCCTGGAAGGTGCTTTTCAAGGGCGCCGAGGCCCCCGCATCCGCTACCGAGGATCGCGGATTCAGCATGCAGCATCACGCTCGTGCGGTAAGTTGTTTTTACCTTTTACAGGGTATTAGTCTTTCATAGTTTGACTCCATGCGGGATCTAAGCTCCCTTACCTTTGACAGGATTGGCAGGAGACATCCGGACAGATCAACTGTCCGGCTCCTTTGCCCGAAGGCCCAGCGGACGCTCGCTTGGCGAAGCTGCTAGTTCCGGCACCCTACGTGGTGCTGGAGAAGAAGGCCAAGAAGAAGGCCACGGGGACTCGAAAGAGTGCCCGGCGCCAGGAGGTGTCGGATTCATCATCCGACGACTCCAAGGTGCACTCCTCCCATGAAGACAAGGAGGAGGAAGAAGAGACCTCTCCCCCTCCAGCGGGGGGAGGGAAGAAAAGGAAGGCCGCCCCAACTGGGGAGGCCGAAGGGTCCAAGAGGGGGAAGACCCCTCCTCCGGACTACTCCACCAACACCGACGACGGCGAAGAGGAGTGTCCGCACAGGGCCAAGCCCCTGGCGAGATCGTAAGTATCTGGATACCAGAGTGATTCATAGTATTCCCCCATTGCACAGCTTTTCCTTACGTCGAACATGTCTATGCAGTCCTCCCAAGGCCGGGCTCGACCAGTCGTCGAGCAACTCCCTTGATTCGTCGGATGTGAATTCGCTTCCGGCGGCTACCTCCCCCCACCCTACGGACGACGCCGAGGTGGCGTCCCAACAGGTTCCAAGCCAGGAGGAGGTGGTCCTGGAGGCGCCGCAAGGCAACCTCCTGGACTCCAGGCGTGAAGGGGATAGAACCCCTAAGGGCTCTAAGTCCAGCTTTGAGCCGGACACCACGCCGGAACCTTCAACGGTTCCGGACTCCAGTAGGCAGCCTATTTCCAAGAGGACAAAGCCTACCGAGCCGGTGACCTTCGTCCAACCGGAGGCACCGGACAATTTGCTGGAGGTGCTTAATGGCGCCTCCATCGATGAGGAGCACCGCACTATTATGAGTGCGGTGATCCAGAAGGTTCAGTCTGCCAAGAGAGGACTGACTGAAGCCTGTGCCAGCCTTCTAACAGGCTTTGAGGTAAGTAAGGAATATGTAAAAATGTTACCGCATAGACAGTAGCCCCTGATGCTCTGTTCGGCGTTCGGAAAGAAAAGCCAAATAGAGGATCTAATAACATTCGCAGGAGTCTAACAAAAGTAAGTCAATATGCGTATGCAAGCTTCGCTGCTAGCATCCGCCGCACTGACACCGGAGGTGGGCACGCTGAAGCAGAACCTCGAGCGGTCCGAGCAAGAGCTCGGCCTAGCCAAGCAGCAGCTCGAGGAGAAGGAAGGTAAGAAATACCTTATTGAAATGTGTGAAAGGTGCAATTGCAAAAAGTGACAGGATTAACGCGGCTATTGTATGGGCCACAACTGAGGTGGCGACCCTTAAGCAAGCGTTGTTCGAGGCCGAGAAGAGGGCGGCCATGGAGCGCATCGAGCGGGAGAAGCATGAGACGCAGGTTGGCGAGGTGTGGCAAGAGCTCCAGGCTCTCATGAAAAAACATGAGAGTTTGGAGCTTGACTCGAAGACGCGAGAGTCTGAGCTCGTGGCGGCCATTGAAGATGCCAAGTCTGCCAAGGTCGAAGCCCAGAAGGCCCTCCAGGAGGTTGAGGCAATAAAATAGATAGTGGCGGGTAAGGCATTCTTTATGCAAAGCAAGCACGTAAAAGTGAATTACTTGTTACTTACCCGAATCCGGAGCTCTCCAGGAGCATTCGCAGACTTGCCCCGTAGCGTGTCAGATGCCGCCACCTTCTACCAAGCCGAGGAGGGAAGCTCGACGGAGAAGGTGTTCTGGTCTCAGTATGCTGAGGCTGAACACCCGGTGCCCTTAAGCGACCAGCTGAAACAGCTGGTCGAGCTCCATAAGGTGGCCGAACAGGGCCATGAAGGGCCTCATAATCTGGCTGTGGCCTGGAGAGGCCATGCCTGGGAGCTACTTCAGGCTGGTGAGGTGGCTGGTGGAGGCCTGTCCAAGGCTCGAAGTCATCAAGCGCTCCGTATGCATCGAGGGTGCCTTTAGGGCGCTTGCCCGTGCGAAGGTGCACTGGGGCAAGCTGGATGTTGAGAAGCTTGTGAAGGACGGGCCACCGCCAGGCAAGGAGCACCGCAAGCCCGAGATGTATTACGAGGGCGTTCTGAAGGGTGCCCGCCTTGTGGCGGATGAATGTTCCATGGATGTAATTTTTCAGTAAACTCGCTCGTTTTGTCCTGTGCGCTGAAAACTTGTTCATGGGCGCTAAGCAATGCTTTTTGAATTTAAAATATTACCTTCTGTGCGGCCGTTTATCAAATTTGAGAGATGGAGAGTCGTCGGCTTCTGCCCCCATGGCACGAGTGCTGGGGTGTTCGGGATAAACATGAGCGCTCTTTTTCCCATTCTTGGGTCCTTCGATGGAGGCGCTCAACACAACGAACAAGGCAATCGGACTATAATGCTTGAACACTCTCACTTAGCCATAGAATTCTATAATTTTAAATTTTGGCGAAGCACCTAGTGTTCGGAAGGACGATGTCGGATTTCGGGTTCCGGCAGACCCTTGAGGTTCGAACACTAGGGTGCGCGCGGAGATTTCGCCTCCTGCCTACCTGCACTACTCCGCCTTGCTAGGATCTAAACTAAGGAAAGAACAACACAAGAGACGCAGGGTTTATACTGGTTCGGGCCACCGTTGTGGTGTAACACCCTACTCCAGTGTGTGGTGTGGTGGATTGCCTCTTGGGCTGATGATGATGAACAATACAAGGAAGAACAGCCTCGCGAGGGTTTGTTCTTGGCTGGGGCGATGAACTGCTGGGAGGAGCTCAGTCACCCTTCTCTCTCTCTCTAACTGATCTTCTCTATCCTTCAATCCCTCTCTTTTCTTCCAACCCCCCCAGCTCTCTCTTTTCTTCCAACCTCCCAGCTCTCTTTGCTCTGTGGGTGGCCGGTCCTATTTATAGAGGCCCTGGTCCTCTTCCCAAATATCGAGCGGGAAGGGAGCCAACAATGGCGGGCTAATTTGAAGGGGGACAGCTAGTACTAGCTACCCTGACAAAAGTAGTCTTCGCCTGCACAAAGCTCTGGTGATGATGCCGTCTTGGGCTCCACGGTGACCTCTGTCTCATATTCCTCCTGGTCTTGGTCTCGTTGCACCGAAATGGCAACCTTTGCCTGATGCCTCGGTACTCCGCGGCTGCGCTTGCCCCCTTTGCAACAAAGAGGAAGGGAGGACACTATGCGGGCTGGCACCCGCCTGGCACCCCCGGTCGTCATGGCTTGCGTCACAGGCACCTCGTGAGGTACACCGCCTTGATCTCTCCGCCTCGTGAGCCAGCCTGACGAGGCCGCGCTTGAGGAAGCCCCGCGTCGTCCGCCCCGCGAGGCTTGGCTCCTCGAAGAGGGTCTTGGGTTGTGTTGGTGAAGATGGGCCGCGCTGGGCCCCCCTTTTAGCCACACCGCAGCCCACAGGCAGGCAAATCTGGGGACCCCCTTTCCCAGAACGCCGACAGTAGCCCCCGGGCCCAAGGCGCGCCCGGACATGGCCGTGCAGGGAGGCGGAAGGGCACAAGCGAAGCGCCGCAGGCCCTAACAGCCTGCGGCCTTGGGCGTCGCATGGCGGTTGATTGGACGTGGGTGCCCTAGCAACCGCACGAGTTGATAAAGGAACGGCATCCACCTAGGCTTTGCTTCTTGCTTTCCCCGGTTGCTGCTCAGATCCCCTTTCCTGTGCCTTTCCTTCCTCCAAAATTTCCAGATCCACTCCGACCGTGTGACCTAGGAAGCCATGGCGCCTCGTCAGCCCCCGCCCGTAGCTTGGTACTCGTCTACCCTAGACCCGCCGAACGTATCGGAGGCGAGCCTTGCCCGGTTGCGCCGGATGGCGACGGCGTGGGGCATCAACGGGGCGAAGGTGTTTAAAGCCAGCTCCGCCACCCTTGAGGGTCAAGGGAGCACCTTCTATCCGCTCTTAGTAAGTGCCATTGCTGCTGGCCTGGTGCCTCCCTTCTCCGAGTTCTTCTTCTCTGTCCTCCGCCACTATAAGCTACAAGCCCTGCATCTCCACCCCAACTCCGTCCTTCTCCTGGCAATCTTCGCCTATTACTGCGAGGCTCACGTAGGGGTGCAGCCCTCAGTGGCCTTGCTGCGCCACTACTTCTACCTCCGGACCTCTCGTGGTACTGCTTCCGCGTGCGCGAGCTTCGTCGCGTACGGTGGTGCCATTGCCATTTCGAACCCTAGGAAAAGGATTGAGGGCTTCAGGAGCAAGTGGGTCTTGGTGGATGCTGGGCGCATCCACCCTCGGCTGATCTTGCCCACGGAGCAGCCCACGAGCTCCAGCGATTGTGGTCGAGCAGAGCTCACGGACCCCCGCGCGAAGCTGATGTTGGAGAAGATGGACGCGGATCTGAGGCCGGCCAATATGGCGGCGGCAAAGCTGACTGGCGCGTCACTGTTGAGGGAATTCCTGGAGCACCAGCTGGCCCTGCTTCGGCAGTACTCACTTCTGATGTGGAGGCCCCGTCCGAGCCCCGCGGCCTTAGCCGACGGAGATCTGGCTGCGGTCCTCCAATCTCTGGTCGGGGGCGATGTGGCGAGGTTGGCGGGCGCTCCTATGCCCTTGTTCCTCCGCGACGACTGGGATCAGGTAGTGGAGTCCGTGCCCGTCTTCAACGGGGATGGGCCCGTGCCCGTGGAAACTCCCGAGGAACCGGTGGACGTGCCCTCTGACGACTCCAGCGAAGAGGAGGAAGGAGGGGAGCGGGGAAAAGGGCCTGACTCCGAGGCGACTGATGGAGAGTCGAGGGCTCCCCTCCCCCGGCGCAGGTCCCGTGTTCTCCGCCTCTCTCCGAGCGATGACGACGAGGATGGCGACCAAGAAGACGATGAGGACAACGACGAGCAGGACGGCGGGAGCTCGCCCCCGATCCCGAAGAAGGACAGGACCGGGCTGATCTCCCGCGGGTCTGCCCCGGCCCCGGGGCGGACCGCAGACGCACCTTCCGCCTCCAAGCTTCCCGAGGTTGACCCTTCCAGCCGTCTTTCAGGCTTCAAATTTGGCCGGAGGCCGCCTGAGCTCACTGGCGATGACCCATAAGCATTCGATTCTTGTCTTTATCTCTTGCTCTGCTTCTGAGGCTTGACGTCCGCATCTCTTGGATAGGCTGGTGCCCGCCGCAAAGAAGCCGAAGGGGGCTCCCGAGGTTCCATCTGTGGCAGCGCTTCTGCCCACGAAGGAGGGTGACCGCGACGCATAGGCTTCTCCTGCCCGGTCGTCCTTGCGAGGCCTGGCTGAGCCGGCTGGGGCGAGCTCAGCCCGCACGGCCCAAGTGGCTCCCAAGGTGCTCTTGCCTGCCACCGCCACTACGGCTGTCGGGGTGCGGCAGACTCCGCCTCAGGATGCTGTGGCCGAGCTGCTGCCTTCTCCTCCTACTCCACCGGCTGCTGTCTCTCTGACTCCTTCTGCCGTTCTGGATCATGCTGTTGCTGAGCTGGACCGACTGCGTCAGGATCTTCTTGCCGCCGACCCCCGCTTGGTGGTCGGGCGCTTGGAGCTGGCTTCAGGATGGGTTCGCTCCGACGCTTTGATTCGGGCGGCGCTGGTCCAGGCCTCGACGGCATGCGACGAGGAGAAGCAGGCCGTCCTTGAGGCGAAGGCTGCTCGTGACGCAGCCCTGGGGGAGGTGGTCGACGTCCGTGGTCCTTGCAAGGCACTGGAGGGTGAACTGCAAGATTTGCGGGACCAGCTCGCGAACGAGGTCCGCCTTCGCCAAGAGCAGGAAGAAGGCGTGAAGGCTCGCGAGGTGGCTCTCAAGGAGAGGGAGGTCAAGCTCAAGAAACGCCGCGACCGCCTAGGCGCGCTGGAGCAGGAGTTGGGGGCGAGGAAGGCCAAGCTGGACGATGAGGCCCTGGTTCTTGCCGAGGACCGCGTGGCCTTCACGGAGATGGAGGCGAGGGCTCGCTCCTCACTGAGGACGCTTTACGACAGCGGCCTGGAGAGCCCACTGGCTGGCGCTGAGGACGGCCCTGCCAAGCTGCTTCCCTTCCTGGTTCACGCTCTTGAAGATGTCGCCCTTGGCCTTGGCCCCGCGGCCGAGGCCGAGGCGCGTGTCCTGTCTTCTGCAGCAATGACGCGGGTCCTCACCCACATCTACCTTCGTGATCCCGGTGTCGACCTCGACAGCCTGCTGGAGCCAGTGAGCGGCGAGCGTGCCGCTGCCGAGGCCGTGAAGGATCGCGCAGAGGCCCTGTTGGGGAAGTTCCGGGCCTTCAGCACCAAGCCGAAGCAAGGCGCTGCCGACCCCACCGCTCCGTGAGGTGGACCCAATCTGCGCTGCTCCATCGCCGACAAGTGACTCCGTCGCGGCTCCAGTCCTGCCTTTAATTCCTGCACATGTATCATGCCTCAGGGAGGCGTTTAAACTTGCGTTTGGCATTGAGATAACAGTGTGGACTGTAATATTTGCTTTTGAACTCCTTGAAATTTGCGCCTTTCCTTCCTACTTGCTTATGTTCTACGCCGGCAGAGCCCGGCCCCGCGCATGCCTCACCCAACGTTGGTCCCGACCGGAAACCAGGATCGGGCCAAGGAGTGAGGGGCCACATGACAAGTTAGGCTCCTGAGTCGCGATGCTTAGGAGTCCCCCTTGGCGCACGAACAGCAAGTAGGGAGGTGTGATGCGGGTGGATCTACCGTTCTACGTCTGTAGAGCCCGGCCGCATGCGTGCCTCACCAAGCGTTGGTCCCGACCGAAAACCAGGAAGGGGCCACGGAGTGAGGGGCTACGTGACCAGTTAGGCTCCTGAGTCGCGATGCTCAGGAGTCCCCCTTGACGCTCAAATGGCCTTCGTACCTTGGATCCGCTCGGGGAGAGGCGCGCGACGAACCAGGCCCAGGGGGACCTGGCTGGGCGGCATGCATCTGGGTGTGACCCAGGCGCAGCCCCCGTGCCCAGCCCCCTCGCGCGGCACTCCCGAGGGGAGGCATTACGATGAGGCTAGACACTGAGCTCTAGGCTCCCTGAGGTTGGTGCGGCCCGGGCACCACCCTTAGTTGTTTATCACCAGCGTGGAGCATAGCGCTACCGTATGTGTACGGGCATAGCCGCTCCTCGGCAGTGTCGTCAGCCAGCACGGAGCATGGTGCTTCCAATGGTACGTGGGAGGGGGCCCCCCTTCGGGAGGAGCCCCCGGGGCGTGTACAACCCCGCCCTGACACGTGGCTGGCACGGTAGGGCCTGGCGAGGTGTATTTGGGCACCCGTGAGCCAGCGCGGAACTCACGGGGCCCTACCTCTAGGCGGGTTGCGCCTGGCACTGGGCCTTATCTTGTGATGTGTCCCTGCAAATTTGGTTAGATGTCGGCACTCTACGTCCTCGGGTCCCGGCCCTCGAGCTGGTCTTAGCTGTCGCTAGTATGCCAGGTCGCGATGCCATGGACAAGGCTAGAGGGTGAGGGCTGGAGAGCCAGTAAGAGCCCTGAGTCGCGATGCTCGGGCACCCCCCTTTAACGTGCAAGCGGTCGGCATGGAGAAAAAGAGGTGTCATGGACCGACATCAAATAATCAAGCATGGTGGGTCTAACGCATGATCGGAAATAAACGCAAATGGGATACATGCCGCTGGGCCTGGCCCGAGCGGCTTGGGGATCATGCAGCCCGAGGGGCGCCCCCAACAAGGTAAGCTAACAACATGGAATAAAAAAGGGATACACACCGTAGGGACGGACCCACGCGGCCTGGGAATAATGCAGCCCTGGGGGGCGCTCCCAGCTGGAAATAAAACTCAAAAGATGTCACCTGATGATGTTGAGGACGAAGGAGCATTGATATAGCAGGCTCGATGGGCTGCGGAAGCCAATCCTCACGATCCCCCGGGCCCAGGGGCCTCGGGAGGCTCCGGAGGCGCTGGCGGCTCCTCACGGGCCATCTCCATCCCTGCCAGGGCTGCGGAACGCCCTGCCTCTCGTGCCTCCGTGATGCCCCTCATGAGGCGCCAGTACGTGTCAGCCGTGTTCGGCAAGTCGTAAGGCATGCGAACGTAGCTGTGGGGTGGGCCTCCGCAGCGCCCCACTCGCGAGGGCCAGAGGCGCTCCAGAGAGGCGACTCGGTTGAGCCCTGGTATGTCGATGCAGATGCGCAGCCCACCATCCTCGCCTGGATGGGGAGCCACTGCTGGTAGGCGGCGGCCGCCTTTCATGACTCTTGACTCCTGTAGCTCCTGAATGGCCTCGCTGACGAACTCTTGGGGGTCTGGATTTCCTTGCTTTGCTCCTTCTTAAGGGACACGTGCTTCGAAACACGCCTCCATGTGGTGCCCAAGCGCCTCCCTTGTGACCCTAGCGAGGTTGGTGCCCCTCCAGGGGAGAGCCCCCGAGCCCTGCCTGAGGAGGGCGCCGGGCGCGCTTTCCTATGCGATGGAAGGAGGTTCCTCCTGAGCAGGCGCGGGCCCAGAGGGGCCTGCCTCCTGAGTAGTCGGGCCGGACGATGTCTTCTTCTTCTTAGGGGCGGTCTCGGGAGGCCTCCTACTTCCACGATCCGGGTCTTCCAGTGACACGGCCTGAAAGGCTCGTTCCAGGGAACACACCGTGTCCTTCTCTTCACAGGGCACCATGATGACTCCGCCGCTTCCTGGCATCTTGAGGACGTTGTAGCCGTGGTGAGTTACGGCCATGAACTTGGCCAGCGCTGGGTACCTAAGGATGGCGTTGTACGGCAGGCGAATGTGAGCGACGTCAAAGTCGATGAGCTCAGTGCGGTAGTTGTCGCGTGCCCCGAAGGTCACAGGGAGGCGGACCTACCCAATCGGGACCGTGGAGCCATCGGTGACACCGGAGAAAGGCTTGGTTGGCTGAAGCTGGCTGTAGGGCACTTGGAGGTTGTTGAATGTTTCCACGGACAGGACGTTGAGCCCTGCCCCGCCATCGATGAGGGTCTTGGTGACCACCACGTTGCTGATGATTGGGGAACAAAGCATCGGGAGGACTCCGGCTGTAGCCGCACACTTGAGCTGATCTGCTGAGCTGAACGTGATGGCGCATGCTGACCAGCTGAGAGGCCGCTTGGCTTCGAGCCTGGGGAGGACTGCATTCACTTCGCGGGCGAACTGCTTGAAGATGCGCTGAGAGGCTGGGGCTTGTGCCCCGCCCAGGATGCAGGCAATCGCGCGCGGCTCCTGGAAGCTCCCAGCCCCCTCGCCCTGGTGATGGTCCTCGTTTCTCCTTGGCTGCGGCGGCAGCAGTGGGAGGCCTGCGTTGCCTTGCGGGCGATCCTCGCGAGGCTGATCCCTCTAGTCTCCCTCGCGAGACTGTTCCCTCCAGCCTCCCTCGCGAGGTGGGTCTTGCCAGCGATCCTCGCGAGGTTGATCGCGCCACCCTTGGCGCGGGCCACGGTCTTCCCAGCGTCCTGTGTTCCTTCCTCCTCCTCGGCCGTAGCCCCGGTCACTGCGGTCAGGGCGACGGCTGATCCTTCCTTCTCGCACGGCTCGGAGCTCTTGACATTCGTTGGTGTTGTGGGTGTGGAGGTCATGGTACACACAGTACCGGCCGCCCTTGGAAGGTTCGGGCTGATCTCTGCCCCACTTGGTGTCTGGTTCTGCCACGAGCACGGCAGCCCCCTTGCGCTTCACATCCTTGGCCTTGGGCTTCTTCTCTTCTGGGTCTGCGGCAGGCTTGACGTCGCGCACGCCGTCGGAGAAGGCCGAGATGATGGCCTCCTCAGTCACCTTAGGAATCTTGAGGCGTGCGTTGTTGAAGCACTGGATGTACTTCTGCAGGGTCTCCCCGGGCTGTTGCTTGATGCGGCGCATGTCACTCACGGCGGGTGGCCGGTCACGAGTGCCTTGGAAGTTGGCGATGAAGCGGGTGCGCATCTCGTCCCAGGAGGAGATTGTGCCTGGAGCCAGGTTCAGGAGCCAGGTGTGGGCCCCGTCCTTGAGTGGCATGGGGAACCAGTTCGCCATGACCTTCTTCTCTCCGTTGGCAGCTTCGATGCCCAGCTCGTAGAGCTGGAGGAACTCCGCAGGGTCAGCCATGCCGTCGTAGCGAGGAGGCATGTCTAGCTTGAACTTGCCGGGCCACGCGATGCTGCGTAGCTCGGCGGTGAAGGCGCGGCAGCCTGCCATGGCCACGGGAGGCCTTGGATGGCGGGGAGCTTGGTCTTGCATGTCCCCACGCGCTGCAGCTGGGAGCGGCGCGGGGTCTTGACGTGCAGGAGCAGGAGCATGGTCGCGACGTACTGGACAAGGGAGCACCCGGGCAGCTTCTTGCGGGTGAGGGACTTCTTGACAGCTCTGCTCTTGCTGCGCTGGCGCCTGACGGAGCGGGTTCCGCCCAGGGGCCACGCGCCTTGGAGCCATGGCGCCTTCCTCAGGAGGAGGCGGCCGGGGCGCCGCCGGAGCTTCATTGCCCGCACGGGGCGGGGTGCGGTGCAGCGGAACGTACGGAGCAGGAGAGCCACCTGCGGCGCGGACGAGCTCGGCGACGCGGTCAAGCCATTCTTCGTAGACGTCATCGACGGGACGGTAGCGCAGGAGCTCGTTCGCCGCGATGAGTGCAGCCCGAGCCTCCATGGGCACGCGGAGCGCGCGGGATGAAGAACCAGCTAGGGTGAGCGAGGGAGTCACGGTGCGGCCGTCTTGCCGCACGGACGGATGCTGGGACGATGCTTGCTGCTCGTCCCCCGCCGGGCCGGTGGCGGCGTTGACGGCAGGTGACGGGGAACGGCGAGGACGCCCGCCGACAGGGGCCGTCTGGGCGACGCGGGAAGCGAGTGCGGCCCGGCGCTCGGCGCGGGCCCGACGAGCGTCAGACATGGGCGTGATGGTCGGAGGAGAACGGGGTGGTGGAAGAAGAATCCCGGTGCACCCCTACCTGGTGCGCCAAATGTCGGATTTCGTGTTCCGGCACACCCTTGAGGTTCAAACACTGGGGTGCGCGTGGAGATTTCGCCTCCTGCCTACCTGCACTCCTTCGCCTTGCTAGGATCTAAACTAAGGAAAGAACAACACAGGAGCCGCAGGGTTTATACTGGTTCGGGCCACCATTGTGGTGCAACACCCTACTCGAGTATGTGGTGTGGTGGATTGCCTCTTGGGCTGATGATGATGAACAATACAAGGAAGAACAGCCTCGCGAGGGTCTGTTCTTGGCTGGGGCGATGAACTGGTGGGAGGAGCAGAGTCACCCTTCTCTCTCTCTAACTGATCTTCTCTATCCTTCGATCCCCCTCTTTTCTTCCAACCCCTCAGCTCTCTCTTTTCTTCCAACCTCCCAGCTCTCTTTGCTCTGTGGTGGCTAGTCCTATTTATAGAGGCCCTGGTCCTCTTCCCAAATATCGAGCGGGAAGGGAGCCAACAATGGCGGGCTAATTTGAAGGGGGACAACTAGTACTAGCTACCCTGACAAAAGTAGTCTTCGCCTGCACAAAGCTCTAGTGATGACGCCGTCTTGGGCTCCACGGTGACCTCTGTCTCGTACTACTCCTGGTCTTGGTCTCGTTGCACCGAAATTGCAACCTTTGCCTGACGCCTCGGTACTCCGCGGCTGCGCTTGCCCCCTTTGCACCAAAGAGGAAGGGAGGACACTATGCGGGCTGGCACCCGCCTGGCGCCCCCCGTCGTCATGGCTTGCATCACGGGCACCTCGTGAGGTACCCCGCGTTGATCTCTCTGCCTCCTCGTGAGCCAGCCTGGCGAGGCCGCGCCTGAGGAAGCTCCGCATCGTCCGCCCCGCGAGGCTTGGCTCCTCGCGAGGGTCTTGGGTTGTGTTGGTGAAGATGGGCCGTGCTAGGCCCCCCTTTGAGCCACGCCGCAGGCCGCACGCAGGCAAGTCTGGGGACCCCCATTCCTAGAACACCGACAACCGAGTTCGAGGTGCTATCCACGCCTAGGCCAGACAAAGCCGACTCCTCGCTCTAAGCGGCATAAGTCTTTAGGGACTCGAAAACCTCTCGAACAGCGACTAGCTCTCGCCTCATCATGACGGTTAGTTTTAGCTTTCAATACTGAGGTGCTTAGCCCAGCTCAACTGGGGCACAATCGCAGTAGTCCTCCTAGTGCTACCTTAGCCGATATAACGGAACGTAAGGTACCAAAACCTACGAGCCGGGCAAACCCAACTATTGACCCAAGACATGATTCGGAGCCGATGCATATAATGCTATAAGTTCGGGGTGCCGCACTTGTGAAAGTGTTCGGACTTCTCACACCGTATTGTGGGGTACTTAAGCCCCTAGCTTATTGGCCGTACCAAAGTGTACGGGTGCAACATGTCATTAATGAACATATATTCGTAAAAAAGAGTAATGCAATAATAGACGGAAGCTATGCATTGTTTATTTAAAAAGGCTGCGATCAAAGCAGGACGATACAAATAGTGCGATAAGCAAAAGATGGGACTATCAAATATGTCCTTTCCAGGGGCGAGCTGCGGAATGTTATGCGAAACAGGTATACTGCTCGTTATTGAGACCACCTTAGAGTTCTGTAGTGCGGCGTAGCTTTCTGCTCCCCTGGTTGTTGTATCGTTTGTGCGGCAATTGTACTGCCGGACAGGCCTTCCGAAGAGTGGAGTCCTGAAAGTAAGAGAAAATGAAAAAGTCGGCAGCCCCTAGTGCGGTTTAAGCCATGTTTCGGGCGTGCCGTGATTGTGCCCCTCCCCTTTTGCCCATGGTATTTCTAGAGCGTAGTTATGTACGCGCAACACTGGTTTCGCAAGTTCGCGAGGGCTGGGGTTGGGGCCGCATTGCTACGCTTGCTCGAAACATGCCCGGTGGTCTTGTTGTAGGTTACTCCGGGCATGCTTGATGGTGTCCAGACGTTTAATGGCCTGACTGGAGAATTGCCTTGAGAGGCTGCTTTGTACTTGATTCCTGAGTCCCTCAATCGACATGCATCTGAAGTGGACTGTACGTGGAGAGGCTGACAGCTGGGTCCACGGCCAAACGCAAGGAAATGCCTCCTTATTACGCGCAAAATAATGATTCCTCCACCTGACATCTGGTACCCACCGAAAGGGCCTCTGTATTTCGCGAAAAAAACATTACCGCCGCTGACAGCTCGGACCCGCCAGCTATATCTTCGCACGCAAGGAAGTGCCTCCTTATTACGCACAAAAAAAATGAATACTCCCCCTGCTAGCTGGGACCCAGTATAGTGGGCCTACTAAGTTGACGGGGACAAAGGGCTTTGTCAACTTAGTCAATATGCACGATTCTAGCTCGACTAACCGTACGATGTCCATCCAACGGCCGTAGTGCTTCTTCATCCTCTGGTCTTCTTGCTCCAGCCGCCCTAAGCAGCGCCGGTCATGCCGCCTGCTCCTGCCTCCCGTGGTCGGCTGTGCTGCCGCGGAGGCCTCACCGCCCCCATACTACTCCCACCGCTGGCCAGGCCATCCCTCCACTCCACTCACCCACACCCCCTATTATTCTACGGTGACGGTAGCGTAGCCGAACCAGTGAACCCTCGTACTCCTCTCCGCGTGGGCATCCACTGCCGTATATTCCCCAGCTCCGCGTCGTCCCCTTCCTAGGCCTCGCCGTCGTCCACCGCCGTGGTGTTCTCGGCGCGACGTGGTCAATGTGGTCAACGACCGAATTCCATCGGAAGAATACTGTACGTGGAGAGGCTGACAGCTGGGTCCACGGCAGCCGCAAGGAAGTGCCTCCTTATTACACGGAAAATAATTATTCATCCACCAGACAGCAGGGACCCACTGGACACCCACCAGTATTTCGCGAAAAAAAAGATTGCCCCTGACTGCTGGGACCCACCCGACGGGCCACCGTATTTCGTGAAAAAAACGTTCCCCCTGCTGTCAGCTCGGACCCACCGGAAGTGCCTCCTTATTACGCACAAAAAATGAATACCCCCTGCTAGCTGGGACCCACCTTGGTGGGAGGCTGACTTGTGGGCCTACTAAGTTGACGGGGACGGAGGGTTTTGTCAACTTAGTCAACATAAACGATTCTAGCTCCAGTGACCATACGATGTCCATCCAACGGCCGTAGTGCTTCTTCAACCTCTGGTCTTCTTGCTCCAGCCGCCCAAAGCAGCGTCGGTCGTGCCGCATGCTCCTGCCTCCCGTGGCCGAATGTGCTGCCGCGGAGGCCTCACCGCCCCCTACTATTCCCACCGCTGGCCAGGCCCTGTGGCGACGGCAGCCTCACACCGCAGCCGAACCAGTGAACCCTCGTACTCCTCTCCGCACGGGCTTCCACTACCGCATCATCCCTGGCTCCGCGTCGTCCCCTTCCTAGGCCTCGCCGTCGTCCACCGCCCTGGTGCTCTCGACGCGGCGTGGTCAACGTGGTCAAGGATCGAGTTCCATCGGAAGAGTATTGTACGTGGAGAGGCTGACAGCTGGGTCCATGGCCGCAGCAAGGAAGTGCCTCCTTATTACGCGGAAAATAATGATTCCTCCACCTGACAGCTGGGATCCACCGGACGGGCCACTGTATTTCGTGAAAAAAATGTTTCCCTGACTGTTGGGACCCACCAGCTACATCTTTGCATGCAAGGAAGTGTGTCCGGGCAAAAAAAAAAACAATTTGCCCCCTGACTGCTGGGACCCACCAGCTACATCTTCACACGCAAGGAAGTGCCTGACAGTCGGGACCCACCTGGTCGAAGCGTACTAGCGTTTTCATTCTGGTCGTGAACGTGTATGTACATATATACTGGTGGATGTAGAGGCGCGCATGTGTCATAGTAGAGGCGCGTACCTGTCGTAGTAGAGGCGCGCACATAGCATGTACACGTACGTACAGCGGCCAGGGTGCAAGAAAGAAAATACGACCACGTATGTGTACATACGGGCGGGGTCTCGAACGCCTACTCGCGCATATGTACGGCCAGGGATCGTGTACATGGCTGGGTCGGAACGGAGAAACAACATTGTCGTCGTGTTCATGGGGAGGCAATGGAATGCGTCGTGTTCATGGGGAGGCAACGGAAGACGTCATGTTCATTGGGAGGCAACGGAACGCGTGGGAGCCAACCGGCTGGGTCGGAACGGAATGCGTGCTCATGTTCATCGGAAGGGCTTGGACGTTACAGGCGATGGAAACAAGGCCTGGCGTACGGCACAACGGAGGAAACGGATCTCCTACGTTCGGAACGGGGTCCTATTGATCGGGAGGGGTCTGGCGTACCGCAAAACGGAGGAAACGGACCTCCTACGGTCGAAACGGGGGTCCTGTTCATCGGCAGGCTGTGGTGTACCGCAAAATGGAGGAAACGAACCTCCTACGGTCGAAACGGGGGTCCTGTTGATCGGGAGGGGTGTGGCGTACCGCAAAACGGACAAAAC
>NC_041390.1:412208102-412256359 GCF_002162155.2 Triticum dicoccoides | reverse complement strand
TCACTGTTCATCCAATCGATCGGCTTCAGTTAGCAGCCGTAGCGAAGAATCGCTCGATCGGGTTCAGTTAACAGCCATCGATCGATCGCTCGGGTTCAGTAACGCATAGCCTGCAGTGCAATTGCTCGGGTTCAGTTAGAGCCCAACGCCTCACTCGGGTTCAGTTAGAGCCAACGCCTCGCACACAGGCGCGTACGTGTACGAGAGAAACGCGCATCGATCGGCCCCCGACCTCCCACTGTAACCGGGAACTCCCTGAAATCACCCCTCGCTTCTACCATTGTTTTTTCCATCATGGACGGCCCAAAGAATGTCATGCAGTTGCGTCTGCGGCCCACCCAGGACGAAAAGCCCATTTTCTGTCATGTTTTTTGTCATAGAAGTAGGAGCCCACCACATCTATGATGATACCGGGTTTTGTCACAATTATCATCATAGAAGTGTCATATGTATGACAGAAAAATATTTCGTTCGGCCCAAAATGTCACGGATGTGTCTTTTTTTTGTAGTGTACCCTCCCGTGGCAGCGGGGTCCTTACGGAAACTAAGGGATATTAAGGCTTCCTTTTATTAGAGTACCGGAACAAAGCATTAACACATAGTGAATACATGAATTCCTCAAACTACGGTCATCACCGGTAAGTATCCCGATTATTGTCACTTCGGGGTTAACGGATCACAACACATAATAGGTGACTATAGACTTGCAAGATAGGATCAAGAACTCTCATATATTGATGAAAACATAATAGGTTCAAATCTGAAATCATGGAACTCGGGCCCTAGTGACAAGCATTAAGCATAGCACAGTCATAGCAACATCAATCTCAGAACATAGTGGATACTAGGGATCAAACCCTAACAAATCTAACTCGACTACATGATAGATCCCAGCCAACCCATCACCGTCCAGCAAGCCTACGATGGAATTACTCACGCACGGCAGTGAGCATCATGAAATTGGTGATGGAGGATGGTTGATGATGACGATGGTGACGGATTCCCCTCTCCGGAGCCCCGAGCGGACTCCAGATCAGCCCTCCCGAGAGGTTTTAGGGCTTGGCGGCGGCTCCGTATCGTAAAACGCGATGAATTCTTCTCTCTGATTTTTTTCTCCCCGAAAAACAATATATAGAGTTGGAGTTGGAGTCGGAGGAGCTCCAGGGGGCCCACGAGGTAGGGGGCGCACCTCCCACCCTCGTGGACAGGTGGTGGGCCCCCTGGCCTTCATCTTTTGCAGGTATTTTTTATATTTTCCAAAAAGTTGCTCTGTGAAGTTTCAGGTCATTCCGAGAACGATTGTTTCTGCACATAAATAACACCATGGTAATTTTGCTGAAAACAACGTCAGTCCGGGTTAGTTCCATTCAAATCATGCAAGTTAGAGTCCAAAACAAGGGCAAAAGTGTTTGGAAAAGTATATATGATGGAGACGTATCAACTCCCCCAAGCTTAAACCTTTGCTTGTCCTCAAGCAATTCAGTTGACAAACTGAAAGTGATAAAGAAAAACTTTGACAAACTCTATTTTCTCTTGTTGTTGTAAATATGTAAAGCCAACATTCAAGTTTTCAGCAAAGATTATAACTAACCACATTCGCAATAACGGTTAGGTCTCAAGTTTAATCATATCAATAGCATAATCAACTAGCGAGCAATAATAATAAATCTCGGATGACAACACTTTCTCAAAACAATCATAATATGATATAACAAGATGGTATCTCGCTAGCCCTTTCCGAGGCCACAAAACATAAATGCAGAGCACATTTAAAGACCAAGGACTGACTAGACATTGTAATTCATGGTAAAAGAGATCCAGTCAAGTCATACTCAATGTAAACTAACAATAATTAATGCAAATGACAGCGGTGCTCTCCAACTGGCGCTTTTAATAAGAAGATGATGACTCAACATGAAAGTAAATAGATAGGCCCTTCGCAGAGGGAAGCAGGGATTTGTAGAGGTGCCAAAGCTCGGTTTTGAAATAGAGGTGAATAATATTTTGAGTGGTATACTTTCATTGTCAACATAACAACCAAGAGATGGCAATATCTTCCATGCTACACACATTATAGGCGGTTCCCAAACAGAATGGTAAAGTTTATACTCCCCCTTCCACCAACAAGCATCAATCCATGGCTTGCTCAAAACAATGAGTGCCTCCAACTAACAAGAGTCCCAGGGGGAGTTTTGTTTGCAATTATTTTGATTTAGTTTGCATAAAGCATGGGACTGGGCATCCCGGTGACTAGCCATTTATCTCGTGAGTGAGGAGCGGAGTCCACTCCTCTTGAGGATAACCCGCCTAACATGGAAGATACAGACAACCCTAGTTGATACATGAGCTATTCGAGCATACAAAATAGGATATTTATTTGAAGGTTTAGAGTTTGGCACATACAAATTTACTTGGAACGGCAGGTAGATACCGTATATAGGTAGGTATAGTGGACTCATGTGGAATAACTTTGGGATTTAAGGGATTGGATGCACAAGCAGTATTCCCGCTTAGTACAGGTGAAGGCTAGCAAAAGACTGGGAAGCGACCAACTAGAGAGAGACAACACTCATGAACATGCATTAAAATTAATCAACATCGAATGCAAGCATGAGTAGGATATAATCCACCATGAACATAAATATCGTGAAGGATATGTTGATTTTGTTTCAACTACATGCGTGAACATGCGCCATGTCAAGTCACTTAAATCATTCAGAGGAGGATACCACCCTATCATACCACATCACAACCATTTTAGTAGCATGTTGGCACGCAAGACAAACCATTATAACTCATAGCTAATCAAGCATGGCACAAGAAACTATGATCTCTAGTTGTCATTGCAAACATGTTTATTCATAATAGGCCGAATCAGGAACGATGAACTAATTATATTTACAAAACAAAAGAGGTCAAGTTCATACCAGCTTTTCTCATCTCAGTCAGTCCATCATATATCGTCATAATTGCCTTTAACTTCAACGACCGAAAGATGTGAATAATAATAATAGTGCACGTGCATTGGACTAAGCTGGAAACGATCTGCAAGCATTCAATAACCATGAGAAGACAAGGCAATATGGGCTCTTTTGTCAGATCAACAATTATGCATATAAGAGCCACTTCAACAATTTAATTATGGTCTTCTCCTATCGACCCCCAAAGAAAAGAAAAGAAATTAAACTATTTACACGGGAGAGCTCCCAACAAGCAAAAGAAGAACAGGAAATCTTTTTGGGTTTGCTTTTTAATTACTACTACAAGCATGGAAAGTAAACTAATTAAAAGCTACAACTATTTTTTTGGTTTTTCTTAAGGGTTATCAAACACACAAGAAGAAAGCATAAAAGGAAAATAAACTAGCATGGATGATACAAATGAAAAAGTATGAGCACCGACATCTAGCAATGAGTGTGTGAACATAAATGTAATGTCGGTGAGAAATACGTACTCCCCCAAGCTTAGGCTTTTGGCCTAAGTTGGTATATGGCCACGGCTGGCCTGGCAGATATCCATAATAATAGCTGGGGTCGTATTGAGAAGAAGAAGACTCTGATTGCCACTGGCTGACAATCATCTCCGGATCCCACTGGTAATTAGACTGTCGTGAAGGATCAACTTGTGGTTCTGGCTCTGGCTCCATGGCTGGTGCAAGGTTCCGGTAGGCATGGATAGCCTTTAACAGAACAAGGTACTGGCCTGCAGATAAATCAAACAAAGAAGGAGCAGGCAGGGTAATAGTCTCAGGATGATGTTTATCAAAGAACAATTTGTATTTAAGCTCTCCTTCCCTATTCTTAACAATAAAATCATGTGCCACCATACTTTTATAATCTAAATAAACATGAGGCATCACTTTTTCTTCCTTCTCATAATGCCTAATAGGTATGTTAAAATGTGCAGCTAGGCGTGAAGCATAGATGCCTCCAAAGATGGGCCCTTTGTACGGTTCAGACTTAACCGTTTAGCAATAATGCCGCCCATACTAATAGAGTTATGACCATATAAATCGTGGAGCAAAATAATAATATCAGGGACACTAAGGTTTCCACAGTTTCGGCGACCAATTAAACAACAACTAGCAAATAATGCAAAATAGCGTAAAACAGGAAAATGTATGCTAGTGATTCGTGCATCGGAAACCTTCCTTGTGTCCCCTATAGTGATAGTATCAATAAATCCATCCACATCCTCGCGATGTGGTTCCTCTGTCTTGCCCTCAAAAGGGACTAAACAAACCCGACAAAAATCATAAAGTGACATCTCCTTGTGCTCATCATATAAATGAAACTCCATCGTAGGTGGTGAGCTCCTAGGATGGAAATGAAAGTTTTGCACAAAGATATTTGTGAGTAAGAGATACTGATCGCGTTGGTGTTGGAGGAAAGCGGTAAGGCCTGCATTCTTAGCCAATTCATGAAAATCTTCATAAATCCCGGCTGCTCTCAAGAAATCATTGGAATGCCACTCACACGCCCGAACCTCCGCGGTGCGAGGCAGATTATACTTAGGTTTCGGTGCCTTTTCCTTCGAGCTTCGGCTCGATGAGCCCCTCAAAAGTCTCTTCATCGTTTCTGAAAAATTCTGAAATTTTTAGTAACTTCAAAATAAAAGTAAACCAAACTCAATAATATTGATAACAACTACTCCTACAAGTGCCTAGGGCCTATATCATGCATCAAAACTACTTGGAACCATACAAATTTGACATGCAAGCTCAAGAACATGGTCACCTAGTCAGCAAAAATTAGCAATGAATAAAGCACTAGAACAAAAACTAATTGGACCAATTGAGGAGTCACATGCCAAGGAACAATCTCCCAAAGCAGTTTTGTCAGAGGTGCTTTGAGCAAGGAGATCGAAAATAGCAGCAAAACGAGCTTGGACTCGGGTTTGAGCTGGTTATTCGTGTTTGGGGGAGGAAGAAGGAGTGTGTGGTTGAAAGGATAAGTGGAGGAGGGCCACCGTGGGCCCACGAGGCAGGGGGCGCGCCCCAGGGGGGTAGGGCGCGCCCTCCACCCTCGTGGGTAGGTGTTTGACCCCCCCTGATGTGTTCTCAGTGCCAAATATTCTCAAATATTCTAGAAAAAATCATATTTAAATTTCAGGGCATTTGGAGAACTTTTATTTTCGGGGTATTTTTATATTGCATGGATAATCAGATAACAGACAGAAAAATATTTATTTTTATTTTATTTAATATAAATAACAGAAAGTAAAAGTGGGGTACACAAGGTTGTGCCTTCTAGTTTCATCCATCTCATGATCATCAAAAGGAATCCACTAACAAGGTTGATCAAGTCTTGTTAACGAACTCATTCCGAATAACATGGAACCGGAGAAATTTCGAATAACACTATGTTACCTCAACGGGGATATGCACATCCCCAATAATAAGAATATCATATTTCTTCTTGACAGTAGGAAGAGGAAATTCAAAAGCTCCAAATATAATCGATGGAATTTTTCCAATAGAGTTGATACTATGAACTTGAGGTTGTTTCCTCGAAAAGTGTACCGTATGCTCATTACCATTAACATGAAAAGTGAAATTGCCTTTAGTGCAATCAATAACAGCCCCTGCAGTGTTCAAAAAAGGTCTTCCAAGAATAATAGACATACTATCGTCCTCGGGAATATCAAGAATAACAAAGTCCGTTAAAATAGTAACGTTTGCAACTACAACAGGCACATCCTCACAAATACCGACATGTATAGCAGTTGATTTATCAGCCATATGCAAAGATATTTCAGTAGGTGTCAACTTATTCAAATCAAGTCTACGATATAAAGAGAGAGGCATAACACTAACACCGGCTCCAAGATCACATAAAGCAGTTTTAACATAGTTTCTTTTAATGGAGCATGGTATAGTGGGTACTCCTGGATCTCCAAGTTTCTTTGGTATTCCACCCTTAAAAGTATAATTAGCAAGCATGGTGGAAATTTCAGCTTCCGGTATCTTTCTTTTATTTGTAACAATATCTTTCATATACTTAGCATAAGGATTCATTTTGAGCATATCAGTTAATCGCATACGCAAAAAGATAGGTCTAATCATTTCAGCAAAGCGCTCAAAACCCTCATCATCCTTTTTCTTGGATGGTTTGGGAGGAAAAGGCATGGGTTTCTGAACCCATGGTTCTCTTTCTTTACCGTGTTTCCTAGCAACAAAGTTTTTCTTATCATAACGTTGATTCTTTGATTGTGGGTTATCAAGATCAACAACAGGTTCAATTTCTATATCATTATCACTACTAGGTTGAGCATCATCATGAACATTATCATTAACATTATCACTAGTTTCAGGTTCATTACCAGATTGAGTTTCAGCATCAAAAATAGAAATATCATTTGGATTCTCAGGTGTTTCAGTAATAGGTTCACTAGAAGCATGCAAAGTCCTATCATTTTTCTTTTTCTTCCTTTTAGAAGGACTAGGTGCATCTATATTATTTCCCTGAGAATCTTGCTCAATTCTCCTAGGATAGCCTTCAGGATACAAAGGTTCCTGAGTCATTTTACCACCTCTAGTCATAATCTGACAGCATTATCATTATTCTTACTATTCAATTCATTGAGAAAATCATTTTGAGCTTTAAGTACTTGTTCTACTTGAGTGGTAACCATAGAAGCGTGTTTACTAATAAGTTTAAGTTCACCTTTGACATTAGCCATATAATCACCCAAGTGCTCAAGCATATTTGAATTGTATTTCAATTGTCTACCAAAATAAGCATTAAAATCTTCTTGCTTGGCCATAAATTTATCAAACTCATCTAAGCATGGGCTAGCAAATTTAGTAAATGGGATTTCAGCTTTATCATATCTATAGAGAGAATTTACCTTTACTACCTATGTCGGGTTATCAAGACCATGAGTTTCTTCAATAGGTAAAGGATTAAGATCGTATGTTTCTTCAACAGGCGGTAAATTAAGACCATGTATTTCTTCAATAGGAGGTAAATTCTTAACATCTTCAGCTTTAATACCTTTTTCTTTCATAGATTTCTTTGCCACTTGCATATCTTCAGGACTGAGAAACAGAATACCCCTCTTCTTTGGAGTTGGTTCAGGAATAGGCTCCGGAGGTGTCCAATTATTTTCATTTTTCAACATATTATTCAATAGAATTTCAGCTTCATTCGGTGTTCTTTCCCTGAAAACAGAACCAGGACAACTATCCAGATAATCTCGGGAAGCATCGGTTAGTCCATTATAAAAGATATCAAGTATTTCATTTTTCTTAAGAGGATGATCAGGCAAAGCATTAAGTAATTGGAGAAGCCTCCCCCATGCTTGTGGGAGACCCTCTTCTTCAATTTGCACAAAATTATATATATCTCTTAAAGCAGCTTGTTTCTTATGTGAGCAGGGAAATATTTAGCAGAGAAGTAATAAATCATATCCTGGGGACTACGCACACAACCAGGATCAAGAGAATTAAACCATGTCTTAGCATCACCCTTTAATGAGAACGGAAATATTTTAAGGATATAAAAGTAACAAGTTCTCTCATCAGTAGTGAACAGGGTGGCTATATCATTTAATTTAGTAAGATGTGCCACAACAGTTTCAGATTCATAGCCATGAAAAGGATCGGATTCAACCAAAGTAATTATATCAGGATCAATAGAGAATTCATAATCCTTATCAGCAACATAGATAGGTGAAGTAGCAAAAGCAGGGTCAGGTTTCATCCTAGCATTTAGAGATTGCTTATTCCATTTAGCTAATAACCTCTTAAGTTCATGTCTATCCTTGCAAGCTAAAATAGCTAAAGAAGCTTCTTTATCAAAAACGTAACCCTCAGGAATAACAGGCAAGTCTTCATCATCAATTTCATTAGTATTATCAGATTCAATATTTTCAATCTCTCTAGCCCTAGCAAGTTGTTCATCAAGAAATTCACCTAGTGGCACGGTAGTATCAAGCATAGAAGTTGTTTCATCATAAGTATCATGTATAGCAGAAGTGGCATCATCAATAACATGCGACATATCAGAATGAATAGCATAAGCAGGTTTAGGTGTCGCAAGCTTACTCAAAACAGAAGGTGAATCAAGTGCGGAGCTAGATGGCAGTTCCATACCTCCCCTCGTAGTTGAGGGATAAATTTTGGTTCTTGGATCTTTCAAGTTCTTCATAATGATAAGAAGATATAAATCCCAAGTGACTCAAAGAATAGAGCTATGCTCCCCGGCAACGGCGCCAGAAAATAGTCTTGATAACCCACAAGTATAGGGGATCGCAACCGTTTTTTAGGGTAAAATATTCAACACAAATTTATTGATTCGACACAAGGGGAGCCAAAGAATACTCTCAAGTATTAGAAGCTGAGTTGTCAACTCAACCACACCTGGAAACTTAATATCTGCAGCAAAGTATTTAGTAGCAAAGTAATATGATAGTAGTGGTAACGGTAGCAAAAGGTAACAATAGTAAAAGTAATGTTTTTGGTATTTTGTAGTGATGATGGCAATAGCAACGGGAAAGTAAATAAGCGAAGAACAATATATGGAAAGCTCGTAGGCAATGGATCGGTGATGGAGAATTATGTCGGATGCGGTTCATCATGTAACAGTCATAACCTAGGGTGACACAGAACTAGCTCCAGTTCATCAATGTAATGTAGGCATGTATTCCGAATATAGTCATACGTGATTATGGAAAAGAACTTGCATGACATCTTTTGTCCTACCCTCCCGTGGCAGCGGGGTCCTTACGGAAACTAAGGGATATTAAGGCCTCCTTTTAATACAATACCGGAACAAATCATTAACACATAGTGAAAAAATGAACTCCTCAAACTATGGTCATCATCGGTAAGTATCCCGATTATTGTCAGTTCGGGGTTAACGGAACATAACACATAATACGTGACTATAGACTTGCAAGATAGGATCAAGAACTCTCATATATTGATGAAAACATAATAGGTTCAGATCTGAAATCATGGCACTCGGGCCCTAGTGACAAGCATTAAGCATAGCAAAGTCATAGCAACATCAATCTCAGAACATAGTGGATACTAGGGATCAAACCCTAACAAAACTAACTCGATTACATGATAGATCCCATCCAACCCATCAATGTACAGCAAGCCTACGATGGAATTACTCACGCACGGCGGTGAGCATCATGAAATTGGTGATGGAGGATGGTTGATGATGACGATGGCGACGGATTCCCCTCTTCGGAGCCCCGAACGGACTCCAAATCAGCCCTCCCGAGAGGTTTTAGGGCTTGGCGGCGGCTCCGTATCGTAATACGCGATGAATTCTTCTCTCTGATTTTTTTCTCCCCGAAACACAATATATAGAGTTGGAGTTGGAGTCGGAGGAGCTCCAGGGGACCCATGAGGTAGGGGGCGCACCCTAGGGGGGCAGGCGCGCCCCCACCCTCATGGACAGGTGGTGGGCCCCTTGGCCTTCATCTTTTGCAGGTACTTTTTATATTTTCCAAAAAGTTGCTCCGTGAAGTTTCAGGTCATTCCGAGAACGTTTGTTTCTGCACATAAATAACACCATGGTAATTCTACTGAAAACAGTGTCAGTCCGGGTTAGTTCCATTGAAATCATGCAAGTTAGAGTCCATAACAAGGGCAAAAGTGTTTGGAAAAGTAGATACGACGGAGAAGTATGAGGCAGCTCCTTGGAGGTGGAGGACGGGGTGGCTAAACCGGCGAGACGACCATATCGACGACGGATCCTCATCCGGTACGATGGATGAGGGACGTCGAGGTGTTGCTGTGGACGACGTCATTGGGGAAGAGGCTCCAGTTGGGTGGCGGACGGAGGAGGGTGTGGGGCTTTGCAGGTTTTGCCAGCCTCGATGGACGAATGGGTGGGCGGATGGGATGGGAGTGGGGGAACCATGGCATAGGGACGCGCTTGTCCGAAATGTGGGGTAAGTTACGAAAGTACCCCCACCAGTTTGAGGCGGTTCTTTCGGTTCATGGGCATTTCGCCTGTCGGGATTTCACAAGAGGTGGGAGTTTTCACGCGCGTTTTAATTTTGGAATAGCAAGGCGCGGGTTGAGATGGAGGGAGTTGTCGGAGAACAACGAGACAAAGATATATCTTAAATATTTCGGGCTAACAAGGCGCAGGTTGAAATTTCCGGACAAGCCTAACATGTACTGTACCAAATCAATTCGCACTACAAATGTCATTCAAAACTTTGAATTCATGTTATGTTCAATTAAAATATTTCGCTACGTGTATAATGCATGCAACCTAGTACGTATAATGCATGCAACCTAGTACTCAAATGACCGTTTTAGTGCATTCCAAACGTATATACTGCCGCTTCAATATGAACTAAATTTGAATTCATTTCTCTATTTGAATAAGATCTACAATAATGTTTGTTGTGAATTCAAAGGATTTGAATTCATTTCTCTGTTTTAATAAGATCTACAATCATCATTATTGTCAAGTTAAACCATCGTTTGTGTATTATCTTCATAGCACACCACATGATTAGTCTCGAGTTACATATGAACTATGTGTACTATATGAACTCGAACTTGATTTTTTGAATCCACTCTATGTTGATTTCAAGTCATAGTACATTTCAAGCTCTAGCTAGATCTTCACAAACTAAACCATGTCTCATATGTATAATGTGTTTATCACATTATGTATGGTGCCCCGCCCCCTACGCCTACAAGTATTTAGATGTGAGTTGCAAACACCACACATTACCACAAATTCAAATAAAATGTGAGAATGTTCAATATATAGTATTGTTTAGATTGTTCGATATTTAGGTGTAAGCTGCAAACGCCACACATTATCACAAATTCAAATAAAATCTGAGATTGTTCGATGTATAGTATGGTTTAGATTGTTCGAAATTTAGCTGTGAGTTACAAATCCCATGCATCATCACATTATGGTATAACATGTGCAAAACCACAACATGCGTATCACCGCTATATTCATGCATTCGTATGTTTAAAATAATATGATCTCCTATTCAAATATATGAATCCACTTTCATATCAAATTATGATCTTTGTTAGTCTCTTACACCCACACAATCCTCTAACCTTTGTAGCTACCACTAACTTTCTCTCGTGCATGCACACGCCCTCCTCACCCTCCCCCACCCTTAGCATTCTATCCATCGTGCACATTCATTTTTTTCTTTTGGTCGTTCTCCCACAGTCTCCACAACTCCTTTCCGACACACACCAATCGATAAACCCCTCCAGCGATGTCTGCCTACAACATACACACGCACCTTCAATCTCCTCCTTTATGTGTCCTTGCCTCGTGTCTCTCATATGGTCCCACACACGTGTAAACTCTCGCCCCTCTTTTCATCGATCTCACAACCGCACACTCCTCCCCCTATCTAGCTAGTAGCTGGGCCTCTCGCACCACCTCCTAGCTCCATTCTCTCTGTCTATCCGTCTCGCCGGGCCTTATTTGCCTCTAACAAATGGACGTACATCGACCGATCTCCCACTATACATATAGCTAGCTAGGTCCTTATAACTCATTTTTCCCCACGCGTCGATCGATCTACCTCATTAGTTATGTCTCTCCCTTCCTCTGACAAACAACAATTGATCTACCAATCTAGTTAGGTTTGCTTACCAAACACATGGTTCCCCTTCATCATCCATGGATGTGTCCCGACATATCTATCACGCACAGGCACACACAGAAACACATCCCCACTCTTATTGATAATATTGCAGTTCCACCCTCAGTTGGTCTAGTAGGCCTCTCCCACCATCTTTGAGAAGCAGCTCCATCACCCATCCAGCACTCTACCCCTCTCCCTCCCTCTCTCTCTCCTCTCTCTCTCTCTCTCTATCCCATCCTATTTCCCGTCCTTCAGTTATGTATGGATGTCGACCGATCTCCCTCAAGACATAGCTGGGTCTCTCCTTCTCAACACATATATGAGTCGTTCTACCTCTATAGTTAGGCATCTGCCTACCCCTCCCCCACCCCCTCCCACACACACACAGTGATACATCGAGCGCTCTAGTCATGTCTCCCTGCCACACACAAACTTGACCTGTGCCCTCTGACGTTCCGGTAGCTAGGTCAGTCGCCCTATATCTTTGACTTGCACACACACACAATTTTGATGGCTCTCTTCATCGATCTCGCACCCACCCACTTGATCCTCTCTTCCACTCTATCGATATCTATGACCCCTCCCTCTCTTCTCGTGGATCGCCCGACCCTCTATATATGATATGGATAGGCCTCCATTTCACACACATTGCATGCAAAATTTTGTTTGAGATGTCATCGACACATATTCCCACAAATACATTCACGAAATCAACCTCACCCCCAAAGCAAAAAACACTCATGAATGCACAAGCCATTTGGCTAGGTTTGTATCTCTCACACACACCCACGTAGGTGGGGGACGTGCACGAAGAGAGGTGCACGCATGGCGCACGTACTCCCGTCTCTTTCCCAACCACACCCGCGCGGGTACACGGTGGAGCTCATTTTTGTACGAAAAGGCAGCCCACGTGGTAATTTGACACGTGTACTGGTTGTCCACTAGATGGAGGGAGGATCGTCTACCACGGGTGAACAAACAAATTGTGACTTGACGCGTTATGTTAAAAAAGAGGCAAACCATGTGGGGCCTACCTTAGAGGCAAGGCTCTATACACTCGAGTACTTTTGATGTGTCCCGTCAACTCACAGAATGAGGAGAAGCTTGATTGTATGCCGTCTCCCCCGCCCACGGGCGCGGTGGCTCGCAGGATGAGGTGAAGCTTGCTTACTATGCCTTACGCCCGCTCCCTCGCCCAGGCGTGCGGTGGCTCGCAGGACGAGGAGAAAATTTTACTAGTACTCCCTCCGTTTACTCGTCCCTACCTTGGTTAGAGAGATTATCATATTGTTTGGGATATATGTCCTTTAGTAGATTTCAATATGAACTACTAGTACATACTCCAAACACTGATGTATATAGACGTATTTTAGAGTGTAGATTCACTCATTTTCCTCTGTATGTAGTCCATATTGAAACGAACGTAATAGTATGCACTCTCCCACGCCCCTCGACCCTCGCCACGTGGTGGACGTGCAGCAATTCATTCGGTCTCATATAGCCAGAACGATATATACTGCAGTACCATTATGGGACAAATACATTTTCCCCTCGTTGGAACCTACCCACGGGTTTTGCCCTTACCTTTCGACTCTGCTCAGTTTTGCCCTTAGATTTTTCTCCGAGGTCACCCGAATGCCCTTTGAACATTTGACCAATACTTTGAAAACTCATAACATATTGATATGAACTCAGAAAAATGCAAATAAGATATCAAAATGTTCAGATAAACATTACCTTTATGTGTATGTCATTTTCATTTAGGAAAAAAGTACTGTTTAAACTACCTAAGGTTATTAATGTTTTTAACATTATTAAAAATAAAAAGGTATAAACAATACTTTTTTCAGGAATAAAAATTGCATGCAAATGTAGGTGACATTTTCTGAACACGTTGATATCTTGTTTGCATTTTTCGGATTTCATATCAACTTGTTATGAAGTTTCAATATAATGGTCAAAGTTGTTTGAAACTTCATAACAAGTTGATATGAACTGAGAAAAATGCAAAAAAAAATATCAGGATGATTAGAAAACATCACCTACATTTGCATGTAATTTTTATTGTTGAAAAAAGTATTTTTATACCTTTTTATTTTTAATAATGTTAATAACACTAATAACCTCGGGTAGCTTAAGCAATACTTTTGTCCTTAATGCAAATGAGATGCACATAAAGGTAATGTTCTTCTGAACATTTCGATATCTTATTTGCATTTTTCCGAGTTCATACGAATTTGCTATGAATTTTCAAAGTACTAGTCAAATGGTCAAAGGGCATTCGAGCGACCTCGGGGGAAAATCTAAGGGCAAAATTGAGCAGAGTCAAAAAGAAAGGGCAAAACCCATGGGTAGGTTCCAACTAGGGGCAAAAATGCAATTGTCCCTACCATTATTGCTCTACTTCCCGAAGAGGCGAAGAGCCAATCGCAAGGTTAATAGTTTGGAGATGCCAAGCGCAAGGTTTATAGGAGAACGAGTAGTAGGTGCCACATCATTTATAAATAAAGTTGTAGTGTGAGGTGGGCCATGTAATCACTGAGCATGCATGTTTTCACAGCTGTTGCACTCCTCCGACGTAAGAATGGAGAAAATTGTAATCTAGTAGTACCTCCTTTCGCCAAAAGTGTGGGACATCCAACAGTCCTACCACCTCAGTAATAATGACCAATGAGCCGTCAAATCACATAGACCCAGCAGTAAGTTTGACGGACGAAGCAACCATCACTCTTGAATCTGCTTCTCCCTTCAACGCAGGCGCCAGTGAGAGGTCACGTCTGCTCTGCCCGGGCATGAATGCGGCACCGATTCTTTGGAGCAGCGCTGACCGTTTCAGGCGGGAAGCGTGCGCGGGCGATGGAGGGGCTTTGGGTGGGCCAGGTTGTTCAGGAGCGGGCGTGGCAGCTGTCCGCATGTCCCTATCGGACGCCCGGAAACGAGAGGATGCACCAACTCTCGCGGCTAAAATCATACACTACACACCATCTCTCTGTAGGATTAGGTCGATCTGTCGCTCTCTCTAACACACACATGTTGTTAAACACACACACACACACACGCACACATAGGTTAATAGAATAGGAAAATCGTGCGAGTGCGAAGCCACAGGAAGTGAGATACAAATGGAGTACGTACAAGAAGAGAAGAGGTGATGCATATTCCATCAAACCTGGACTGAGGAGTAGTACTCCCTCCGTCTAGGAGTTAAGTCATCCTACGGAAATCAGATATTCCCAAAATGTTTAGGAGTCGTCCATTAACTTCGCATCTCAATCCCCTCCTGCCCTCGTTGATAGCGAGCGTTGTTACTTAGGGAGTGTTTGGATCCTTAGCAAGAACAGCTTATAGCATAGCCGGGCAACGTTAGGCGTTTGGAACTGTTAAAATATGTTAGCTTTCATGGGCCAGCTAGCTTGGGTGGGCTAGAAAAACCTTGCTAGCTCAGGAGTGCCAGATCGGCTCGCTTCCGACGGCAAACTTCACATAGTAGTAACATAGACTAGTAACATATGCATGTTTTACTAGTCCAAGTTAGTCACCACTATGACCAGCCTAAGCAATGTAACAAAACGCTCCTTACTCTGCCTTGTTATCTCCCTCGCAAACCCAATGCATGGAGCACAAACTATGCATCGATCAGTCAAGAAATCAAAGTCGGCTTGCATGCGAGTTAATACATGGCCCTGCATGGTAGCTAAAACGGCATCTCTTAGTTGTTTGGATTAATTCTTGCGTTTTGAGAGAGAAATCAGGGCTTTGATTGGAGGAATGATCGGTCAAGTTTCTCCTTCTCCTCCAATCTACTTGCACCTTGGTCCCGCTGCACCTTCTAACGTGACTTATTACACCTAGACGGAGGGAGTCATACAAGATACGGTGGCACACTGACTTAGGTCGAATACAAGTGCCCCAAATTGTGTGCATCTTATAATAAGGATTCACTTAAAATAGTACGTGAGCGAACAGAGGGATCAATTGGACAATGTTCCCGAGCAGTAGCAAGATGTGTGAGGTAAGATACTCCCACTGTTTCTTTTTACTCCGCATATAAGATTTGGTTAAGGTCAAACTGCACAAAGTTTGACCAAATTTATATAAAAAAATATGAACATCTACAATACTAAAGCTATATAGTATGAAAATACGTTTCATGGTGCATCTGATAATATTGATTTCATATTGTGAATGTTTATACTTTTTAATATAAAATTAGTCAAACTCTACAAAGCTTGACTTTGACCAAACCTTATTTGCAGACTATAAAGAAATGGAGGGACTACACCGCTGGCGCTTTTAATTTTTCTTATTAATTTGTTTGTTTCACCCTCTGACTGGTGGGACCCGACGTACTACATGGAGAGAGGTAAGGTGACTAAGGCTTCATTATTTCTGCACCACTGTGGATAGTCTTACCACCAAAGCCACATGGCACGATTATGATTTAAATCCCAATGACTCCCACACACAAAAAAACACGGCATGCTTGTCCCATGAATGCAGGAATGTATAAAAGGTTATTTTCCTCTCGTTGAACATAATGGGAGGGTTGTGTAGCTGGTTAGCCTGTTCGCTCATCAAACTTGAGGTCTCGGGTTCGATAACTACACTTGAGCATAATTCGTGCCAGGAGGATTCTTTGACTAGTCAAAATGGATGGATACGGAGCTATACGATCTCGTAGTGACCGTATAATCACCTCGTCACGTATAAGCTGCAGCCTCAGCGCTTGTTTTCTAGGGTTTGCACTCTTCACACTCTCTCCAGTATATATATACACGCTGCAGCCTCAGCGCTTGTAGTTGCTCTCTTTACACTCTCTCACCCTCTCTAGATCTAAACAAGACTTCGTTGGCCTCTCTCTCTCCCCTCACCGCTGGTCTGCTTGTAGTTGCTCTCTTCACACTCTCTCACCCTCTCCAGATCTAGACAAGACTTGTTGGCCTCTCTCTCTCTCTCTCTCTCTCCCCTCACTGCTGGTCAAAGAGCTGGCAGGATCCATCCGCCGGGAAGGGAATGAGGCTTAACAATGTCGCCGTTGGCGAGGGAGGGAATCCACTACCGGCGCAGATGTTCACTTTCACCCAGCGGCGGCGCGGGAGGGCCTTCGACCCCTTCTTCTTCGCCGACGTATATAGTGTGGGTCGAACGGCCTCTGGTCGCCCATCGAACCACACCCCAAGAACCTTAAGGTATAATTTACTTATTCCACATGCATTGCTCTAGCTGCATGTGGGCTTTTTCCGCTTCTGCACTCGAATCTAGGTGTTGGATCAAACAGGAAAGTAGTGGGGAAAGTTGTATACCATGAATCTAGGACGTGGTTCAAAGAGGAAATGAATGGGGGAAAGTAGTGGGAAAATTTGTATAGCATGAATTTAGGACGTGGTTCAAAAAAGAAAAGAAGGGGGATAGTTGTATCGCATGAAACTAAGACGTGGTTCGAAGAGGACAGGAATGGGGGAAAGTAGTGGGGAAAGTTGTATAGCATAAATCTAGGACGTGGTTCACAGAGGAAAGGAAGTGGGGAAAGTACTAGTACAGACTGGCTATCCAGCACCTATGTTGGTCGAAAAGTAAAAACAATGACAAATGCAGTACGCACATCTGTAACAAACTGATCTTTTGTTTTGGGAGACAAGGCTATAGAGTTTGAGCGGGACTAGATTAGCTGCGCTCACATAGGGAAAGGTGTCTAAAGATAACAAAACTGGGACCAACGCAAATATGCTCCTTGGTTGTTTGTTCTTTGTTGCAACAGACTGTGCATCACCCAGTACATCGGTAGATGCACATGGTGCTGGTGCGTCCACTGTCTCGTGCAACTCTTTAGTTGTTGTTAATCTAAGGCCATGTTTGGTTAAAAACTCCCTAGTCCCTACCTTCTTGGTTCCAAGGACTAAACATGGACTAGAGGTTATTAAATGACATGCTAAAAGACCATGTTACCCCTAGTAATGAACTAATAGAGACAAGGTGCGATGCGTGGCAGGGACAACTATTGGAAAAAGTCCCAAAAAGACTCTCCCTCGGGGTTTTCTTTCTTTAGTCACAAATGTCCACTTTTAGTCCCTAAAAGTCCCTCCTGTTTGGTTTATATGGGACTGACACGGAGTTTTTTTAGTCCCTCCACCAAAATGTCCCTGTAAACAAGCACCCTCTAATAATGCCGCTGGAAATTTGATGCAATGCCACAGTTAACAGCAAATTACATGTTTAATGAATTTTATTGTTAATATAATCTCTCTGTTAATATTAATCAATGCCACCGTTTGAGAAATGCTACTGTCTTGCTTTCTTTCCCATTTAGATAAGGTAGATGCTTCTTTTTGTTGGCTTCTGTGTCATCCACCGTAATTGACCACTAGTTGTTTCCTTTGCACCTCTGTGTAAACAGGGTTATCTACTTCACCTCATTGCCATTGTGACCTTTTATTGCACTACACAAAACACTTTTGTTTTAAGAGTGTTTTGTGCAGTTCAACCAAAGTGTCACACCGACAATGTTGCTTGATTGCTTGATCTTAGTGGAACTGCACAAGAGGAGATCTTACTTCCTATCCGTGTTGGAAAATTTGGTTCAGATCTTCTTCTTGTGAGTTTTTTGAATTCTGCATCATGAGAGGTCAGTACTAGCCTTCTTTCACATGATTCTGCAGTGTGCTTTCATATGTTGTGCTACTTGTACGGTAATGTTGCTTGATTTTAGTGAACTACACAAATGGAGACAAGACTTCCAATCTGTATGTGCACCGCAATATCCCATTGAGGTAAGATCAAGATATTTCACAACTGTTGGCCTGTATTTTGCCACTTTCATCAAAAAATTAATGTCATTGTTTAGTGATATACTTGTGCAACCTAATTGACATGCCAAATATTACATTGGAGGTGAAGCTTGTCTGTTATTGAACCAAGTGATGAAGGGGAAGAACAAGTGGAAGAAAAACAGAAATCAACTCCTGGTGCTGTAATGAAGCACTGGAACTGTGATGACACAAGTAATGATATAGTTCTGCATCTTAATTTATTGCTATGGCTGGAACGAGCAATTGTTTTGCCACTGATTTGATGCCACTCTTAATGTAATATGTAATTATCTCTACTTGTGCAAACAGGTATCTTCTTTGAAGATACCATATATTTTAGTGGAACTACACAAGAAGATGTTGGAAACATTAATCTAATCGAGGAGTATATAGTAAGCATGGCCACCAGAGTAGATAGCAACAGATGGTTCCCTGGAAGTGCTTCATCTATATGCTCTACACAATAAACCTCCTGACAAAGGTTGGTACTCGCCCACTGATTTCATCCATATGATTGAGCTTTGTCATCTCTATTGGTGTTGCGCTACTGTTTAGACACTGTCATCAAAAAGTGGTATTGTCCTTGGGAAGTGCTTCATTTGTGTTGTTTTAAATATTCCCTTTCCTTTTTTTCGAGCAAACAGGGATGCTAGCATTTAGTTATCCTCTTGTCTTTGCACAACAGGATCATCCTCCTCTGAAGAAGAATATGGAGTATGTGAAGTAACTAGTTCCGATTATGCCAGGATGAAGAAGCCCTGTCTATCTTCTCATCAGAAGGAGCAGTTGAAGGATGGTTACATTACCCCCCACAAGACCAAACTAACTTCAGCTCAGAAGGACTAACAAATCTTCATTTTCTTGCTGTGATGCGCGAGTACAATGTTGTTCTAGGATTCTTTCCGGTGAGTTCCAAAAGTGTGCTCTACATGGACCATGTAGGTGCCTGTTTAAACTGTCAATTCATAGTACAGTTTGCTTTATACTAATCACTTTTTTTGTATTTGTGCAAACAGGGGTGCTCAACTTGATTTCAATGGGAACTGCACAAAATGTTCATGAATACATCGAATCATTCATTTCCACCACAAGGAAGGAGGTGCCGATAAGTTCAAGGCGTTGCAACATATAAGGGCGAAATCATACAAGCTACGCGTGAATTTGGTTGATTTTGGTGGAACTGCACAAAAAGAACAACTGGTTTATTTAGCACAAGGCGCCATGTCAATGTCCGAAATGATGGCTAACCCTACCCATTCCACAATCATAGGCATTTGATATTTTGGAATGGGAAAAACTTGTCAAAGTTTTCTCATTGATTTTAGCAAGGAGACATGCATTTGATATTTTCGAATGGGACACCCTTTGCTGTCAGCAGCATCGATCCATTTTTTCCTTATTCTTTAGTTGTGAAGTAAATATTGACACGTGAATCACTGAGATGCATAATCATCGATTGTTTTGAATGTTCTCTATGAATTTCCAGGCCTGTGTGTTTGATTGCAATGTAGAGGAACGCTAAAAAGCTGCTCAAAGTCTTTGTACTCCTTCTGTTCCTTTTTACTTCGCGCATTGTGAAAGTGCATACTTTTTTCTATAAGATTGGTCAAAGTAGAGATACTTTGACTGCAAACAAAACTTGTATGCAGACTAGAAAGGACCGAAGGGAGTACATGTGAAACTGCTGCAAACGAGGTGATCACCCTGGGAATAATGCTAGTACGTATTGTTTTGCATGTTCATCTAATGCCAGTGATACAAGAATTCGAACTAATCGAAATAAATTCATTCATACACGATCGGATTTCATATAAACATGTCGCATTTCATTACATTTCATACATTCTTCAACTAAAAAGGGGTGCGCTGGAGGTATAATTAATTAACTAAAGCTATCCACCTGTGTCCGGCTGTGATGAACAGAAGCTTCAGTGACTTAACTGCAGTTGTAGTTGTCGGTGTTCTGGGAACGGGGGTCCCCAGACTTGCCTGCCTGCGGCCCATGGCGTGGCGGGGACAGTAGGCCATACGGCCCATCTTCATCAACAAAACACCCAAGACCCTCGCGAGGGGCCAAGCCTCGCGAGGCGGACGATGCAAGACCTCCTCCCGAGTGGCCTAGTCAGGCAGGATCGTGAGGAGCGGAGATACCAAGGCGGGGCAAACCTCACGAGGCCCTCATGACGTGAGCCATGACGATCGACACCAGGCGGGCGCCAGCGCGCGCAACGTCCTTGTTTCCTCTTTGGTGCAAGGGAGGCAAGCGCAGCCGTGGAGTACCGAGGCCTCAGGAAAAGGTTGCCATTTCGATGCAACAAGACCAAGACCATGGACTGCAAGACGGAGGTCATCGTGGAGCCCAAGACGGCGTCACCACCAGAGCTTTGTGCAGGCGAAGACTACTTTTGTCAGGATGGCTCGTACTAGCTGTCCCCCTTCAAATTTCCCCGCCATTGTTGGCTCCTTTCCGCTCGATAGTTGGGAAGAGGACCAGGGCCTCTATAAGTAGAGCTAGCCACCATAGTAGACACGGGATCTTGGCTGGAGAGCTCATTAGACCCAGAGGTACACACAAGTCCATACGCACAAGAACACCTCAACCTCAAGAGGTTGTTCCTCCCCTTGTACTATTCATCATTAGCCCAAGAGGCAATCCACCACCACTACACTAGAGTAGGGTATTACACCACAATGGTGGCCCGAACCAGTATAAACCCCGTGTCTTTCTGTGTTGTGAGTTCGTCAAGTTCGTCCGCAAGATCTTAGTGAGCTAGAGCGTAGATTGGTAGAAGGGAAAGACTTCGCGCGCACCCTAGTGTTCGAACCTTAAGGGTTAGCCGGAACCCCACATCCGACATTTGGCGTTCCAGGTAGGGGTGCGCTGTAGCTTCCTTTCCGTCAGTCCTCGCTCCGTCGTCTCCATGTCGGACGCTCGACATGCTCGAGCTGAGCGTCGGGCTGCACTCGCCGCCCGTGTCGCTCAGCCGGCTCCCGTCGGCGGGCCACCTCATCATTCTTTGTCCCCTGCCACCAACGCTGCCACCGGCCCGGTGGGGTATGAGCAGCAGGCGTCCTTGCGGCATCCTTCAGTGCAGCAGGACGGCCGCACCGCTACTCCATCACTCACCCCTGCCGGTTCTTCATCCCACGTGCACCGCGCTCCCATGGAAGCATGGGCCGCGCTCATCGCGGCGAACAAGCTCCTGCGTTACCGCCCCGTCGACGACCTCTATGGGGAGTGGCTTGACCGCGTCGCCGAGCTCGTCCGCGCCGCAGGGGGCTCTCCGACGCCGTCCCACTCTCTGCCTCCCCCTCAACTAGCCGTAGGCGACGGGGCCGATGGCATGCCTCCACTGCCTCGACCCCAAGACAGTGCCTTGGCACCAAGGCACGTGCCTCCGCGGCGTGATCCACCGCGCCCGGTGCCCGCGTGTGACGAAAGAAGCTGCCAAGAAATCCTGCGGCCGCGAGAAGCTGCACCGGTCCTCCCCGCACCACCTCGTCAAGACTGCGTGCTGCCTGAAGTGGCGCAGCACGGACCTCGCCAAGACCTAACTCCACCTCCGAAGCGGGCCCCGACAACCACGACCGGCTGCCGCGCCTTCACCCCCGAGCTGCGTAGCGTTGCCTGGCCAGGCAAGTTCAAGCCAGATCTACCTCCTCAATACGACGGCACCGCCGACCCCGCAGAGTTCCTGCAGGTCTATGAGTTGAGCATCGAAGCGGCCAACGGCGACGAAAAATTCATGGCGAACTGGTTCCCCATGGCTCTCAAGGATGGGGCCCGCTCCTGGCTCCTGAACCTGCAGCACGGCTCGATCTCCTCCAGGGCTTCCACAACACTCGCCTCAAGATCCCCAAGGTCACGGACGAAGCCATCATCTCCACGTTCTCAGATGGCGTCCGTGACGTCAAGATGAAGGAAGAGCTAGCTATCCACGAGGAGCTTTGCACATCACAGAAACTGTTCAACCTAGTGACCAAGTGCGCAATAGCTAAGGAGGGGAACCTCTCTCTCGTTGAGCTGCCAGCTGCAGGAGTGGAGGAGAAGAAGGCCAAGGCCAAGGATGTGAAGCGCAAAGAGGCAGTAGTGCTCGCAGCGGAGCCCGACACCAAGCGAGGCAGAGATCAGGCCAAGTCATCCAAGAATGGTCGTCTGTTCTGCGCCTTCCATAACCTGAACACCCACAACACCAGCGACTGTCAAGAGCTCAGAGCCATACGAGAAGGACGCTTCGGTCGATGCCCCGAGCGCAACGCGCCAGGAGTGGCGCGATCGGCCTCGTGAGTACCGCTGGCAGGACCAACCTCGCGAGGGCGCATAGAGGGACCCGCCTCATGAGGATTGCCCTTAGGGCAATGCCGGTCTTCCCCCGTTGCCGCCACTGAGAAGGAACAACGACCACCACCAGGACGAGGGGGCTAGGGGCTTCCAGGAGCCGCTCGCGATCGCTTGCATCTTGGGCGGTGCTCAGGCCCCAGCCTCTCAGCACATCTTCAAACAGTTCGCTCGTGAGGTGAATGCGGCGCTCCCCAAGCTCGAGGCCACGCGCCCGCTCAGGTGGTCCCAATGCGCCATCACCTTCAACACGGCAGACCAGCTCAAGTGTGCAGCCACCGCTGGCACCCTCCTATGTTGTGTTCCCAGTCATCAGCAATGTGCAAGTCACCAAGACTCTCATCGACGGCGGCGCAGGGCTCAACATCATGTTCGTCGACATGTTCGACAACCTCTAGGTGCCCTATGAGCACCTCCAGCCAACCAAGCCTTTCTCAGGAGTGACTGACGGTTCTACCACACCGATAGGGCAAGTCTGCCTGCCTGTCACCTTCGGGCAGCGCAAGAATTACCGCACCGAGCTCATCGACTTCGACATCGCGCACATCCGCCTGCCGTACAATGCCACCCTCGGGTATCCAGCCCTAGCCGAGTTCATGGCAATCACTCACCATGCCTACAACGTCCTCAAGATGCCAGGAAGCGGGGGAATCATCACGGTCCCATGTGAAGAAAGGGATGCAGAGTGCTCCCTTGAGCGCGCCTTCCAAGCCGCAGCGATCGACAACCCTGACAACAGAAGTGAAGGCCCTCCGGAGACCACCCCCAAGAAGAAGCAGCCACGCCGCGCAGGACCCCAAGAAGATGGCGTCGCGTTAGGAGCCTCGTCAGGATCAGCGCCCGCTCCAGGGGCACCTCCCTCCACCGCATAGGAAAGTGCGCCTTGCGCCATCCTCCGGCAGGGCTCGGGGGCTCTCTCCTGGAGAACCTCAGACCTTGCCAACCTCACGAGGTAGGCACTTGGGCACCACTTGGAAGCGTGCTTCACGACACACTTTCCTCAAGAGAGCACAGGGCAAGAAGTGCCCACCGCTCAGGAGTTCATCACCAAGACCACCGAGGAACTCCAAGAAGCAAGGGCCATGCACGGCCACGGCCGCTCACAAGGCGCAGCCCCCCATCCAGGCGAGGATGCCGGGTTGCGCGTCTGCATCGACATCCCAGGGCTCAACAGGGCCGCATCTCAGGAGTGCTTCTGGCCTTCGCGTGCGTGCCGCTGTGAGGGTCCAACCACACAGCTACGTTCGCATGCCCCTTGGCTTGCCGAGCGCGGCGTCGGCCTATCAGCGCGACGTGCGGCAAGTCCTGACGGCTCAGGAGGCCAGGTCCCATGCCGTCCTGGAGGAGATGGGGACGGTCTCCAAGAAACCTCCTGAGCCCCCAGAGCCTCCCGAGGCTCAGGGTCCCGGCGGCTCATGAGGAGCCATTCCATTAATGTGTGGCTTCAGCTGCACTAACTCTACTTCGTCTACAAGACCCGGTGACATCTTCTAATTGCATTTAAGCTGGGAGCGCCCCTCGGGCTGCATTATTCCTAGGCCACATGGGTCCGTCCCTATGGCATGTATCCCTTTTGCTATGTCTTTAGATTACCTTGCTAGGGGCGCCCCTCGGGCTGCATCATCCCCATGCCGCTCGGGCCAGACCCAGTGGCATGTATCTTCCTGCATTTACCCAAGTCGATCTGCTCTTCATGCTTAACCTGCCAACTGCTATCACCTGCTCGATCATTGCCTCCCTCGGGGCCTCTACACAGGCACGACACTGGTGCATGGGTCTGTCCCTGCCACGATCGACAAATCTGAGTGGTCGAGCTCTGGCTCGCGGCACGCGCCGTGCACGTCACCTCACCAGGCCCTCAGTGCCTTCACTACACCCGGACCATCCAGCGGCAGGCAGGCAGCAGTAACGGCAAACCATGTTTCTTCTTGTGTCTGTCCACAGGGACCCCACGGGAAGGATAGCAGGCGGCACCACGAGTCTCCTTTTCTCTCGTGCGATTCTCTTGCGCGTTAAAAGGGGGGTCCTGAGCATCGCGACTCAAGAGCTCTTACTGGCTCTCCAGCCCTCACCCCTGGCCTTGACCATGGCATCGCGACCTGGCATACGAGTGTCGGCTGAGCTCGCTCGAGGGCTGGGACCTAAGGACGTAGAGCACTAAGAAGAGCTGGGGAGAAGGAAAACTCGTATGGACCGGCCTAGCTACGTCGCGTAAGTTGGTGCACAGCCCTAGCGCAACATCAGGAATCACCGCGAAGTCAGCAAGATAAGTCTCGCCCTCGGATCGGCTAAATATTTGGGCCTAGTAGTCGGTCACACCATGCCGCAACCCCGTTGCGGCCAAGTTATCTTCCTTTCTTTCCTTACCATGGCCGCTTGGGCGCTAAGGGGGACCTCCTGAGCATCGCGCCTCAGGGGCTCTTACTGGACATTGGGCCGCGCACCTCCTGGCCTTGACCACGGCATCGCGACCTAGCATACCAGCGATGGTTGTAGCCGCCTTGGGACCGGGACCCGTCAGCATAGAGCAACGAGCTATCGCAAGGAAAGAAAGGGGAGACCAAGTCTCAACGGGACATGCATTCATCAAATCTTCATAACAAGGAAAATAAGTACAAAGGCATTGCATATCCTTACATGCCCCCACTGGGTGATTCATGATTGTTCGCAGGAAGCAAAAGCTGATGCTAAGGGGGATCCTATCTATATCCTTCCGTGGCAGACGCCATCATCAACAGTGGGCCATGGGAGGCCGGCGCCAACCCCATCCAGATCAGTGGAGGCGGTGGCCAGACACCATAGCCCTGCTCCGAGTGCGGCGAGAGCTCGGGGGCACGTAGCTGTCATCGCTCGTCTCTGGAGTCTCTAGAGCTTAGGAGAGCTGCTGAACTCCCAAGGGCTGCTGCTGCTGGAGTGGTCGCGAGCGAAGCGCGCATCAGCCTCGCGCTCCTCTCCGGAGCAGCACTCCAGGCGGCGGCCCTCAGCGTCGAAAACCATGAAGAAGAGCGCGGAGACGCCATCGTACTCGATGTGGATCGCGACAGCGCCCCTCGCACGACAGACCCGTGCGACCTCGCCCCAGCCGCGAGTCATGAAGATCTTGCCGGTGGCGACGGCTTCAATCTTCGCTCTAGTCGTCGGAGCGCTGCAGTTGGCATGCTACACCCAGAGCTCAAGAGGCCCCCTCGGCGGCATCACGTCGGAGAAGTACCGCGGGAAGAGGATCCAGGAGCTCGGAGGCATCGGCGCCCACAGCACCAATTCGCGCGAGGAGTCCGTGGCGTGGACTGCACGCATCGCCATGGCGTGGCGACCTCGGATGCGGCGTGGGCGGCGCTGCTCGTCACTTCGTCCTCCCGAGCCCTCAGCTTGGGCGTACAGGGGTAGCGGGTACCCTGGTGGAGGCCGCTCGCACCGAGGCCTCGTCACCACTTGCATCGCCGCTTCGTCATGGCGATGGATCGGCCTCTTCCTTAGCGGGAGTGGCTCCAGGACATCCCGGGGAGCTTTCCCTTTCTCTTCTGGGGAAAACCTTCCGATAGGTGCCATTGGAGCAAGCAGTGGAGCAAGGAGGAAGAAGCAAGCAAGCGAGGAGGAGGGACTTGTCAAGTCGTGCAGTCGTCAAGGCAGCATGGGGAAGCGGAGACGCCCACATCCAATCAACCGCCACGCGTCAACCGAGGCCGCAGGCTTTTGGGGCACGCGGTGCTCCGAACTTGACCCTTGGCTTCGCTGCGAAGCCAAGCCCGCGCGCACCTTGGGCCTGGGGGCTACTGTCGGCGTTCTGGGAACGGGGGTCCCCAGACTTGCCTGCTTGTGGCCCATGGCGTGGCAGGGACAGCAGGCCGTACGACCCATCTTCATCAACAAAGCACCCAAGACCCTCGCGAGGGGCCAAGCCTCACGAGGCGGATGACGCAAGACCTCCTCTCGAGCAGCCTAGTCACGCAGGCTCGCGAGGAGTGGAGATACCAAGGCGGGGCAAACCTCATGAGGCCCTCATGACGTGAGCCATGACGATCGACACCAGGCGGGCGCCAGATGGGCGCCGGCGTGGGCAGCATCCTTGTTTCCTCTTTGGTGCAAGGGAGGCAAGCGCAGCTGCGGAGTACCGAGGCCTCAGGCAAAGGTTGCCATTTTGGTGCAACAAGACCAAGACCATGGACTGCAAGACGTAGGTCATCGTGGAGCCTAAGACGGCATCACCACCAGAGCTTTGTGCAGGCGAAGACTACTTTTGTCAGGATGGCTCGTACTAGCTGTCCCCCTTCAAATTTCCCCGCCATTGTTGGCTCCTTTCCGCTCGATAGTTGGGAAGAGGACCAGGGCCTCTATAAGTAGAGCTAGCCACCATAGTAGAGACACAGGATCTTGGCTGGAGAGCTCGTCAGACCCAGAGATACACACAAGTCCATACGCACAAAAACGCCTCAAGCTCGGGAGGCTGTTCTTCCCCTTGTACTGTTCATCATCAGCCCAAGAGGCAATCCACCACCACCACACTGGAGTAGGGTATTACACCACAACGGTGGCTCGAACCAGTATAAACCCTATGTCTTTCTGTGTTGTAAGTTCGTCGAGTTCGTCCGCAAGATCTTAGCGAGCTAGAGCGTAGATTGGTAGAAGGGAAAGACTTTGCGCGCACCCAAGTGATCGAACATTAAGGATTACCCGGAACCCCACATCCGACAGTAGTTGCATAACTGACATGTGGCCCAGATACCTGTTTGGCCCACGTGTCAGTCAGCCCATTGCACCAGCAGTTAAGTAGAAGCAGAGTCCTTCGTCAACATAGCTCTCCGACTCCACGTCGCCGCCAAGAAGCTAACCGACCGTTAGTGGTCAACCCGCCTAGCTCATCATAGCGATTAGGGCAACTAGGAGCCCAATGATCAGGATCCCCACATGACAAACACATTTCTTCTTGTCATTCTTCTTCTTGAAGTTCGTGTGTTGCACAGCCTTGTTCTTCCCATCAAATTTCGCTTTACCATCAAACTTTGCTTTACCATCAAACTTGCCCTTCTTCTTGAACTTGTGGGGCTGGAAGTTCTTCTTCTGTACCAGATTGGCACTAGATCCTCCCTCAATTCCTCAAGCATGTGTGTCCTTTTCTCTTGCCTTTTCTTCCACATCAAGAGTGCCAATGAGATCCACGAAGGAGGAAGCTTAGTGATGATACCTTTTCTTCCACATCGCCGAGCTCGTCCGCGCCGCAGGGGGCTCTCCGACGCCGTCCCACTCTCTGCCTCCCCCTCAACTAGCCGTAGGCGACGGGGCCTATGGCATGCCTCCACTGCCTCGACCCCAAGACGGTGCCTTGGCACCAAGGCACGTGCCTCCGCGGCGTGATCCACCGCGCCCGGTGCCCGCGTGTGACGAAAGAAGCTGCCATGAAATCATGCGGCCGCGAGAAGCTGCACCGGTGCTCCCCGCACCACCTCGTCAAGACTGTGTGCCGCCTGAAGTGGCGCAGCGCGGACCTCGCCAAGACCTAACTCCACCTCCGAAGCGGGCCCCGACAACCACGACCGGCTGCCGCGCCTTCACCCCCGAGCTGCGTAGCGTTGCCTGGCCAGGCAAGTTCAAGCCAGATCTACCTCCTCAATACGACCGCACCGCCGACCCCGCAGAGTTCCTGCAGGTCTATGAGTTGAGCATCGAAGCGGCCAACGGCGACGAAAAAGTCATGGCGAACTGGTTCCCCATGGCTCTCAAGGATGGGGCCCGCACCTGGCTCCTGAACCTGCAGCACGGCTCGATCTCCTCCAGGGCTTCCACAACACTCGCCTCAAGATCCCCAAGGTCACGGACGAAGCCATCATCTCCGCGTTCTCAGATGGCGTCCGTGACGTCAAGATGAAGGAAGAGCTAGCTATCCACGAGGAGCTTTGCACATCACAGAAACTGTTCAACCTAGTGACCAAGTGCGCAAGAGCTAAGGAGGGGAACCTCCCTCTCGTTGAGCTGCCAGCTGCAGGAGTGGAGGAGAAGAAGGCCAAGGCCAAGGACGTGAAGCGCAAAGAGGCAGTAGTGCTCGCAGCGGAGCCCGACACCAAGCGAGGCAGAGATCAGGCCAAGTCATCCAAGAATGGTCGTCCGTTCTGCGCCTTTCATAACCTGAACACCCACAACACCAACGACTGTCAAGAGCTCAGAGCCATACGGGAAGGACGCTTCGGTCGACGCCCCGAGCGCAACGCGCCAGGAGTGGCGCGATCGGCCTCGTGAGTACCGCTGGCAGGACCAACCTCGCGACGGCGCATGGAGGGACCCGCCTCATGAGGATTGCCCCTAGGGCAACGCCGGTCTTCCCCCGTTGCCGCCACCAGGAAGGAACGACGACCACCACCAGGACGAGGGGGCTAGGGGCTTCCAGGAGCCGCACGCGATCGCTTGCATCTTGGACGGTGCTCAGGCCCCAGCCTCTCAGCACATCTTCAAACAGTTCGCTCGTGAGGTGAATGCGGCGCTCCCCAAGCTCGAGGCCACGCGCCCGCTCAGGTGGTCCCAATGCGCCATCACCTTCAACACGGCAGACCAGCTCAAGTGTGCAGCCACCGTTGGCACCCTACCTATGTTGTGTTCCCAGTCATCAGCAATGTGCAAGTCACCAAGCCTCTCATCGACGGCGGCGCAGGGCTCAACATCATGTTCGTCGACACGTTCGACAACCTCCAGGTGCCCTATGAGCACCTCCAGCCAACCAAGCCTTTCTCAGGAGTGACTGACGGTTCTACCACACCGATAGGGCAAGTCCGCCTGCCTGTCACCTTCGGGAAGTGCAAGAATTACCGCACCGAGCTCATCGACTTCGACATCGCGCACATCCGCCTGCCATACAATGCCACCCTCGGGTATCCAGCCCTGGCCGAGTTCATGGCAGTCACTCACCATGCCTACAACGTCCTCAAGATGCCAGGAAGCGGGGGAATCATCACGGTCCCATGTGAAGAAAGGGATGCAGAGTGCTCCCTTGAGCGCGCCTTCCAAGCCGCAGCGATCGACAACCCTGACAACAGAAGTGAAGGCCCTCCGGAGACCACCCCCAAGAAGAAGCAGCCGCGCCGCGCAGGACCCCAAGAAGATGGCGTCGCGTTAGGAGCCTCGTCAGGATCAGCGCCCGCTCCAGGGGCACCTCCCTCCACCGCATAGGGAAGTGCGCCTTGCGCCATCCTCCGGCAGGGCTCGGGGGCTCTCTCCTGGAGAACCTCAGACCTTGCCAACCTCACGAGGTAGGCACTTGGGCACCACTTGGAAGCGTGCTTCATGACACACTTTCCTCAAGAGAGCACAGGGCAAGAAGTGCCCACCGCTCAGGAGTTCATCACCAAGACCACCGAGGAACTCCAAGAAGCAAGGGCCATGCGCGGCCACGGCCGCTCACAAGGCGCAGCCCCCCATCCAGGCGAGGATGCCGAGTTGCGCGTCTGCATCGACATCCCAGGGCTCAACAGGGCCGCAGCTCAGGAGTGCTTCTGGCCTTCGCGTGCGTGCCACTGTGAGGGTCCAACCACACAGCTACGTTCGCATGCCCCTTGGCTTGCCGAGCGTGGCGTCGGCCTATCAGCGCGACGTGCGGCAAGTCCTGACGGCTCAGGAGGCCAGGTCCCATGCCGTCCTGGAGGAGATGGGGACGGTCTCCAAGAAACCTCCTGAGCCCCCAGAGCCTCCCGAGGCTCAGGGTCCCGGCGGCTCATGAGGAGCCATTCCATTAATGTGTGGCTTCAGCTGCACCAACTCTACTTCGTCTACAAGACCCGGTGACATCTTCTAATTCCATTTAAGCTGGGAGCGCCCCTCGGGCTGCATTATTCCTAGGACACATGGGTCCGTCCCTATGGCATGTATCCCTTTTGCTATGTCTTTAGATTACCTTGCTAGGGGCGCCCCTCGGGCTGCATCATCCCCATGCCGCTCGGGCCAGACCCAGTGGCATGTATCTTCCTGCATTTACCCAAGTCGATCTGCTCTTCATACTTAACCTGCCAACTGCTATCACCTGCTCGATCATCGTCTCCCTCGGGGCCTCTACACAGGCACGACACTGGTGCATGGGTCCGTCCCTGCCACGACCGACAAATCTGAGTGGTCGAGCTCTGGCTCGCGGCACGCGCCGTGCACGTCACCTCACCAGGCCCTCAGTGCCTTCACTACACCCGGACCATCCAGCGGCAGGCAGGCAGCAGTAACGGCAAACCATGTTTCTTCTTGTGTCTGTCCACAGGGACCCCACGGGAAGGATAGCAGGCGGCACCACGAGTCTCCTTTTCTCTCGTGCGATTCTCTTGCGCGTTAAAAGGGGGGTCCTGAGCATCGCGACTCAAGAGCTCTTACTGGCTCTCCAGCCCTCACCCCTGGCCTTGACCATGGCATCGCGACCTGGCATACGAGTGGCGGCTGAGCTCGCTCGAGGGCTGGGACCTAAGGACGTAGAGCACTAAGAAGAGCTGGGGAGAAGGAAAACTCGTATGGACCGCCCTAGCTACGTCGCGTAAGTTGGCGCACAGCCCTAGCGCAACATCAGGAATCACCGCGAAGTCAGCAAGATAAGTCTCGCCCTCGGATCGGCTAAATATTTGGGCCTAGTAGTCGGTCACACCATGCCGCAACCCCGTTGCGGCCAAGTTATCTTCCTTTCTTTCCTTACCATGGCCGCTTGGGCGCTAAGGGGGACCTCCTGAGCATCGCGCCTCAGGGGCTCTTACTGGACCTTGGGCCGCGCACCTCCTGGCCTTGACCACGGCATCGCGACCTGGCATACCAGCGACGGTTGTAGCCGCCTTGCGACCGGGACCCGTCAGCGTAGAGCAACGAGCTATCGCAAGGAAAGAAAGGGGAGACCAAGTCTCAACGGGACATGCGTTCATCAAATCTTCATAACAAGGAAAATGAGTACAAAGGCATTGCATATCCTTACATGCCCCCACTGGGTGATTCATGATTGTTCGCAGGAAACAAAAGCTGATGCTAAGGGGGATCCTATCTATATCCTTCCGTGGCAGACGCCATCATCAACAGTGGGCCATGGGAGGCCGGCGCCAACCCCATCCAGATCAGCGGAGGCGGTGGCCAGACACCATAGCCCTGCTCCGAGTGCGGCGAGAGCTCGGGGGCACGTAGCTGTCGTCGCTCGTCTCTGGAGTCTCTAGAGCTTAGGAGAGCTGCTGAACTCCCAAGGGCTGCTGCTGCTGGAGTGGTCGCGAGCGAAGCGCGCATCAGCCTCACGCTCCTCTCCGGAGCAGCACTCCAGGCGGCGGCCCTCAGCATCGAAAACCTTGAAGAAGAGCGCGGAGACGCCATCGTACTCGAAGTGGATCGCGACGGCGCCCCTCGCACGACAGACCCGTGCGACCTCGCCCCAGCCGCGAGTCATGAAGATCTTGCCGGTGGGGACGGCTTCAATCTTCGCTCTAGTCGTCGGAGCGCTGCAGTTGGCATGCTACACCCAGAGCTCAAGAGGCCCCCTCGGCGGCATCACGTCGGAGAAGAACCGCGGGAAGAGGATCCAGGAGCTCGGAGGCATCGGCGCCCATAGCACCAATTCGCGCGAGGAGTCCATGGCGTGGACTGCACGCATCGCCATGGCGTGGCGACCTCGGATGCGGCGTGGGCGGCGCTGCTCGTCACTTCATCCTCCCGAGCCCTCAGCTTGGGCGTACAGGGGTAGCGGGTACCCTGGTGGAGGCCGCTCGCACCGAGGCCTCATCACCACTTGCATCGCCGCTTCGTCATGGCGATGGATCGGCCTCTTCTTTAGCGGGAGTGGCTCCAGGACATCCCGGGGAGCTTTCCCTTTCTCTTCTGGGGAAAACCTTCCGATAGGTGCCATTGGAGCAAGCAGTGGAGCAAGGAGGAAGAAGCAAGCAAGCGAGGAGGAGGGACTTGTCAAGTCGTGCAGTCGTCAAGGCAGCGTGGGGAAGCGGAGACGCCCACATCCAATCAACCGCCATGCGTCAACCGAGGCCGCAGGCTTTTGGGGCACGCGGTGCTCCGAACTTGACCCTTGGCTTCACTGCGAAGCCAAGCCCGCGCGCACCTTGGGCCTGGGGGCTACTATCGGCGTTCTGGGAACGGGGGTCCCCAGACTTGCCTGCTTGTGGCCCATGGCGTGGCGGGGACAGCAGGCCGTACGACCCATCTTCATCAACAAAGCACCCAAGACCCTCGCGAGGGGCCAAGCCTCACGAGGCGGATGACGCAAGACCTCCTCTCGAGCAGCCTAGTCACGCAGGCTCGCGAGGAGTGGAGATACCAAGGCGGGGCAAACCTCATGAGGCCCTCATGACGTGAGCCATGACGATCGACACCAGGCGGGTGCCAGATGGGCGCCGGCGCGGGCAGCATCCTTGTTTCCTCTTTGGTGCAAGGGAGGCAAGCGCAGCTGCGGAGTACCGAGGCCTCAGGCAAAGGTTGCCATTTTGGTGCAACAAGACCAAGACCATGGACTGCAAGACGGAGGTCATCGTGGAACCCAAGACGGCATCACCACCAGAGCTTTGTGCAGGCGAAGACTACTTTTGTCAGGATGGCTCGTACTAGCTGTCCCCCTTCAAATTTCCCCGCCATTGTTGGCTCCTTTCTGCTCGATAGTTGGGAAGAGGACCAGGGCCTCTATAAGTAGAGCTAGCCACCATAGTAGAGACACGGGATCTTGGCTGGAGAGCTCGTCAGACCCAGAGATACACACAATTCCATACGCACAAGAACGCCTCAAGCTCAGGAGGCTGTTCTTCCCCTTGTACTGTTCATCATCAGCCCAAGAGGCAATCCACCACCACCACACTGGAGTAGGGTATTACACCACAACGGTGGCTCGAACCAGTATAAACCCTGGGTCTTTCTGTGTTGTAAGTTCGTCGAGTTCGTCCGCAAGATCTTAGCAAGCTAGAGCGTAGATTGGTAGAAGGGAAAGACTTCGCGCGCACCCAAGTGATCGAACATTAAGGATTAGCCGGAACCCCACATCCGACAGTAGTTGCGTAACTGACATGTGGCCCAGATGCCTGTTTGGCCCACGTGTCAGTCAGCCAATTGCACCAGCAGTTAAGTAGAAGCAGCGTCCTTCGTCAACATAGCTCTCCGACTCCACGTCGCCGCCAAGAAGCTAACCGACCGTTAGTGGTCAACCCGCCTAGCTCATCATAGCGATTAGGGCAACTAGGAGCCCAATGATCAGGATCCCCACATGACAAACACATTTCTTCTTGTCATTCTTCTTCTTGAAGTTCGTGTGTTGCACAGCCTTGTTCTTCCCATCAAATTTCGCTTTACCATCAAACTTTGCTTTACCATCAAACTTGCCCTTCTTCTTGAACTTGTGGGGCTGGAAGTTCTTCTTCTGTACCAGATTGGCACTTGATCCTCCCTCAATTCCTCAAGCATGTGTGTCCTTTTCTCTTGCCTTTTCTTCCACATCAAGAGTGCCAATGAGATCCACGAAGGAGGAAGCTTAGTGATGATACCTCCGGCAACAAACTTGTCCGGTAGCATACAACTGAAGTTCTCGAGTTCTCTAGAAAATAACTGTATCGCATGAGCTTGCTCAACCACGGAGCGCTCTTCAATCATCCTGTAATCATAGAATTGCTCCATGATGTACAACTCAGTGCCAGCAACCGGAGGGTAGCAGCGGTGGACTTACTTGGACTCGAGTGGCAGTGACCTACCGTGTTCCACTCTTCCTCATTTTCTATGTGGCGCAGCCTCGTTGGCAGCGGGGCGGGGCCTAGATGGAGCCGGCGATGTCCTCTGTCTCGTTACCGGTGGGCGGCACCTCGGCGTAGCGGGGGAAATCCTTCCCCTCGTTGTCGGCAGGGTGGGGCCTCGGCGGAGCCGGCAGTGTCCTCTGCCTCGTTGTTGGTGCCACAGGGCCTCGGCGGAGCAATGCCTCATCAACGCCAGCGGAGCGGGGACTCGTCGGCACCGGCATTGTCCTCTGCCTCGTCCTCGGTCTCACCAAACAGCGCCTTGCCCGCTTCATCGCCCTCTTTGTAGGCGGCCGCAACCTCTGCCACCCGCATGCGGTACCGCCAGCACTCGAGGCGGCCCTCGCAGGCGGAGGAGTATGAGTCGAGCAGCACGTCCTGCTCCGCCCGCTCTACGGTGATCTGCTCCTCCGCCTGCAGGCACTCCTGGAGGAGATGGCGGTTGTAGGCGGCGTTGGCCTGCGCCTCCCGGAACTGCTCCTCACGCTTCTGCCTCAGTGTTTCCATATATTGGGCACGGGCCTCGCCGATGGTCATGGTGCAATGCACCAGCGAGGATGGCACGGATGAGGGGGTTGGCGCCGGATCATCGACTACCATGTTCTCCATTGGGACGTCGTCGTCCTCCGGCTACCTGCCGGCCAGCCTGTCGGCAGCAATGGCTGCCATCTCCTTGTGGTCTGTTGTCTTCCCGTCCCGAAGAGCGCTGGAGCGCGAGGAAGCCATGGTGGGCAGTAGTGGTGTGGAGAGGAGAATAGGAACGGATGCAGATGACTGCGGCTTTGGCCAGCGCAGCAGTTTATATAGCAATGGTGGGCGGCGGAGGGATGGATGTGCTGCGCCCGAGTAGCCGCCTTGGCAACCGCGTATCATGAATGTGGGCGGCAGAAGGACGGACGGACGACACTTGTGTCATTTGAAGGCGGAGCAATCGCATGCACCGGGAAGCGGGGCAGGCGGCGCTGACCGGTTTGGGCGGAAAGTGCACGCAAGCGAGGGAGGCGGTCTGGGTGGGCCAGGGAAGTCGGACTCGTGCTTGGCAGCGGGTCGGTCCAGCAGCCGGACATGCTGGCTCGCCGGCTACCTCGGCGAACTGAGCGACGACAATCATACGATGGATGTAGCTTCCGACCAGGAGCCGGCGCCATTGTCCAAGCCGGTTCATGTCGTGTTCACCATAGAGAAGGTGCGGCCGCACTTCGATGCCCTAATGGCGGAAGAGCTACCAGCACAGGAGGAACTGTGCTGCAACCTCCGTCTGCTCAACGAGCACCGGTGAACAAGCGAATGACAATGCCATCGCGGACATGTGGCCCTCTGATCCTGGCTTCCCGAATGAGCAGTGGGCGCTATATCAGACCATCCGTAGGGCCCGCGAGGCCCTCTCCGTCGTCCTTCGAGTTGTTGCGCTCGTCGTGGCACCGCCGTCTCGCGTTGTTAACATGGTCAACGGACATGAGGATGTGGAGATGACTTTACTTGGAGAGGATGACAGTGGGGACCCACCAGGGCCATAGCCGCAGGTACGCAAGTGCCTCCTTATTAGTATATAAAACTATAATTTTTTTGCTTCCTCCTGGTTTCCTGACATCATGGTCCCACACCATTGTCAACCTATGTAGTCAATAAACGAGAGAATTGCACAAGAATCGGCCGACAGCTGGGACCAAGCAGCTCGAGCAGTATTTGTGTTTTTTAGGTGTGAGCACTGCAGAGTTTTTCTTCAGCGATGTTTAGCCCAGATATTAATTTTTCTTCTCTGAACAACAGCGAAAACATCGCTCCAGCTATTAATAGGGCGGGCTATGGCCCGTCTAGCCTAGGCCAGATATCCAGCCCAGATCTTAATTTTTTTCAAGCTGAAAATGGCTAGCTCGACTATACTTTTTTTAGGAATACCCAGGCAAGCTCAAGTTGTTATTCTCCGCCCCACTGGGCTGCAAATCTTTCCTAGGAGGGATGCATTAGGCTTAACAAGAAAATGGGCTTTAAGAAATCATAAATGGGATGTAATTACAAAAACTGGGCAGTAACTATAAAAAATGCACCAAACATGTAATTACTTTATAAAATATTATTTCTGGATATTGAAAATTTTAATTTCATTAATTGTTGCGAGCGCAATGTTTTGTTGGATTTTTATGTAATATAAATTTATATTGAAATTGTATTTAATCTGACTAGAAATTTCGGGATAAAAATATTTCGGATCCCATCAAAATGTGGGAAATTTTATTGAATTCTGTTTTGAACGGTTGGTTGGAATGGGACGTAATTTTAACAAACTGTAAATGGGATATAGTAAATTCCATTAGAATTCAAAAATTGGCTGCACATTCTTACAAATCTCAAATGGGCTATAAGTTCTCTGCCACACACTTGTGGCCTTACTAAGTTGACGCGTCCCCTCAATAAAAAGAGAGTTGATGCGTATGCAAGGCTTTGTCAACCTATAGTTAACACACGGTTCTTGCAGGAGTGGCCGTTGGATGTCCATCCAACGGATGCCGTGTTTCTTCTTCAAACTCTGATATTCTAGCTTCACCCGCCCAACAAATGATTCCTCCCCCTGACATCTGGGGTGCACCATTTCGGAAGCTGACCTATGGGCCTACTAAGTTGATGCGTACCAAGGGCTTTGTCAACTTAGTCAATATAAACGATTCTAGCTGCAGTGACCGTATGATGTCCATCCAACGGCCGTCGTGCTTCTTCAACCTCTGGTCTTCTTGCTCCAGCCGCCCAAAGCAGCGCTGGTCGTGCCGCCTGCTCCTGCCTCCCGTGGCCGGCTGTGCTGCCGCGCAGGCCTCACCGCCCCTTACTACTCCCACCACTGGCCAGGGCATCCCTCCACTCACCCACACCCCCTATTATTCTGCCGCGCCGGCAGCCTCACACCGCAACCGAACTAGTGAACCCTCGTACTCCGCTCTGCGTGGGCATCCACTACTGTGTCTTCCCTGGCTCCGCGTCGTCCGCTTCCTAGGCCTCGCCGTCGTCCACCGCCTTGGTGTTCTCGGCGCGGCGTGGTCAACATGGTCAAGGAATGACTTCCATCAGAAGAGTACTGTACGTGGAGAGGCTGACAGCTGGGTCCATGGCAGCCGCAAGGAAGTGCCTCCTTATTACGTGGAAAATAGTTATCCCTCCACCTTTCAGCAGGGACCCACCGGATGGGCCACCGTATTTGGCGAAAAACGTTTCCCCCTGACTGCTGGGACCCACCGGACGGGCCAACGTATTTCGCGAAAAAACGTTGCCCCCGCTGTCAGCTCGGACCCACTGGAGGTGCCTCCTTATTACGCACAGAAAAATGAATACCCCCTGCTAGTTGGGACCCACCTTGGTGGGAGGCTGACTTGTGGGCCTACTAAGTTGACGGGGACAGAATGCTTTGTCAACTTAGTCAATATGAACAATTCGACATCCAGTGACCGTACGATGTCCATCCAACAACCATAGTACTTCTTCAACCTTTGGTCTTCTTGCTCCAGGCGCCCAAAGCAGCGCCGGTCGTGCCGCATGCTCCTGCCTCCCGTGGCCAGCTGTGCTGCCGTAGAGGCCTCACGCCCCCTACTATTCCCACCGCTGGCCAGGCCCTACGGCGATGGCAGCCTCACACCGCAGTCGAACCAGTGAACCCTTGTACACCTCTCTGCGCAGGCTTCCACTGCCGCGTCTTCCCCGGCTCCGCGTCGTCCCCTTCCTAGGCCTCGCCATCGTCCACCGCCCTGGTGCTCTCGGCGCGGCGTGGTCAACGTGGTCAAGGATCGAGTTCCATCAGAAGAGTATTGTACGTGGCGGCTGCAAGCTGGGTCTACGGCGGCTGCAAGGAAGCGCCTCCTTATTACGCGCAAAATAATTATTCCTCCGCGTGACAGCAGGGACCCACCGGGCGGGCAACTGTGTTTCACGAAAAAAACGTTTCCCCCTAACTGCTGGGACCTACCAGCTACATCTTCACACGCAAGGAAGTGCGTCCAGGCAAAAAAAATGATTCGGCCCCCTGACAGCTAGGACCCACCAGCTACATCTTCACACGCAAGGAAGTGCCTGACAGTCGGGACCCACCTGGTCAAAGCGTACGTAGTGTTGTCATTCTGGTCGCGAACGTGTACGTACATACTGGTCGATGTAGAGGCGCGCACGTGTCGTAATAGATGCGCGCACCTAGCATGTACACGTACGTACAGCGGCCAGTGTGCAAGAAAGAAAATACGGCCACGTACGTACATCCGGACAGGGTCTCGAATGCCTACTCACGCATACGTACGGTGAGGGATCGTGTACATGGCTGGGTTGGAACAAAGAAACAACGTCGTCATCGTGTTCATGGGGAGCCAACCGGCTGGGTCGGAACAGAATGCGTCGTCGTGTTCGTTAGGGGAGGGGGGGGTTGGACGGAACAATCAATGGAAACGAGGCCTGGCGTACCGCAGAACGGAGGAAACGGCCTTGTGTTCGATCGGCCACGGTCGAAACAGGATCCTGTTCATCGGGAGGGGTCTGGCGTACCGCAAAACGGAGGAAACGGACCTCCTACGGTCGACGGACTTGTGTTGGAGCGCTATGGTCGAAACGGGGGTCCTGTTCATCGGGAGGGGTGTGGCGTACCGCAAAACAGGACTCCACGGGATACTGTTCATCTCCACCGTCGACCCCCTCTAGCCTCCATGGGCTACTGTTCATCCACCATCAAACTCCTCTAGCCTCCACCTGTGACTGTTCATCCACGGGCTCCTGTTCATCCAGCCTCCACCGCGCGCTACTCCACCGGCTACTGTTCAACCAGCCCTCTCCACGGGCTCCTATTCAACCACCCCTCCAAGGGCCACTGTTCATCTAGCCCTCCACCGTCTACTGTTCATCCAACCCTCCACGGGGTGGTCCTGTTCATCCTGCCCTCCACGGGGTCCGGTTCATCCAGCTTCAACCAGCTCGATCGATCGAGATCATGTTCATCCAGAGGAAACACCACGGGGTCCTGTTCATCCACCCCCTCCGGGAACTATTCATACAAACCCCCCAGCAACACTCACTGTTCATCCAAAGGCAGCATCGATCAGCTTCAGTTAGCAACAGTAGCGAAGGAATTGCTCGATTGGGTTCAGTTAACAGCCATCGATCGATCGCTCGGGTTCAGTTAGAGCCCAACGCCTCGCTCGGGTTCAATTAGAGCCCAACGCCTCGCACCCACATGCGTGCGTGTATGAGAGAAATGCGCATCGCTCGGCCCCGACCACCCACCGTAACTGGGAACACCCCAATATTTTCCTCGCCCTCACTTCTACAACGGTTCTTTCTATCATGGACGGCCCAAAGAATGTCATGCAGCTGCGTCTCCGGCCTGCCCAGGATGAAAAGCCCATTTTCTATCATGATTTTTTGTCATAGAAGTAGGACCCCACCACATCTATGATGATACTGGATTTTGTCGCAATTATCGTCATAGAAGTTCATAAGTATGACAGAAAAATATTCGTTCGGCCCAAAATGTCACGGATGTGTCTTTTTTTTCTAGTGGTTCCTTCTGGTTTTTCATTTCTTGTCCCCTCTCGGTAGTAGATGATTTCGATGTTATGATCATTCACACCAATGAAGCACAATACTATCTTCAGAAGTGCCAGGCAAGCAAACCCCATTTGATCACTCTGATACAATCCCACTCTCTCGCTCCTGCTCTCTTTTATTGCATAAGGACAACAATGATTCAACTGTTACATGTTGCCATAGTTGAACCCATTCGTCTGCATGACCTGTCTTTGCCATAGTAAATACTTAAAACCTTCTAGTTGTAGTAGGAATTGCTTGAGCCATGTTGTGACTACTCATCCATGCTTGCTTATTATGCCTACTATTGCTTAGAGTTGTGTCAGGTCCGATTCATCCGAGAATGAATTGGAATGTTGTGATCATGTCCTGATGTTCAGAGTTAAGTGTGTGAACATGATTTAGTAAAGGTAGCGATGAGAGGCCATGTAGGAGTACATGGTGGGTTGTCTCACTGAGATCGTCCTTATGAACTGAGTCATGTGTATGTTATCCAAAACAATTACTACCACACATTGGGCTCCGGTAATCAAGCTCTCTCGACTTATTAACCGCTTCAATCTCTGTCCAAGAGTTGCAACTACTTTCTGGTGTTTGTAGGTAGTGCTACTAGTCTACCAAGTGGCACCCGATACAGGTGGGCATGGAACAGACTAGGCATAGTGGCCCGGTGTACCAAGCGTAGAACCATCGGTCGAGGTGGACTTGGGAACCCTGCACACATCGTTTTGGGCTGTGATGGGAACTTCGGCCAGACTTCCCTTGTGGGTTCAGCCTCAGATAGGCAATAAACCTGGACTAGAGTCTTGCGTGGTTAGTCAGATTGTGGTCGACACCCTTGCCAGGCTTCCGCTTGAAGGTTGCCGAGATACATGATGTGTATACGGTGGTAAGTGGTGAGAGCGTGTGTGAAGAAGTACACCCTTGCAGGGTAATATGAGCTATTTGAATAGCTGTGTCTGTGGATATGGACTACTTGGAAGACTTATATCACTACTGCATGATGCTGCTAACATGACACTACAATCAGAGACCCTTCGAGAAACTGTGTGCGATACCATAATCGCAAACGGTGCTGTATGAAAACCGTCAGAAATGTATAAAACGTTTGTGATGACGGATGCATGAAACATAGTTCAGGTTTTAGTTGCGTGTGCGATGAAGGGCATACAGTTCAGTTTAATTAACTGTTTGCGATAAGGAGGAACAAAAGAAACAGGCAGCCAGATGAAGGCGTGTGCGATACACAACATACAGTTCACTCGGGTGAACTGTTTGTGGTTAGGCAACACAAAAGAAACGGGCAGCCAGATGAAGGTGTGTGCGATATACAGCATATGGTTTACTCAGATGAACTGTTTGTGATTAGGAAACACAAAAGAAACGGTCAGCCAGATCAAGGTGTGTGGGATATATGGCATGCGGTTCACTCGGATGAAATGTTTCCGTTGACACAAGAGTACAGAAACGGTTCAACTCAACAAGACGTGTGTGTTGTGCGATGGGATTGCATGCGGTTCACTCGGCCCTTGTCGTCAATGTGTGACCTCTGTGGCAAAAGTTCGCTCCCCAGGCGCCTCTTCGTGTACCGTGGAAACCGTCCACCGACTCTTTGCCTTTCCCTCTCGATTTGGAACTGATGTCGCACGCTAGCTCTTCCTCCCTCCTCCATTTGCCTTCACCCTTCCTTCTGCCATTGTTTGATCATCTCCTCCATGGAGGGAACAAGCCAGAAACGACCCCGTTATTCTTGCCCCAATCTGAATGATGACACGGTGGAGGAACTCATTGATCGGTGCAACGTCATCACCTCGGCTAGCATGGCAGGTTCGTTCAAGACCATTCTCGACTCAACTAATAACATCATTACAAGGAACCCAAGGGTTCAGGAGCAGTTTCATCTCCCCTATCTTCTTCACCGTGACCCTGCTGATTGGCGCGGGGATGAGGGAAGCCTCGCCTTGTGTAGGTTGATGTGCTTGATAATGATACATATGATGTTAATATGCCATCGATTGAGGGCAAGGCTTGGGCAGGCTCAAATGGAGATTGGGTTGTTTATATTGGGTACAACTACAAGTGGGAACTTGTGAATGTGTACACTCGTCACCGGGTTCCACTTTGAAAAATCTCAGACGACTGCCCAGAGGTTGAGTACATCGGTATTATACGTGAGTGCAAATACGATCATGCTGACTGTCGTCTACGGAAGATAGAAATTTGTCGAGTTCCCAACCACCCTTGGGGTTATAGGAATGCATATGTTGTCGCTATCTTCGACAAGCTTGTTGCCGTCCTTCATGGTTCAACTCAATGGATATTGCTCAAAAATCAGTTTCTATACACGGATGAGTACTACGATGCAATTCAATACGAGGGTCTTGTGTTTGCTGCCACCACTCATGGCATTATTTTTGCATGGAATCCTCATGATTTCGTTACGTTTGTCTTCCACCATAATTATAATTGTTTCATCCACATGCATGCGGGTTAGCTAGTTTCCCATTACTAATTAACCTTCTTGTGTTTCCAAGGTCCTGTGAACATTCCACCACCTATACTTGAAAATTTTATGCATGAGCATGAGGACAAGCAGGACCCATATACTCAGTGGTGCCTGGCAACTTATTCTGATGGATCACCTCTTCTTGTCTGTATACGGGGCACTACTGATGTTACTAAGGAAGCAGGTGTTGTATCGTATGGTCGCACTCTCAGGACCTATTCCAACATCCGTTGCAGGGTATTCGGGATGGATACTGGTGTACTAGCGCCAACACCTTCTCCCTAGTTCAGTACTGAAAATCTTGGAGGAAACTCGCTCTTCCTTGGAGAAAACTATCCAATGATGGTGGAAGGTGATCCAGCTGATGTTGACACAACGTTACTACCATTTATGAGAAGCAACTGTATCTATACATCAGACATTACTATGCTTCCCTACCGTCCCAATATGGGTACTGAAATAGGCCGCTTCAGCCTGGATGATCAGTACTGCATTGGTCTCGAGATTGACAGTAGCTGGCCCTTCCCAGAGAATCACTTCTGGTTCATAGCAAGCATTTACAACACCGATGATTGGTTGAGATGAAGTTCACTTCATCGCTTTGTAATTTGTTGTGTGAGAAAAACTTTACTAGAATGTTTTGTTGGAAATGATCTATAACCCAACGTGTATCCTCGTTGTCGTTGTGGGTTGATGACTTGTTATATGTGAGAGAGTCCTGGACTAAGGGGTCCTCGGGCGTCCGGCCTGTTAGCCGTGGGCCGGACTGATGGGACATGAAGATACGAAGATCGAAGACTGTACCCGTGTCCGGATGGGACTCTCCTTGGCGTGGAAGGCAAGCTTGGCGACCGAATATGTAGATTCCTTTCTTTGTAACCGACCTTGTGTAACCCTAGATCCTCCCGGTGTCTATATAAACCGGAGGACTTAGTTCGGAGAGGGGAGACTCATTATCATAGCCATACAAGCTAGACCTCTAGGGTTTAGCCATTACGATCTCGAGGTAGATCAACTCTTGTAATACTCATATTCATCAATATCAATCAAGCAGGACGTAGAGTATTACCTCCATAGAGAGGGCCTGAACCTGGGTAAACATCGTGTCCCTTATCTCCTGTTACCATCGACCTTAGACGACAGTTTGGGACCCCCTACCCGAGATCTGCCGGTTTTGACACCGACATTCGTGCTTTCATTGAGAGTTCCACTGTGTTGTCGCCAAAGGGTTTGATGGCCCGTTCGATCATCAATAATGACGCTGTCCAAGGAGAAACTTTCGTCCCCAGAAAAATCTTCATGTTCGGAGGCTTCGCACTGCAGGCCAATTCGTTTGGCCATGTGGAGCAGATCGAAAGCTACGCCCCTGGCCATCGGGTCAGATTTGGGAGCTTAAACTACATTGCGGACATCCGTGGAGACTTGATCTTCGCCGGATTCGAGACCGCGGTAGCCGCTCCCGGTCACCCCGATGATCATGACCTAAATCTGTCATCTGGCCGCATCCAGGAAATTTCTCCTGTAACCGCTCTGGCCCTAGATCCAGAGCAAGCTACGCCATCCAAGGACGGGAGGATCAACCCCACTACAGAGGCCACAGATTCCACGGCGTTGGAGCCGCACATAGACTTAACCTCTCACGACTTTTTGTCAGCGGAACTCCGGACTCGTCTCCGGCCGTAAGTTCCGAACCATGTGAGCCCGTGGACGCCGAGCTCGATCATTTGTCGATCTTCGAATTCAGCACCGCAGACAATTTCTAGCACTCGCCTTTGGGAGATGTGCTCAACTCATTAAAAACATGTCCTTGGCGGAGGACTCACAACCAAACTATATCCGGCTCGAACTAGGGGCTGACGGTGGAGAATTTTGCTACCCACCCGCCACCCACTTCAGCCACGGTCGAGGATTTGACCGACGAACTTGATTACGACTCCGAAGACATCGACGGTATGGACGACAATGTCAGGGAAGAAGAGGCCCAGAGCCCACCGTTCATCGAACGCTGGACGGCCACTTCCTCGTATGATGTATACATGGTGGATGCACCGAAGGAGAACAGCGGCGAGGACAAGGAAGATCCGATTGAGGATAAACCTTCTGAAATACAGTCCAAGCACCAGCGTTAGCGGTGCCGCTCTAAGTCATGCCGCGATAAAGACAGCAACACCGGCACAGGAGAAGATAACACTATAGAAGGTGCCAAAGACAATGAAGACTCCGTTGATACAATTAATGAACAAGATGAACGGGAAGGCGGGCAGGTTAGCCCTGGTAAACAGGCCACACACGAAGACTCAGAGGATGATAATTACCTTCCGCTCTCCGAGGACGAGGTGAGCCTCGGCACAGGATTTCATCGTGCCTGAGGAACCTCTTGAGCAGGAGCGCTTCAAGGGCCAGCTAATTGCCACTACAAGGGGCCTGAAAAAGAAGCAGCAGCAGCTTCAAGCTGACCAAGATCTGCTCAATGATAAATAGACTGACGTCCTAGTAGTCAAAGAATACGGCCTCAAGTGCCCAACCAAAATCTACCCAAAGCGCAAATTGCTACCTCAGTTTGACGAGGAGGCGCCGGAATACATACCTCCATCGTACAATGCGGCTGACCAACCACCACATGGTCGAGACAAAACGACAATTCATGCCGAACACCAGCCAGCCACACCTCAATGCACAGGTAGAGGTAAATTAGCCCATGGTCACACATATGATCTCCGGCAAAACTTGAACGATAAAGCAGGACATAATAGATCAATCTACGGATCGCGAGGACATGCCTCGACACGCGATGACGGCCACCTATTCGGACGTGACAAATTTAGTCATGCGCGGGCTGAAAACCACAGACAGACTCCATCAGAGCTACATCACGATACGGCCCGATATAGAGGCGCCGCACACCCTCATTGCTTCACCAATGAGGTCCTGGATCATGAATTCCCAGAAGGGTTCAAACCCGTGAATATAGAATCATACGATGGAACCACGGACCCCGCGGTGTGGATCGAAGACTTCATTCTCCACATTCATATGGCCCGCAGCGATGACCTCCACGCCATCAAATACCTTCCTTTAAAACTCAAGGGGCCAGCTCGGCACTGGCTCAATAGTTTGCCCGCAAATTCTATTGACAGTTGGGAGGACTTGGAAGAAGCCTTTCTCGATAACTTCCAAGGTACATATGTTCTACCTCCGAACACTGATGACTTCAGCCATATAGTTTAACAGCCTGGAGAGTCCGCTAGGAAATTCTGGACTAGGTTCTTAACTAAAAAGAACCAAATCGTCGATTATCCTGATGCCGAAGCCCTAGCAGCCTTCAAACACTGCATCTGATGTCTACTACACAACCTTCTTCTTGTAGACGTTGTTGGGCCTCCAAGTGCAGAGGTTTGTAGGACAGTAGCAAATTTCACTCAAGTGGATGACCTAAGGTTTATCAATCCATGGGAGGCGTAGGATGAAGATGGTCTCTCTCAAGCAACCCTGCAACCAAATAACAAAGAGTCTCTTGTGTCCCCAACACACCCAATACAATGGTAAATTGTATAGGTGCACTAGTTCGGCAAAAAGATGGTGATACAAGTGCAATATGGATGGTAGATTGTAGCGACCCAACCTCAGACGGTCAAGCCTCTGTGTATTTGTGCCATCTCTGGATTGGTATGGTGGCACACACAGTACATCAATGTATATATCAAAGTGCAATCACATGTATAAATAACATAAAACTGATATATACCTCATAAGTCTTGGCGGAAACAAACAATCGGGTGTGGAGTCCCATCAACGCCATCGGCAGGTTGAGTGTAGACCGTAACCATGTACCGTACTCTTACTCGTCGGAAGAAACATATCTGCAACATGAGACGTTGCAGCCGTGTAGGTTAGTACATTGAATGTACCGGCAAGATCACTATAGGAAAAACAGATGATAAACTATAATATATGCAATATGGCTTTGTGGCTCTGTATCTGAGTTTTGTTTGCCTAAAAGCTAGTTTTATTATCCCTACATCAAAGGAAATAATTGAAGTCTGTACTACGGAGTTTTCTATCATGACATGGTTCCGCCAACCGATGTCTCATCACCCAAATCATCATAAGTTGCCCACAATTATGTTATCCATCCGGTCTTGAGAGTTCCGAGATAGATCCAAGTCCAGAGGCTCAAATTGTCTGTAACCGGGGACACGGCTAATTGATTAGGTTTTAACCCTCTGCAGAGGTTTGTACACTTTACCCGCAAGATTTGATCCCTCTCTTTACATTCTCGCACTTCAGGGTGTTTGAGAATAAGATGACCGAAACATGGTCTTCCGAAGAGTTCCTCTGACCACTGTCCGGTGCTCATCCAATCCTACCGTAGTTCTACATTTGCTAGCACCGTCCCAGCCAGAGTCACCACTAAGGTCAACCAAGCCAGAGCCCATAGTGACTTGCGGTTTCACAGGTAAGCTTCCGGGCGTGAAGTATCCTTCCGTCTCTTTGAGTCTGGGTGAAGCTTTCTGCAAGATGTCATGGCGCTTCTCCATGCAACCAGGCCATCCACTGGTTTCTCTAGGGTGCCCGCCAACCGTCCTTCACCCAGTAGTGTGTATTGAATTCTTGTCTCGAGTCTCGAAATCTCGAGGCCTTGAAGTCTTGAGGCCTTGAAAATGCAGTCCTTTCAGATGCCATCATGGAGTTGCCGCCATTGGCGTAGAATCCTCCATTCTCACACCACTCTCGTGCACTCATACCAAACCCCGTCTACAATAGCATAGCATTAAAACTATATAACGTCCCGGGTTTGGTAACAGGGAGATGGATTTCTACCTCATGCATTCTACTCAACTACAAGATTCAATAACACTACTGGAGGGATTATTGAAAGGGTGTTACTACATGCAAATAAAGCATAGGTAGGAAAAACATGGTCAAAGTGAACTTGCGTGGTAAGTTGATGAAGATAAATACGCTCTCAAAAACTTTAATAAACTATTCGTCACTCCGAGAAAATCTATAATCAAACATAGCAATCATATAAGCAAACATACTAGCAAGCAATTCTAGCACTCATAATAAAATCAATAAAAATGCAAATCATCAAGGGACCCCAAATAAAAACCAAAGATAAAACTACACCACAAAACTACTAAAGAAAACTCGAAGACATAACACCAAATAGTTTTGTCCTAAGTAAAAAAACTTAATAATAATTAAAGCACTAAACTATTAAATTAACAGAAAAGAAAAAAAGTAAAACAACTATTTAAGAGAAGGTATTTTTCATAAACTTTTAGTAGCAAAAAGAAACAAATAAAAAGCATTTATAAAACTCTAACTAAAGTAAATAAATTTTTAAAACAAAATAAAATTGTCTACTGTTTTATAACAAAAACAATTTTTTTTTTAAATACGAAATTTTTTTTTGTTAAAACAATTAAATAAGGGAAAAGAAAAAACATAACACTAAACTATGTAAAACAGTACTGTTTCTCCTAAAACCCTAATTAAAAAATAAAAAACCTATTTTTTTCAAAAGTCTACTGTTTAGACAAAATATGAAGTGATCACTAGCAAAAAGAATTAATCAAAAAGCTATTTTTAACTAAAAGTTATTAGCAATCTAGTGTTTGTAACAAATTTGTTTGAATTAGTTGGTTTCTCTGGATAGATGGAATTTTTGTGAAACAACAGGAAAAAGAATCATCAAAATCGGAGTTGTAGATCTAAAGATATAAAAAAACAAAACTGAA
>NC_041390.1:412164936-412207622 GCF_002162155.2 Triticum dicoccoides | reverse complement strand
ATTGGGCTAGGAGCTGAACGACCTGTAACTAAACGTGGCTCGGCTGGAACTTAACAGAAACGTGCACGTACGCTTAAAACAGAAAACCGGCAAACCGGTTCGACCTAAACCAAAATAAATCGTATAAAAAATGATCTAAACAAAAACCAATCTAGGAATCGATTTTTTTTTTGGAACGAGCTGGACGCTAGCGTGACTTACAGAGAAGAGCAGAGTGTAGGCAGGGAAGTGGGCTTCGGCGTGGTGGCGGCTCCGGTCGACGATGGCCTCGGCGGTGATGTCCAGGCGATCCAGAGTGGCGAGGGCGTCCGATTTTCTGTTGAAGATGAGGCGAGGAGACGTCGGGGTCTAGCGGGCGTCGCTGTAAACTCTCGTTCTCTGGATGAACTCCGGCAGCGTTGCAAGCTCGAGGCGGTGGCTCCGGTGCTTCCTAGACGTCCGAAACATGTCAAAGAGGTTCACAACCACGAGGGACAGTAGTCTACGTAAGGAAAATTTTTGTAGATGCTTACACGCGTCGGAGTCGATCGGTGAACTGCATGAACTCCGGCGAGATCCAAACGACGAGGGCGTCTGATACGGTGGGATTTGGTGTGGGTTTTCGAGGGGGTCAGGAGAGGATGGTCGTGGCTATTTATAGGACAACTTTCTTGGACGAGGGGGAGACTTGGGATAGGTTTTCCATGAAGATCGGACGCGGCGGCAGCATCGCATACGTATAGGTTTCTGTCTGTGTACATGTACGTGGAGAAGAAGAAAGAGCGGGGTGGGGTCCATGCGCCAGGGAAAAAACGAGAGAGAGAGCAGAGATCGGGTGAGCGAGGGAGGTGGCGGCGGCTCCTCAGAGCGAGCATGCGTGCGTGCGCAGCCCTAGCGCTGGCCTGGGCTGGGCCGGACGGCGCAGCTGGCCTGGCGGCCTTCTTTGTTCACTTGTCAGGGTCATGATCGTCTTCGGGCCCTTAAGGAAAGACTCATAAAGGGTCGTCATCTGCAGTTGTAAAACAAAAATGGTGCTCAGAATAAGGTACATATCTCCTTGGGTACACATTCATATCATCGAAACAAAACTTCAAACTCAATTTCTAACATCCAGTTTATGCATCACAACTCATTTTCTTCCATGTTCACCCAAAATATTAATTTCCAAGATAAAACATAACAACTCCTTAAATCCTTTCAGCATATGACATATCAACTTTATTGATTCATGAATTATTACAATCTCTGAGTAATCTATTACATAACTCAACCTTGCATTCTCATGAAAAAGTGTTTTCCATACTACCCTTATTACTGATATCAACATATCCACTACTCAGCTCCAGCTTTCTCATGATTTGAACAATCCCTAGCAAAATGTCATGCTTCCTTGCAACAAAAACAAATAACTTCCGGCATGTCTCAAGGCTTCTTGGTGATGGTGCCTGCTCCTTGAGTTCCTTGCTTCCTTTCGAGACAATCATTGGCATAATGCTCGACGTCCTTACATTCAAAACAAGTAATATGACTCTTGTCCCTCTTTGCAGAAATTGGGTTGTTCTGAGGGTGTCTTTGTTTTCTCTTCCGGGTTTTCTTTGTTGTGATCAAACATTCTATTCCCTGTGGATCAAACTCCACTGCTTCCGTCGGGAAGTATCCCAGATACTCTTTTCTTTCCTTGGTGCAATACTGTGAAAAACGTCCTTCTTCTCCACATGAATAATAGGTATTGGAGAAACATCTGTTGAGGCTTTCTCCATCAGGGTCTTCAACACTTCCCTTAATCACAGGTTCTTTCATAACTTCTCGGAGGGCTTCCTTCATTCCTTCTTCCCGCTTCTGAATAGTTTGTTGCACCGTGGGGTAAATGTGACACTGAGCTGGGTAGTGGATGGTTCCTTCACACAAGAAACAAGTCACCTGACTAGTTGGGCATTCCTCAACTGGGTGTTTCTCCTCACAATGAGGGCATCCATCCTTGTGTTCCTCCTGGATGTGTCCTATTTCTCCGCAAATCTTGCAGGCACAAGATTTATTTCTTGGGGTATCATGGTGCTTCCGGATAAGACGGGATCTTGTCAGAGTCTTCTTGAATTCTTCCCAAGTCCTTGCTCCATTCCATCCCTGTATAGCTTGATGCATCTGCCACCATGTTGCAACACTTCCTTCAAAGTACTGAAGAGCGTACGATACTTCATTCTTCCTTGAAACCAAATTGCTCCCGAAGTGATTCTCCATGTTCTGAATCCATAGCTTTGCCTCTGGCTGGGTTTTCGGTCCAGAGAATACCAGTCCAACTTCATTCATCATCTACTGGGTCCAAGGCTTTTAGGGTGAGATAAGAGAGAGGTGGGGAGGGATACACACAATACAAACAATAGTTTTGAAGAAACGAGTTTTGTTTTGTGGCTGTCGGAAAACATTAAACAAATGATAGCTCACAAATCGTCGCATCTAACGTAAGTGTATAACAGGGGTTTGGTCTTCTAAAGGTCAAATAATTATTCAGATGCTTCAAGTCTTCGGAGTCTTCACCTGTTGTAGCTTCAACTCTTCTAATGGATGGTGACATCCTCTTTACTCTGAAATGGTCATCGGTTGTCTGATATCTTGTCCTTCTTGGAGCGGCTTTAGTTGATCCTCCGTGTGCTAAAAAGGGAAAGGGGTATATTCTAACTATTTGAGGTAAGAGAGGATATTTGATAAAATCAGAAAAGATGGAAAATAATGGATTCTTTTGAAAATAAAGTTTTAGATATTTCCTGTCCTAGGGGCTTTCCGATTTCTAGGGTCACGTCCTACAGTCAGCATGTGCTCTGATACCATATCTGTAGTGACCCAACCTCAGACGGTCAAGCCTCTGTGTATCTGTGCCATCTCTGGATCGGTATGCTGCTACACACAGTACATCAATGTATATATCAAAGTGCAATCACATGTATAAATAACGTAAAACTAATATATACCTCATAAGTCTCAGCAGAAACAAACAATCGGGTGTGGAGTCCCATCAACGCCATCAGCAGGTTCAGTGTAGACCGTAACCCTGTAACATACTCTTACTCGTCGGAAGAAACATATCTGCAACATGAGACGTTGTAGCCGTGTAGGTTAGTACATTGAATGTACCGGCAAGATCACTATAAGAAAAACAGATGATAAACTATACTATATGCAATATGGCTTTGTGGCTCTGTATCTGAGTTTTGTTTGCATAAAAGCTAGTTTTATTTTCCCTACATCAAAGCAATTAACCGAAGTCTATACTACGGAGTTTTCTATCATGACATGGTTCCACCAACCGATGTCTCATCACCCAAATCATCATAAGTTGCCCACAATTATGTTATCAGTCCGGTGTTGAGAGTTCTGAGATAGATCCAAGTCCATAGGCTCAAATTGTCCGTAACCGGGGACACGTCTAATCGATTAGGTTTTAACCCTCTGCAGAGGTTTGTACACTGTACCCGCAAGATTTGGTTCCTCTCTTTACATTCTCGCACTTCAGGGTGTTTGAGAATAAGATGACCGAAACATGGTCTTCCGAAGAGTTCCTCTGACCACTGTCCGGTGCTCATCCAATCCTACCATAGTTCTACATCTCGTAGCACCGTCCCAGCCAGAGTCACCACTAAGGTCAACCAAGCCAGAGCCCATAGTGACTTGCAGTTGCACAGGTAAGCTTCCGGGCGTGAAGTATCCTTCCGTCTCTTTGGGTCTGGGTGAAGCTTTCCGCAAGATGTCATGGCGCTTCTCCATGCATCCCGGCCAACCACTGGTTTCTCCAGGGTGCCTGTCAACCATCCTTCACCCAGTAGTGTGTATTGAATTCTTGTCTCGAGTATCGAAATCTCGAGGCCTTGAAGTCTTGAGGCCTTGAAAATGCAGTCCTTTTAGATGCCATCATGGAGTTCCCGCCATTGGCGTAGAGTCCTCCATTCTCACACCACTCTCGTGCACTCATACCAAACCCCGTCTACTATAGCGTAGCATTAAAACTATATAACGTGCCGGGTTTGGTAACAGGGAGATGGGTTTCTACCTCATGCATTTTACTCAACTACAAGATTCAATAACACTACTGGAGGGATTATTGAAAGGGTGTTACTACATGCAAATAAAGCATAGGTAGGAAAAACATGGTCAAAGTGAACTTGCATGGTAAGTTGATGAAGATAAATACGCTCTCAAAAACTTTAATAAACTATTCGTCACTCCAAGAAAATCATAATCAAACATAGCAATCATATAAGCAAACATACTAGCACGCAATTCTAACACTCATAATAAAATCAATAAAAATGCAAATCATCAAGGGACCCCAAATAAAAACCAAAGATAAAACTACACCACGAAACTACTAAAGAAAACTCGAAGACATAACACCAAATAGTTTTGTCCTAAGTAAAAAAACTTAATAACAATTAAAGCACTAAACTATTAAATTAACAAAAAAGAAAAAAAGTAAAACAACTATTTAAGAGAAGGTATTTTTCATAAACTTTCAGTAGCAAAAAGAAACAAATAAAAAGCATTTATAAAACTCAAACTATGACCTATACAAGTTTTCATACAAAACTAAAGTAAATAAATTTTTAAAACAAAATAAAATTGTCTACTGTTTTATAACAGAAACAATTTTTTTTAAATATGAAAAGTTTTTTTGTTAAAAACAATTAAATAAAGGAAAAGAAAAAACATAACACTAAACTATGTAAAACAGTACTGTTTTTCCTAAAACCCTAATTTAAAAAATAAAAAACCTATTTTTTTCAAAAGTCTACTGTTTAGACAAAATATGAAGTGATCACTAGCAAAAAGAATTAATCAAAAAGCTATTTTAACTAAAAGTTATTGCCAATTTAGTGTTTGTAACAAATTTGTTTGAATTCGAAATTAAAAAAAGCTCAAAAAAAATTTAGTTGGTTTCTCTGGATAGATGGAATTTTTGTGAAACAACGGGAAAAAGAATCATCAAAATAGGAGTTGTAGATCTAAAGATATAAAAAAACAAAACTGAACCTAAAACAAAATAAACAGAAACAAATATATATATATATATATATATATATATATATATATATATATATATATATATATATATATTTAAAAAAAGGGCAAGTCTATTGGGCTAGGAGCTGAACGACCTGTAACTAAATGTCTCTCGGCTGGAACTTAACAGAAACGTGCACGTACGCTTAAAACAGAAAACCGGCAAACTGGTTCGACCTAAACCAAAATAAATCGTATAAAAAATGATCTAAACAAAAACCAATCTAGGAATCATTTTTTTGAACGAGCTAGACGCTAGCGTGACTTACAGAGAAGAGCAGAGCATAGGCAGGGAAGTGGGCTTCAGCGTGGTGGCGGCTCCGGTCGACGACGGCCTCGGCGGTGATGTCCAGGCGATGCAGAGTGGCGAGGGCGTCCGATTTTCTGTTGAAGATGAGGCGAGGAGACGTCGGGGTCGAGCAGGCGTCGCCGTAAACTCTCGTGCTCTGGATGAACTCCGACAGCGTTGCAAGCTCGAGGCGGTGGCTCCGGTGCTTCCTAGACGTCCGAAACATGTCAACGAGGTTCACAACCATGAGGGATAGTAGTCTACGTAAGGAAAATTTTTGTAGATGCTTACACGTGTCGGAGTCGATCGGTGAACTGCATGAACTCCGGCGAGATCCAAACGACGAGGGCGTGTGAGACGATGGGATTTGGTGAGGGTTTTCGAGGGGGCCAGGAGAGCGAGCATGCGTGCATGCGTGCGCAGCCCTAGGGGGGCACGCCCGGCTTTCCACGAGGCAGGGGGCACGCCCAGGGGGGTGGGCGCGCCCCCCACCCTCGTGTGCAGCCCGGGACTCTCCTGATCCATATCCGATACTCCGTGGGCTTCTTCTGGTCCAAAAATAAGTTCTGTGAAGTTTCAGGTCAATTGGACTCCATTTGATTTTCCTTTTCTGCGATACACTAAAACAAGGAAAAAACAGAAACTGGCACTGGGCTCTGGGTTAATAGGTTAGTCCCAAAAATAATATAAAAGTGCATAATAAAGCCCATAAACATCCAAAATAGATAATATAATAGCATGGAACAATCAAAAATTATAGATACGTTGGAGACGTATCAGCATCACCAAGCTTAATTCCTGCTCGTCCTCGAGTAGGTAAATGTTAAAAACAGAATTTTTGATGTGGAATGCTACCTAACATATTTATCCATGTAATTCTCCTTATTGTGGCAAGAATATTTAGATCCGTAAGATTCAAGACAAAAATTTAATATTGACATAAAAATAATAATACTTCAGGCATACTAACTAAGCAATTATATCTTCTCAAAATAACATGGCCAAAGAAAGTTATCCCTACAAAATCATATAGTCTGGCTATGCTCCATCTTCACCACACAGTGTATTTAAATCATGCACAACCCCGATGACAAGCCAAGCAATTGTTTCATGCTTTTGATGTTCTCAAACTTTTTCAATCTTCACGCAATATATGAGCGTGAGCCATGGATATAGCACTATAGGTGGAATAGAAGGGTGGTTGTGGAGAAGACAAAAAGGAGAAGATAGTCTCACATCAACTAGGCATATCAACGGGCTATGGAGATGCCCATCAATAGATATCAATGTGAGTGAGTAGGGATTGTCATGCAACGGATGCACTAGAGCTATAAGTGTATGAAAGCTCAACAAAAGAAACTAGTGGGCGTGCATCCAACTCGCTTGCTCACGAAGACCTAGGGCATTTTAAGGAAGCCCATCATTGGAATATACAAGCCAAGTTCTATAATGAAAGATTCCCACTAGTATATGAAAGTGACAATATAGGAGACTCTTTATCATAAAGATCATGGTGCTACTTTGAAGCACAAGTGTGGTAAAAGGATAGTAGCATTGCCCCATCTCTCTTTTTCTCTCATTTTTTTTGTTTTTTGTCATTCTCTTTTTTATGGCCTTTCTCTTGTTGTTTCATTCGGAGTCTCATCCCGACTTGTGGGGGAATCATAGTCTCCATCATCCTTTCCTCACCGGGACAATGCTCTAATAATGATGATCATCACACGTTTATTTACTTACAACTCCAGAATTACAACTCAGTACATAGAACAAGATATGACTCTATATGAATGCCTCCGGCGGTGTACTGGGATGTGCAATGACTCATGAGTGACATGTATGAAAGAATTAAGAACGGTGGCTTTGCCACAAATACAATGTCAACTACATGATCAGGCAAAGCAATATGACAATAATGTAGTGTGTCATAGTAAACGGAATGGTGGAAAGTTGCATGGCAATACATCTCGGAATAGCTATGTAAATGCCATAATAGGTAGATATGGTGGCTGTTTTGAGGAAGGTAATGGCAGGTGATCTGGTACCGGCAAAAATTGCACGACACAAGAGAGGCTAGCAATGGTGGAAGGGTGAGAGTGCGTACAATCCATGGACTCAACATTAGTCATAAAGAACTCACATACATATTGCAAAAATCTATTAGTTATCGAAACAAAGTGCTGTGCACATGCTCCTAGGGGGATAGATTGGTAGGAGAAGACCATCGCTCGTCCCCGACCGCCACTCATAAGGAAGACAATCAATAAATAAATCATGCTCCGACTTCATCACATAAAGGTTCACCATACGTGCATGCTACGGGAATCACAAACTTTAACACAAATATCTCTCAAATTCACAACTACTCACTAGCATGACTCTAATATTACCATCTTCATATCTCAAAACAATCATAAGGAATCAAACTTCTCAAAGTATTCAATGCACTTTATATGATAGTTTTTATTATACCCATCTTGGATGCCCATCATATTAGGACTAAATTCATAACCAAAGAAAACTACCATGATGTTTAGGACTCTCAAAATGATATAAGTGAAGCATGAGAGTTCATCTATTTCTATAAAATAAAACCACCACCGTGCTCTAGAAAGATATAAGTGAAGCACTAGAGCAAATGACAAACTACTCCAAAAGATATAAGTGAAGATCAATGAGTAGTTGAATAATTATGCAACTGTGTGAAGACTCTCCCATTTAATAATTTCAGATCTTGATATTTTATTCAAACATCAAGCAAAACAAAAGAAAATAAAATGACTCTCCAAGCAAAACACATATCATGTGGTGAATAAAAATATAGCTCCATGTAAAGTTACCGATGAACGAAGACGAAAGAGGGGATGCCTTCCGGGGCATCCCCAAGCTTAGGCTCTTGGTTGTCCTTGAATATTACCTTGGGGTGCCTTGGGCATCCCCAAGCTTAGGCTCTTGTCACTTCTTATTCCATAGTCCATCGAATCTTTACCCAAACTTGAAAACTTCACAACACAAAACTTAACAGAAAACTCGTGAGCTTCGTTAGCGAAAGAAAACAAAACACCACTTCAAGTTACTGTAATGAACTCATTCTTGATTTACATTGGTGTTAAACATACTGTATTCCAACTTCTCTATGGTTTATAAACTCTTTTACTAGCCATAGATTCATCAAAATAAGCAAACAACACACGAAAAACAGAATCTGTCAAAAACAGAACAGTCTATAGTAATCTGTAACTAACGCAAACTTATGGAACCCCAAAAATTCTAAAATAAGTTACTGGACGTGAGGAATTTATCTATTAATCATATGCAAAAAAATTAACTAAATAGCACTCTCCAATAAAAAATGGCAGCAATTCTCGTGAGCGCTAAAGTTTCTGTTTTTTACAGCAAGATCACAAAGACTTTCCCCAAGTCTTCCCGAAGGTTCTACTTGGCACAAATACTAATTTAAAGCATTCAACCACATCTAAACAGAGGCTAGATTAATTATTGATTACTAAACAGGAACAAAAAGCAAGGAGCTAAAATAAAATTGGGTTGCCTCCCAACAAGCGTTATCGTTTAACGCCCCTAGCTAGGCATGATGATTTCAACGATGCTCACATAAAAGATAAGAATTGTAACATAAAGAGAGCATCATGAAGAATATGACTAGCACATTTAAGTCTAACCCACTTCCTATGCATAGGGATTTTCTGAACAATTAACTTATGGGAACAAGAATCAACTTGAATAGGAAGGTAAAGCAAGCAAAACTTCAAAACTTTAAGCACATAGTGTAACGCCCCGAGACCGACGCTCCAGAAGACTTCCAGCTATTCCGAGTTTCGCCGTGTGTTTCTTTTGTGCTTGCTCTTTTACTTTTGCATAGCATCATGTCATCATGCCATCATGTCATTAACCTTTGCATCTCAACTCAACTAACAAATTGCATAGATGGTTGATCTATTTAAATCGAGGGAAGGGTGACTTCTCTTTATAACATATCGTCCCAATATTAGGGAGCTATATTAAATATTTCTTTAATTTGGAAATCACCATAACACACTTGCATATTATCCCAATGCCTTTGTTATCTTAATTCTTGGTTTCCAACCTTGACATATATTCTTTCATCATATTCCGTAGCTCCACCAAAAATCCAAACATTTTTGGACCTTCCCAACCCTCACTTCCATTCAAATCATTTGAATTTAAATCAAATGAGTTTGAATTTAAATCTTTCAATCATGGCTTTTTCTATTTTCTTGGAATAAGCACATTTTTGTGAGTCTGGGAAAATTATCCGCGTGTCCAACTTCTTCCCCAACACCTCCTTCCTTCTTCTTTTCTTCTTTGTTATTTTTCGATTTTAGAAAATATAAGAGAGAGAGAGAGTGCAGTTCTCCCAGACCCCCCTGTTCCCCCTCAGCCCACCAAGACCCAGCAGCAGTAGCTGCCAGTTCGGCCGAGGGCCCGGCAGCCTCCTCCCCTAGCGCCTATCTAACCCTAGCCCCGATCCCCTCCTCTCGATCCCCTGGTCTCTCCCTCCTTCCCCCGCTCGCGCCACCAGAGAGGAGCGAGAGCCTCTCGCTCGATCCCGCAGCGCTGCCACCTCACGCCCGATCCCCTCTCAGCCTCACCGCGCGCCTCCCTCTACGGCACCAGGCCGCGACCGCGCCTCCTCGCCAAATCGCCGTCACCCAAGCGCCCGAGGAGAGGAGCTCCTCGAGCACCTGCGCCCGCAGCCGATGTCCTCCGCGCCTAGCAGGAGCGCCGCGCCGCTTGCTCCCTTCATTTTGGCCGGAGCTCACCGGAGCCCCAGCATCGGTCGTCATCGAACCTCCTTCCCGCGTCCCCGCCTCTGGCGACCAAGTCTGCCGACAACCTCGACTTCCAGCAGCCGTCTTCGTCCGCAGCTAACCGTCTCCCGCTCGTGCCCGAGGATCGAGCGTCTCCACCTCGTCCATCGCTGTTCCCGTCGCTCCACCTCCCGCAAGCCCGACCTCGCACTGCTGCTCCTCTACTTCGTCCTCTGCCGCGACCATCTCCTCCCGGACGCCTTGCTACTGCTATTGCTGCAAGACCATGACGGCGCCGCCATGGAGTCCCAGGTCCGAAGATGACCACGACCGTGCATCTCTCCTTGTACCACTTCGGAGTTCGAGACCATCAAGTACCCCGATGCTCATCACCATGCACGACTACAACATGAAGGGAACCACTACCCTCGACTCAGGGACGCCAAGTACCTCTACGACCCATGTATGACGACGTGATTTCACCAAGTACCCCTCGTATGTGCCAAGTTCGACTACATGGACCACCAAGTTTCTCGACCGATGACTCGAACGACTACGAAACGCCAAACGTGTACCACTACCGTCGACCCTCGAAGATCCCTTGGACGTCAAGTTCCTCGTCGTGACCCTGAACATCTACAAATCGTGTACCACTACTTCCATTACAACCCGTGAACGACTACTTCCCTCGACGTTTTTGAACCGCCTCGAAATGCATGCTTCGGAGGTATAACCCTGAGACGACCACAGTGGGCCAAATGCATGTGTTGTATGAGATGCACCATTTGCACCGTGTCCGAATTGTCACTCGTTTTCCATGCCACTAACTCGTGGGAACCTGGTAGTCGGGATCACCCCACCATCTTTTGCACGCATCTGCACACTTCTCCTTTGCATCGGTATCTCACTCGAGTTACCGGAACCGGAACGCTGTCGTGGCACCGTTATCGTTATCGTTTCCGTGGCACCCTTTTTCCTTCCACCATGATGACAAATGCTTCATAATATGCTCTTATCAGTATTGCATAAAACTTGCATGTCATCCGCATCATGATAACAACATCAAGAATGTTTAAATTGTTGTTTGCATTAATTTACTAATGCATATGGGGATTTACCGGATTTGTTGTTTGCTATATCCGGCCCCATTTAAATTGGTTAGATAGATAATCCCTTTATGTTTCACCTCTTGACATGCTTAACAACATTTAATATTGTTGAGTACCTAACCGGGAGTGAACTAAATAATGGGATGTGGTGTTTTGTCAATATGCATCCCGATGCATATTGAGCTCCACTTAATTTGTAGGATTGTTTGTGTTTTTGCCATGCCATGCTTCTTTAAACCGGACATGCATCATAATTGTTTGTGCATCATGCCATGTCTATTTGGTGGTTGTTTACTATGTTGTCTGCTTCTTTCCGGTGTGCTCCTTCAGGTTGGTTCTGATAACGTCGCGTTTGTGAGGACCCGTTCGTCTATGTTCCGTTTGTCTTCTTCATGGACTCGTTTTTCTTCCTTGCAGGATTTCAGGCAAGATGATCATACCCTCGAAATCACTTCTATCTTTTCTTGCTTAGTTGCTCGCTCTTTTGCTATGCCTATGCTGCGATACCTACCACTTGCTTATCATGCCTCCTATATTGTTGAACCAAGCCTCTAACCCACCTTGTCCTAGCAAACCGTTGTTTGGCTATGTTACCGCTTTGCTCAGCCCCTCTTATAGTGTTGTTAGTTGCAGGTGAAGATTGAAGTCTGTTCCTTGTTGGAACATGGAGATGTTGTTCCTTGTTTGGAACATGCTTACTTGTTGGGATATCACTATATATCTTATTTAATTAATGCATACATATACTTGGTAAAGGGTGGAAGGCTCGGCCTTATGCCTGGTGTTTTGTTCCACTCTTGCCGCCCTAGTTTCCGTCATATCGGTGTTATGTTCCCGGATTTTGCGTTCCTTACGCGGTTGGGTAATAATGGGAACCCCTTGACAGTTCGCCTTGAGTAAAACTCTTCCAGCAATGCCCAACATTGATTTTACCATTCGCCACCTAGCCTTCTCTTTTCCCTTGGGGGTCGCGCGCCCAAGGGTCATCATTATTTAAACCCCCAGGCCAGTGCTCCTCTGAGTGTTGGTCCAACTTGTCAGCCGCCGGTGGCCACCAGGGGAAACTCTGGGCTGGCCTACCGGAAGTTTAGACAATCCGGTGTGCCCTGAGAAAGAGATATGTGAAGCTCCTATCAGGATTTGTCGGCACATTCGGGCGGAGTTGCTGGTTTAGTTTTACCCTGTCGAAATGTCTTGTTGTACCGGGATACCGAGTCTGATCGTAACGTCTCGGGAGGAGGTCTATTCCTTCGTTGACCGTGAGAGCTTGTCATGGGCTAAGTTGGGACACCCCTACAGGGATTTGAACTTTCGAAAGCCGTGCCCGTGGTTATGGGCAGATGGGAATTTGTTAACGTCCGGTTGTAGAAAACCTGAAGTTGACCTTAATTAAAATACATCAACCGCGTGTGTAACCGTGATGGTCTCTTTCCGGCGGAGTCCGAGAAGTGAACACGGTGTTGGAGTTATGCTTGACGTAGGTTGTTCTAGGATCACTTCTTGATCATAGTTTATCGATCGTGCTTTGCCTTCTCTTCTCACTCTCATTTGCGTATGTAAGCCACCATATATGCTAGTCGCTTGCTGCAACTCCACCTCATACCTTTTACCTTACCCATAAGCTTAAATAGTCTTGATCGCGAGGGTGCGAGATTGCTGAGTCCCCGTGGCTCACAGATACTTCCAAAACCAGTTTGCAGGTGCCGATGTTACACAGCAGGTGACGCAACCAAGCTCAAGGAGGAGCTCGATGAAGATCTTGTCCTTTGTGTTGTTTCGTTCTAGTTGTTCAGTAGTGGAGCCCAGTTGGGGTCGATTGGGGACCTTGTCGCATTTGGGGTTCTTCTTTTATTTTGGTTCCATAGTCGGACCTTGATTGTATCTAGTTGATGTAATGCTTTATTCATGTAATTGTGTGAAGTGGAGATTCTAAGCCAACTATGTATCTTTTCCCTTATGTATTACATGGGTTGTTTGCGAAGATTACCTCACTTGCGACATTGCTTTCAATGCGGTTATGCCTCTAAGTCGTGCTCCGACATGTGGGAGATATAGCCGCATCGAGGGTGTTATACATAGAGAGGAAACTTGATATTATTCCAATTCCTACAAGCATATATTCCACCCTCATAATAATTTTTAGTAGCATCATGAATGAATTCAACAATATAACTTGTCGGCGTCCTGGGAACGGGGGTCCCCAGACTTGCCCTGCCTGCAGCCCGCGGCGTGGCTGAGCCAGCAGGCCGTACGGCCCATCTTCACCAGCAGAGCACTCAAGACCCTTGCGAGGGGCCAAGCCTCGCGAGGCGGACGATGCAGGACCTCCTCCGGAGCGTCCTAGCAGGGCAGGCTCACGAGGAGCGGAGATATCAAGGCGGGGCGAACCTCACGAGGCTTTCGTGACATGAGCCGTGATAATCGACACCAGGCAGGCGCCTGCGCGCACAACGTCCTTGTTTCCTCTTTGGTGCAAAGGGGGAAAGCGCAACCGTGGAGTACCAAGGCATCAGGCAAAGGTTGCCATTTCGGTGCAACAAGACCAAGACCAAGGACTGCAAGACGGAGCTCATCGTGGAGCCCGGAATAGCGTTAGCACCAGAACTCTGTGCAGGTGAAGACAACTTTTGTCAGGATAGCTTGTACTAGCCGTCCCCCTTCAAATTAGCCCACCATTGTTGGCTCCCTTCCCGCTCAATATTTGGGAAGAGGACCTGGGCCTCTATAAATAGGACTAGCCACCGCAGTGGAGAGGGGGGATCTCACACACAAGCTCACCGAGCCCAAGAACGCCTCAACCTCAGGAGGCCGTTCTTCCCTTGTATTTTCATCATCAGCCCAAGAGGCAATCCACCACCATCACACTAGAGTAGGGTGTTACACCACGACGGTGGCCCGAACCAATATAAACCCTATGTCCATCTGTGTTGTGAGTTCGTCGAGTTCGTCCGCGAGATCCTAGCAAGCTAGAGCGTAGATCGGTTGGAGGGATAAACTTCGCGCGCACCCCATTGTTCGAACCTCAAGGGTTTGTCGGGACCCCAACCCCGACATTTGGTGCGCCAGGTAGGGGTGTGCCGGAGCTTTTCTCCATCAACCAGCGCCCCGTACCGCTCCATCGCGCTCCCATGACAGGTACCACGCCGCCGACCTCCTCAGCCGGCGCCTGCAGCGGGGAGTCTGGGTACCGAGCCCTAGCCCCTGCTCTCCGGAAGGTGCAGTGGCCGGTCAAGTTCAGGCCGGAGATGCCGCCGCGTTACGACGGCGCGGCAGACTCGGCACTCTTCCTGCTAGCATATGAGGAGGCCGTCCTCAAAGCCGGAGGTGACGATAAGATCATGGCCAACTTGTTCCCCTTGGCCCTCGCCGGCGAGCCGCGCGCCTGGCTGATCGGCCTCCTAGGATCCACGGTGACATCCTGGGGGGAACTCCGCGACCTCTTCACTGCGTGCTACACGGCACCGGTACACCACGCAGTCGCGGCGCTACTGGGCGGCTCCCAAGCACCAACTTCAAATCGCCACGTCAAGCATTTCTTCCGCCAGATTGGGGCCGCCTGCAAGCGCCCTGGGGCTCCCCCAGGTTGGGCCGTGCCGGAAGCCGGCCTCACCTTCGACTCGGAAGACCACCCCGGCTCCACCGCCGGCTCTGGGATGCTTCCGATGCTCTGCACACCCACCATTTGTAATGTGTCCATCACCTAGACCCTCATCGACGGCGGTGCTGGTCTCAACCTGCTCTCCGTAGAAGCTTTCATCCTTCTTCATGTGCCACTCGAATGGCTCGGCCTCAGCAAGCCCTTCACAGGGGTGGGCGGTGGAGCTGCTCACCCCTTGGGATAACTATCGCACCGAGCTGGTGGACTTCGACATCGCCCGAATCGGTCTCCCGTACAATGCCATCCTCGGGTACCTGGCCCCCGCTCAGTTCATGGTTGCAACTCACCCGGCTTACAACCTCATGAAGATGCCAGGGAGCAAGGGCGTCCTCACCGTCCAAGGAGATGCTAAGGAGGCTGTGATGGCGCTCAGGCTTGCCTTCGAAACCGCGGCAGTGGCGCAGCCAGCCGGCGCCGGTGCGCCGGAGGCCAAGGAGGCCGTGCCAACCAAGAAAAAGCAGATGTTCACCCAAGACAAGGCAGAGACCAAGCAGGTGCCGGTCAACGAGGATGGGTCTTCGGGAGCCACCTGCACCATAGGAACCAGCCTTTACCCCGGGCAAGAAGAAGCTTTGGTGAGGTTCTTGCGCGCGAACAAGGAGATATTCGCGTAGGAGCCCGATCAACTAGTAGGGGTCCCGAGAGAGGTAATCCAGCATCATCTAAAGGTGTGCCCCCAACGTACGTCCTGTGAAGCAACAAGCAAGACGACAGTCCACCGAGAAGCAGGCCTTCATCGTCTAAGAGACATGCAAGCTGGAGGCGGCAGGTACAATCCGAGAAGTTCGATACCCCGAATGGCTGGTGAACCCCGTCGTAGTGCTGAAGAAAGGCGGGAAGGAATGGTTGTGCGTCGACTTCATGAACCTAAACAAGACCTGCCCCCAAGACCCGTTCCCCCTTCCGCGCATCGGTCAAATCATCGACTCCACTGCCGAGTGCGACCTGCTGTGTTTCTTGGATGCGTTCTCTGGATACCATCAGATCAAGACAGCGATGGAGGATGTGGAGAAGACGGCCTTCTTGACATCATGTGGGGTGTACTGCTACACCTGCATGCCTTTTGGCCTTCGCAACACGGGCGCAACCTTTCAGCGGCTGATGCACATTGCCTTGGGGCGGCAGCTCGGCAGGAACACAGAGGCCTACGTTGATGACATAGTGGTTAAATCTCGCGAGGCGAGGACATTGATTCAAGACTTGGAGGAGACCTTTGAGAGCTTGCGCCAAGTGAACTTGAGGCTTAACCCAGAAAAGTGTGTGTTTGGCGTCCCATCCGGCAAGTTGCTGGGGTTTCTCGTATCCCACAGAGGGATCGAGGCGAACCCGGAAAAGATCAAGGCCATCGAAGACATGAACCCACCAGAGACCCTCAAGGAGATGCAAAAACTGGCAGGACGGGTAACCGCGTTAGGGCCTTTCATCTCTAAGCTAGGCGAGCGCGCCTTGCCCTTCTTTGAGCTCATGAAGAAGAAAGGCCCCTTCAAGTGGACCCTGGAGGCCGACCAGGCCTTCTGAGACCTCAAGAAATACCTCACCAGCCCCCCGGTGATGGTGGCACCGCGACCTCTCGAGCCTCTCTTGCTCCACCTTGCCGCCACCCCGTACTCTACCAGCGCGGCTTTGGTGGTGGTTCGGGAAGAGCATCAAGATAAGGGTAGAACTGATACAACACCGGGCTGGAGAGGTGCAGCGAGGCCATCAGCGGCGGAAGACCTGGCTTAGCAGAGCAACATCGCGAAGGCTCCCGAGGGCAGTCAGTTCTCAGGAGACCCATCACTTCAGGATATGCCGCAACCTACATGGGACCCGAGACTCAATGGTGTATCGGCCCCCGTTGAGCACCCGGTATACTTTGTCAGCACTGTACTGCGGGACGCGAGGGTGCGCTACCGCATGCCGCAGAAGCTCCTGCTTGTACTTTTGGTGGCCTCGCGCAAGTTGCGACACTACTTCCAGGGGCACCCAATCAAGGTCTTCTCGTCTTACCCGTTGGAGAGGATACTCAGGAGCCCGAACTCAGCCGGAAGGGTCGCTGAATGGAACATCGAGCTACAAGCATTTCAGCTAGAGTTTAGCACCACCGGGGTCATCAAGGGAGCCGCGCTTGCCGATTTTGTGGCAGAATGTACAGATGCCCCGACTCTTGAGGATGGAGAAGACCGGTCCACTTCCCCAGGAAGCGAGGCGCTAGACGGCTAGGTCATGTATTTTGATGGCGCCTTTGCGCGCCAGGGCACGGGGGCTGGACAGTGCTCATCTCGCCCACCCAAGACAAGCTTTTCTACGCCGTGCAGCTCTGCTTTCAGCACGACGAGAAGGTCTATAACAATACCACAGAATACAAGGGCCTCAAAGCCGGCCTAAAGGCTGCGGTGGCTATGGGGGCGAGACGCCTTACCGTCAAGGGTGACTCGCAGCTCCTTGTCAACTTCTCCAACAAAGTGTACGAGCCAAAGGACGAGCACATGGAGGCCTACCTTGCTGAGGTGCGAAAAATGGAGAAGCAGTTCGCAGGCTTGGAGCTGCAGCACGTGCCCCGGGTCACCAACAAGGAAGCCAACAACATCGCCAAGAGAGCATCCAAGCGGCAACCGCAGGAGCCCGGCGTCTTCAAAGAGTGGCTCTTCAAGCCATCAGCTACGCCGCCTCTTCAAAGCACGACTCAGCCTCGGGAAGAGCTCCCTCAGCCCCCGGCCTCGGGAGCCCTAGATTGCAGCCTGACCTCAGGAGCTCGGCTGCTCTTGGCGCTCGAGCCCAAGGGGGAGTGCTCGACCAAGGAGTTCAGGGAGTACCTGATGCATGGGACACTGCCGGAGAAAGAGGAGGACGTGGAGCGCGTGTCCCGACAGGCCACGGCATACTGCATTCAAGACGGTGAATTGTACAGGAAACGACCGAACAACGTCACGCTGCACTGCATCTCTAGTGATCAAGGGAAGGAGTTGCTGACTGACATACACGGCGGGGATTGTCGATATCACTCATCATCACGGACCCTCGTCGTCAAGGCCTTCCGCAACGGATTCTATTGGCCTACAACACTTAACGATGCAGCCGAGCTAGTGAAGTCCTGCGAAGCTTGCCAATTCCACGCCAAGCAAATCCATCAGCTTGCTCAGGGCCTACAAACCATCCCGCTCACATGGCCATTCGTGGTCTGGGGGCTAGACATCTTAGGCCCGTTCCCGCGAGCGCCAGGGGGCTACCGTTATCTCTACGTCGGCATCGATAAGTTCACTAAGTGGGCAGAGGTGGAAGCCGTCCGAACCATTCCAGCCGGTTCTGCCGTCAAGTTCATCAAGGGCCTCGTGAGCCACTTCGGGGTTCCCAACCGCATCATCACAGATAACGGCTCGCAGTTCACTAGTAACCTCTTTAAAACCTACTGTGCTAACCTTGGAACGCAGATCTGCTATGCTTCGGTAGCCCACCCCAGGAGCAATGGTCAGGCCGAGTGCGCCAACGCAGAGGTCCTGAGGGGCCTCAAGACCAGCACCTTCAAGAAGAAGCTGGAGGCTTGCGGCAGGGGCTGGCACGACGAGCTCCAGTCCGTGATGTGGTCCATCCGCACCACCGCCACCAAGCCAATGGGCGAGACTCTGTTCTTCCTCGTCTACGGAGCTGAAGCAGTCCTCCCTCACGAGGTCAGGCATCGCTCCGCACGGGTCCTGGCATTTGACGAAATGCAGCAGGACGCCATGCGGGGGATGGATCTCATGCTGGGGGAGGAACAACGTCGTGAGGCTGCATTAAGGGCGGCAAGGTACCAGCAAGCACTGCGGCGCTACCACTGCCCCAATATTCACTCCAGGACGCTCGAGACATGTGACCTAGTCCTGAGGCGGATCCTTTCCAGGGAAGGCTTGCACAAGCTCTCACCCATGTGGGAGGGCCCGTTCAGGGTCGTTCACATCGCCAGGCCTGGCGTCATGCGCTTGGAGATGCAAGAAGGGACACCCATCCAAAACGTCTGGAAGATCCAGCACCTCCGGAAGTTCTACCCATGAAGCAAGGCCCAGAGCCTGAGAAGGAAGGCCCAGAGCCTGAGAAGCAAGGCCCAGAGCCTGTGAAGCAAGGCCCGGTGCCTGTGAAGAATCGCCGCCCATGACACTCTCACGTAATAATGAGTTGGGGCTGTACACGCCCTGGAGTCTCAGGAGTGCCGACCTCGGGCCCTGGGGCTCCCTCCCACGCCTAGTGGACAGCACTTAGCTCCGCGCTGGTGAGAAGACTCGAAGACTAGATTAGGTGCCGGACGCGGCTTTTCATTTGCTTTCCATATTTGGCTTGCTTTTCCTTAATCGAGTTTGCCTTTGGCGTTCCTTGCTGATTTGGTTCCTTCGCCTTTTACCGCGTTTTTTCGGCTCTGGTTTACTTGTGCTCTCTCTCTCGCATACCTCGCGAGGGGGCTAGGCAGGCAGGTGCCCTCGCAAGGTTTCCCTTCTCTCTGCCTTCTCGCGAGTCGCCGTCATTCGAGCCTGGAAGCTGGCACAACTTTCCTAAATCTGTGCCCCTTAGGTGCCGTGATGCAAAGCGCTAAGTCAAGGTTCGGGTGAACGAAAAAATCCCCTAGCGCACCCCTAACAAATTTTTGCAGTTCCTGAGCAAACGGAGATATCTCTTGAAGGAAGGGGCATCCCAAACACGCCAGGTTAGGTTATCTCTTCACAAAATAACCACATGGCATGGGAATAACTTGCATGTTGCATTAACCAAGAACCATAGTTCGATACACGCCCCTCTGGGCCCATGCTGGTTTCATTTTCTGGTGCAGGGAAAGAAAGGGAAAAATCAAACAAAGCGGCGTTTCAACAATCTGCGGGGGCAGGCCCTTAGCGACGCCCAAGCCTAACCGAACCCCTCCTCGCGCTTCACGGAGGCGCGGCGACAAGATGACCCGATGCCTCCTTCGAAGCGAGCGCGGCAGCGCGGCGGCTGATCATAGCCACTGCTGCTGGAGCTGTCGCGGGAGGGAGAGCCGCCGTAGCTGGAGGAGATGCGGTTGCCGCTGAGGGCAGGCTCGCCCTCACCCTCATCACGACCGTCGCCAAGGCCAAGAACCTCCTCGTCGTCGTTCGTCTCGGGGCAGCATCCGGCGCGGCGGCCATCTTCCCCAAAACCCTCATGAAGAGGGTCGACCTAACGTCATACTTGAAGTGGAGCGTGCACCACTGCCCAGGCCGCGCGCGCGGGCGAACGTCTGCTAGTCGCGGGCCAGGGCTATGTTACCCATGGCAGAAGTCTCGACCATGACCCAGGAGGCCGTGCTGCTGCAACCATCCTCCTGCAACCAGAGCCCCCTGGCCCAGGGGCCGGCAGCTCATCGACAAAGAAGCACGGAAGCTAGAGCCAGTTGCCGGCCGGGTTTTCCGACCAAACAGTGAACTCCAGCGACGCCTCCACTGCATGGAAGCGCGGGCAGGGAGGCCTCGCCACCATCATGCACCTCCCCCCGTCTGCTGAACCGCCACGGTTGGGACGGACCCCTCCGCGTGACACGGCGCCGCCTCGACGATGGGCCGCAGCGGGTGTCACAGCGTGCTTGCGCGGGCGGTCGAGACCGCGCTTGGGCACCAGGGAACTAGGGCCCTCGCGAGGGGCCTTTCCCTTCTCGGCGGCAGAGAACTTCCTTTGAGGCGCCATCAGAGGCACTGCAAGCAATGGAGCAAGAAGGAGGGAGCAAGCAAGGAAGAGATGGGCAACGGGGTTTCGGCCCCTCCCCATTTATAGCAAGAGAAGGCCAGCCGGCGTCTCCCACGATCACAGGTAATGATGGTTCCCCTTGCATGTCGCAGGGACTTGACAAGTCGTGCAGTCGCCGAAACAGCATGGGGAAGCGGAGACGCCCACGTTCAATCAACCAACACGTCAACCGAGGCCACAGGCTTTGGGGCCCAGCGGCACTTCGAGCTTGACCCTTGGCTTCGCCGCGAAGCCAAGCCCGCGTGCACCTTGGGCCCGGGGGCTACTGTCGGCATCCTGGGAACAGGGGTCCCCAGACTTTCCTGCCTGTGGCCCGCAGCATGGCTGAGCCAGCAGGCCATACGGCCCATCTTCACCAGCAGAGCACACAAGACCCTCGCGAGGGGCCAAGCCTCGCAAGGCGGACGATGTAGGACCTCCTCTAGAGTGGCCTAGCTGGGCAGGCTCACAACGAGCGGAGATATCAAGGCGGGGTGAACCTCATGAGGCTTTCGTGACGTGAGCCATGACGATCGACACCAGGCGGGCACCAGGATGGAGCTAGCGCGCACAGCGTCCTTGTTTCCTCTTTGGTGCAAAGGGGGCAAGCGCAGCCGCGGAGTACCGAGGCATCAGGCAAAGGTTGCCATTTTGGTGCAACAAGACCAAGACCAAGGACTCCAAGATGGAGGACATCGTGGAGCCCAGAACAGTGTCACCACCAGAAATTTGTGCAGGCTGTCGGGTGGTAGGTGCGACATATGCCAACGGGTGGCTTATCATTGTGGGAGCCAGTAAGACGTCGCCGGTGCCTGGAAGCTGGATGAGGCGAAGACATGCACGCCGGCGAATCTTACCCAGCTTCGGGGCTCTCCGCGGAGATAACACCCCTACTGCTGCTCTGCGGTGTCTCCGCATGGTCACTAGATGAACAAGTAGCTACACGATGCTCGTTGAGCTGTTTGGCGAGAGGAGGAAGAAGGGCTCTGCCCGCCCTCTTCTCCTCCTTGTGTGGTGTTTAAAACTAGCAGGGATCAACCCTTTGCATGAGTGTCCCGGGGGGTTTATATAGGCCTACCCCTCGGGGGTACAATGGTAATCCGGCTGGGCATGGGGCCCAGCCGTCTGTGTCTATACTCGCCAGCCTCTGCGCCGGCTGTTGGGGCCCGCCGGCTGGTAGGTCCCGCCGGCTGCCGGCTCCTTGGTCGACAGGCGGGCCCACTGTCCAGGGCCTTGTCGGTGGCTTGTTACTGTTGCTCAATCCTGGTGACGAGGGCTTCGCCGAGGTGGGCGTGGCTACAGTGCCGCCGTCCGGCGGGGATCGCTGTAGCCTCACCGCGTCTCGTCTCCTTAATGGGGCGTCTCCTTCGAGGGAGGTGGCAAGCCGGCTGTGGGGAGCCGGTTCTGTCTTGGGCCGACTGGGGGAGGCCTGGCCGCCTTCGGGTGTCTCTCTGCCCGTAGGGGCCCACCGCCCGTGGGCCACTCTGGCAGCCCGTCGTGGATGACATCAGGGTCAACATGGCAACAGTGCCGCGCCGGACGGGTCATGGCCACCCGTACAGCGCACTGTACCAGGCGTGCTCCGGGATTCGGGGGTGGCAGGCCTTACTGTAGCCACGCCCCGTCACATCGCCGTTATGTGGATGCAGACTTTGAGGGTACGATCTTGACCGCTTTGTGGGAGCCGGCTTCTTGTAGTCGGCCCTCTCGCGGCCGGCTTCTCGAAGCCGGCCCTCCCGCGGCTTTCTTCGTGAGGACTGAAGTCGGGTTGCCTTGTGATAGCCGGCCTAGGAGACAGCCGGCAAGGGGAAGGCGGCCCCATGTCTTGGATTCTTGAGGGCCGGATCGGCATGTAATTTTTTCAGAAGGGCCAGGGGAAGCCGGCTAGGCTACCCATGGTTATCGACTCCGACAGTAGTCCCCGAAGCTGATCGAGCTTCGAGGCTGACAAAGGGACGAGAAGCTTGGTCAGCTTCCTATCCTGAGGGGCCGGCTTTGCTTGTGTGTGCCGTCTTCGGAGAGCTCCGTTTCTCGTAGGCGGGAACGCGGGCGACCTACGAGCCGACCGCAAGCCATCCCACGGGCCACGTGGCAAGGAAACCCTGCCAGTGCATGCGCGTGACGGGACGTCGCCGCAGGCCCGGGCCCGCCACTCCTAGGCCTCGGCCCGAGCATGGATCTTCTGCGGCCCGCGCGGACCGCTCGCCTTCCCGCGGTGATTTTATTACACCATCAAGGCGCAATAATCGCGGGACGTGGGGGAGTGGGCACAGTTGATCCCCACATTCCCCCACGCCACGCCTCCTCGGCTCCGCCGCGCGGGTCTATAAGTAGGGGGAGGACGGGGAGAGACAGAGGCTCGCACGCTCTCCCTCGCTCCGCCCCTCCTCGTGTTCCTTCCTCTTCTTTCTGCCGCCGCTGCTACCTATTGCTGCGCCGCTCCGACGTCGCATCGTCTTGCTTCTCGCCGCGTTGCCCCATGGCACTGTCAAGCTCGTGGGATGGCTCTAACATCCACGAGGATCACGTCGAGTTCCTCCGTCAGACGTGGCGCCTGCCTGGCGAGAACTTCATGCGGGTGCGTCGAGCGCCGGAGAAGGAGATTTCACCGGCACCGGAGGAGGGCGAGCGGGTGATCTTCCGCTTGCACTGCCTGCACGGCTTCGGCCTTCCGGCGAGCGGGTTCCTTCGGGCCTTCCTCGACTTCTACAACCTCCATCCGCATCACCTCACGCCCAACGCGGTGATGCTGCTGTCGGCCTTCGTCACCTTGTGCGAAGGCTTCCTCGGGGTCCTCCCCACGCTCGAGCTCTGGGGGGAATTCTTGCAGAGCAAGATCGGCATCGTCGTTGCGGGCGTGCCCGCCCCCTGTGGAGCCTATATTGCCATGAGGCGGTCGGACGAGAACAACCCGTTCCCGCCCATCCCGCTGATCCAGTCGGTGAAGCTCTGGCAGAAGTCTTACTTTTACGTGAAGAACGTCACCCAGCAAGGCGACTACGTCAACCTGCCGGCTTATGAAGCCGGCCCGCTGGCTGGGAGGTGACCTTCGTGGAGCTACCGGGCCAGGTCGTTGTCTCAGGCCGGGAACGCAGCCGTCTCCCGGCTTCGGGTGGTGATCCAGTCGGAGGGCCTGACCGGAGCCGACTTGGTGCCCGCCTTCGTGGAGCACCGGGTACTTCCCCTCCAAAGCCGGCCTCACATGATTTGTCAGATGAGTGGCCGCTTCGACCCATGCCGGCTGAGCACCAGGGAGATGCCTCATGCAGAGGTGTCTTAAATGGTGAACTATATCTCCAACTGCAAGCTTGTCGAGGATTGGCGATACGGCAAGGAGCCATACTCTCGCGCCAACCCTCCGCCCGTCGTAAGTTTTTCCTTCTTCTCTTCCATTGGTAGTCGGCCTCATGATAGTCGGCCTCTGATCAATTGGTTTGTCCTTAGCAGAACCCTCTCCTTCCGGCGATGACCGGAGCCGCAGGGATACAACGCCAGCTCCTCCCCGACCGCACGGTGGACGACGCCGACGATCCGGACCTGGGCGCAGCCGCCATGGAAGACACCATTGTGGGGGGAAGCGACGAGGCCGGAGGCGCGGGGCTCGGGGCCGGCTTCGAGGACTGGCCGGACGATACCGAGGTCGAAGTCGCCCCGCGCCGCCAGCCGGCGCCTAATCATCAAGGCGCGAGCTCGTCCGCCGCGCCGGCTGCCTGCGGCGGCGCGCAGAAGCGCCGGGCCGCGTCGATCCTCTTCGGCAGCCGGCTGAAGAAATCCAAGGCTTCCACGGCGGCGGCCAGGTGAGATGAGGCGGCCGCCAAGGCGGCCCGCTACCGCAAGGCGGTAAAACAACCGCAGGCGATCTCCGCATAAGTCATCGAATGCCTTGCATATATATTTTTCGTTGTCCCTTTCGACCGAAACTCTTCTAAACCTTTCTTTGCTTGCCGGACAGGGCACCGCTTTCACTTGAGCGGGGTCCGAGCAGCTCCGTAGTCGGGCCGGCTGGAGGGTCTTCAGGCTCTCGTCGCGTGGATCCCCGCGCCGACCTTCGGGAGGCCACGGAGCAGAACGCGCGGGAAGCGCGGGAGGAGCGGGAGGCGGTGGAGTGAAGGACCGCCCAGGCGACGAAGGAGCAAGCTGACGCGGCGGCTAAGGCCCGGGCGGATGTGGCAGCCGCGAGGACGGAGGCGGAGACCTCGCACAACCCGCCTCCGCTGCTCGTCATTCCCCTCCGTGCCGTGGCCCCTGACATCCCAGTGCCCCCGTCGGAGGAGGTCGACCGAGACCCGCCGGTGATGGAGAGGAGGGAGGTCCATGTGGCCTCCGTGGAAGGGACGCTGCAGACGGCGCCGACCGGAGCGGGCCAAAGCAGCCGATCCGCCGCGGCGTCAGAGCAGCCGGCCAGGGGTGAGCCGGAAGCAGGAGCCGGCCTCGAGGTGCAGCCGGCGATGCGCCGGCGCGCAGGGGGAGGCACCGTTGCGCCGGAGCCGCACCAAGTTACGGGTGCCAGCCAGACGGCGGAGGCCCTGGAGGCGGCCAGCACTGGCACGTCCGAGTGGACGCCCAGCGGGGGGACGGGCGAGCTGAACATGGCGGCCCAAGAGGTTCGGAACCGGCTTCAGGCCCAAGCCGCCTCGCTGCAGCAATACACCCATGAGTTCCTTGCGACGCGGGTCGTCATCCGGGTGAGTCTTCTAGCCTTGGTTGTTTTGTTCTCTTGATTTCTTCCGTGGGGGCGCGTCAGCGCACCCACTGGGTGTAGTCCCCGAGTTCCGAGTCGGCTGCTGCGCAGGCGGCTCAGAACTTACTAGGTCCTGACAACCATCTTATACCCGCCTCCTGTCTGCTCTTTCAGGAGTATCATAACCTCCGCGCTGCTGCCTTCAACTCCCAGGCTCAGGAGCTGGGCCGGAGAACTGAAGACCTGATCAGCAGCCGGAGTGCGTACTTGGTTTCATTCATCTCCTATGGGGGCGCGTCAGCGCACCCACTGGGTGTCGTCCCTGAGATTCGGGCCGACTGCTGAGCCGTCGGGTCGGATCTTCCCTGACGACTTCACCTTATTGGTTTTTCTTTTGTCTTTCGTGCTCGCAGGAGCCAATGCCGACTTGAGGGGGCAGCTCAGCGAGACGCAGGCCGCCCTTCGCGCCACGGAAACCGAGTACGACGCCTTGGTCCTGGAGCGTGACCGCCTGGCCAAGAAGCTGGCTGACCAGGAGGAGAGCCACAAGGCGGCCCTGAAGAAGGCGCAGGATAACGAAGCCGCCCTAAAGGCCGAGTTCGAGACTGAAGCGGCGGGCTGGGCTGAAACCAGGCAAGCGCTGAATGAAGGCTTCGGCCGTATTGAGGATTTGATCGACGGTAGGCCGCCTTCCTCGCTCCTTGCATGCCCCTTGCCGCCTGATTTGTGTTCTGACTTGAGTTGCTTTTTATTCTCTGTGCAGACTACTTTCCTGGCTACTCCGTCTTTGCTACCCAAACCATCGAGGCCCATCGCGAAGCGCGCTATCAGGCGGGGGCCGACATCGCGCCGGACGCGAGCCGGACACTTGAGGAGCAACTCTCGGCGGTCCAAGCGCGGCTGCAGCCGGCTCATCGTCTGCTCTGCCGCCTCCAGCGTGCCGGAGCGCAGGTGTTGGCCGCCCTCTGGCCAGGCAAGACGATTCCCCGCACCCCGAGCTGGACTGCTGACTGGCTGGAGGTTGCGGTTGGCCGTTTCGAGGCTTGGAAAGCATCGGCGGCCCGGCTTGGAGCTGGGAGGGCATTGGAGTTCGTCCGAGCCTGGTATCCGCGGCTGAACCTAGACCAGCTGCGCACCTAGCAGCTGGAGGCCGACGAAGAGCTGGAGGAGGTGCGGCCGGTTATTGCTCAGCGCTCTTCGACGATTGCCGAGTGTACTGACATCAGCGTCTTCGCTCCCGAAATTAATGATGACGGCGTTGCTCAGCCGGAGGAGTGGTTCGGGCTGGACCCGGCAGTGGGTGAAGACTCGGTAGAGGAGATCGCCTCCAGCGATGAAGGCGAAGACGATGAAGGAGAGGAGGGCGAAGACGTCGAGCCGGCCGGTGAAGCGGCCAGCCAGCCTCAGCCTGATCGTGCCTCCAGCAACGAGGCGCGTGCTAGCGCGCCCTCGGCGGGAGGCGGTGATCATGCCGAGGTTCGCCAGCCGGCCACTCCTCCAGCCGGTACTGCCGTCTCCACCGACCTGCCCGACTCGACAGTCGCTCCCTTGGCTTAGTCTGTCGTCTTTCTTTTTTCCTGCTTGTTGCCTTTTGAACAATTTTATCAAACTTGCGCAGTTCCACCCACTGGGGGTGTATTCAAACTATGTCGAATGCTGGCCTTTTGAAGGTCTTTTATGTAAATATTATTGTGTGCGTGTTTGGCTTCCATTAACGTATGCTTTTTGTCCTTAGGCTCTTTCCTTTGCCGCCTTCCTCTTTTGGGGAGGTAAGTACTCGAGCTTTTTTAGATTGAAGTGAGGTGAATGGAAGCCGGCCGGCCGGCTACTCTGGTAGTCGGTCGGTGATGGGAGAAAAACGGACTTTTGTTATATTAATCCGTTAGTCCCTAGCCGTTTTTCGTGTGGGCGTCCTTTCCTGCCTTTAACTCTTGCCAGCCGGACAGCCGGTTCTTCGAACTGTGACTTTTGGCAAGAGAAGGCTTGGGTGTCGGCACACTACTTGTCTGACCGCGGGTAGGACTTCTGATATAACTCCAGGCGGTCAGTCCCCGGGCCGACTAGTCGAACCCGGTGCCGGACGGAAAAAGTAAATGTAATGACAAGGTCATAAGCGTAATACTCTTCATTCATAGATAAAAGACGGCAGTCGCCGAGCTCTCCTCGGTGGGCCTATTGTCTCGTACTTAGTACAAAAGGTAGCATGATACATACTGCATTTCAACTGTAAAATCTTCGGAGGAGGTTGGCGTTCCATGGTCGTTCCGACTCCTTGTCGGAGTCGTCTCTCTTGCGTGCCTTGGGCTTTTGTGCATCGATTAGGTAGTAGGAGTCGTTGCCTAAAGCTCTGCTGATGACGAAGGGGCCCTCCCAAGGGGCCGAGAGCTTGTGCTGGCCGGCTGTTCGCTGGATCAGCCGGAGCACAAGATCGCCCTCTTTGAAGGATCTTGGCTTGACCTTCCGGCTGTGGTAGCGGCGCAGGCCCTGCTGATAGATGGCGGACCGCCTGAGGGCTAACAGTCGGCCCTCTTCCAGCAGGTCGACGCCGTCTTCTCGTGCTTCCTTGGCCTCCGCCTCCGTGTACATGGTTACTCGAGGTGAGTCGAACTCGATGTCGGTTGGGATGACCGCCTCGGCGCCATACACGAGGAAGAAAGGAGTGAAGCCGGTTGACTTGTTTGGGGTAGTGCACAGACTCCAGAGGACAGCCGGCAGCTCATCGAGCCAACAGCCGGCTGAACGCTCCAGTGGTATGACCAGTCGGGGCTTGATGCCGGAAAGGATGAGGCCGTTGGCTCGCTCGACCTGGCCGTTTGACTGTGGGTGGGCAACGGATGCCAAGTCCAACCAGATGCCTTGCGTCACGCAGAAACGTGCCAAGGCTCCCTTGGCGAAATTCGTGCCGTTGTCGGTGATGATGCTGTGTGGCACACCGTACCGAGTTGTTATATCTGTGATGAATGTTACGGCAGTCGGCCCATTCAGCTTCTTGATTGGCTTTGCCTCAATCCATTTGGTGAATTTGTCCACGGCGACAAGCAGATGTGTCATGCCGCCGCGCGCCGTCTTGAATGGGCCCACCATGTCCAGTCCCCAAACGGCGAAGGGCCAAGTGAGGGGAATGGTCTTGAGTGCTGAAGCCGGCATGTGTTGCTTGGAGCTGAAGAGTTGGCACCCTTTGCAATGTTTAACTAACTCCTTGGCGTCATCCAAAGCAGTTGGCCAAAAGAAACCATGGCGGAAGGCTTTAGCGACAAGTGATCTTGAGGCTGCATGATGGCCGCATTCTCCTTGGTGGATATCTCTGAGGATTGCAATGCCCTTCTCTTGCTCGACGCATCACTGGAGGACTCCAGTGACACTGCGCTTAACGAGCTCTCTATTGACGATTGTGTATGCTCTGGCTCGGCGTTGAACTTGTCTTGCCTCTGTTTCGTCAGCCGGCAGGTCTTGGTTTACTAGGAAGTTGAGGATGGACTGAGCCCATGATGGAGCTGCGACTTCTCCTATTGCCAATGTGGCTACTGCGACCAGGGCGGGCGGACTGGGTGGTGAAATGCTGGAGTCGGCCGCCGGCTGTTGTGTTGGTGCAGTCCCCGGGCCGACTACTGCAGTCCCCGGGTCAAGCGTAACTACAGAAGTCCCCGAGCCGCCTACTGACGTCCCCTGGCCGACTATCGAAGTCCCCGGGTCACCTTCTTGGTTCTTCGAGCCGGACCCGGCCGCGTCGGGGTCAGGCGGCACGAAGATGGAATCGGACTCTGGAGACGGCTTGATAGACGGCTTGAGGAGGCGTTGTAGAGAGACATCGATTGGTATTGCTTGCCGGGTGGAGCCTATTCGAGCCAGGGCATCAGTTGGATCGTTGTCGGCTCGCGGTATGTGGAGGAACTCGCATCCTACAAAATACCCCCTGATTTGCTGAACGAGGAAGCGGTAGCTTGCCATATTTGCGTCCTTGGCATCCCAGTCGCCAGATGATTGCTGGACCACCAAGTCCGAGTCGCCATAACATAGGATCCGGCGAATGCCGAGCTCTTTGGCAAGCCGGAGCCCGTGTATGAGCGCCTCGTACTCGGCCACATTGTTGGAGGCGGCAAAGTGAATTTGCAGCGTGTATCTGAGCTTGTCACATTTGGGAGAGGTGAGGACGATGTCGGCTCCCAAGCCGGTGCGCATCTTGGACCCATCGAAGAGCATGTGCCAGTTAGTGGAGTCGGGAGCCGGCGGTAGGTACTGGGTCTCGGCCCAGTCGACGAGGAAGTCGGCCAATGCCTGGGACTTGATGGCGGTGCGAGGCTGGTAGAAGATTGTGGAAGGAGCCAGCTCGATGGCCCATTTCGCCACCCGACCGGATGCATCCCGGCTGCCTATGATCTCGGCCAGCGGGGCGGTGCATATGACCATGATGGGATGCTCTTGGAAGTAGGGCTTCAGCTTCTTGGCGGCGAAGTACACGCCATAGCACATCTTTTGGCAGTGCAGGTAGTTCTGCTTCGAGGCAGTCAGTACCTTGCTCAAATAGTACACCGGCCTCTGGACTGGCTGGGCTCGGCCCTCTTTTGGGTGTTGGACTATGATGATGGTGCTGACCACCCGGCTGGTTGCGGCAATGTAGAGGAGCATGGGCTCTTTCTCAGTCGGCACTGCCAGGACCGGTGGTGTGGCCAGCATCTTCTTCAGCTCGTGAAAAGCTTGGTCAGCTTGGTCATCCCACTCGAAGTGAGTGGTCTTCTTCATGAGGCGGTACAAGGGGAGAGCTTTCTCTCCGAGCTGACTGATGAAGCGGTTCAGGGAGGCCAAGCATCCAGTAAACTTCTGGACGTCTCGAAGTTTGGTGGGAATCGCCATTCTCTCAATGGCCTTGATCTTCACCGGTTGCATTCGATGCCGCGTTCAGAGACCAGGAAGCCTAGGAGCTGGCCAGCTGGCACTCCGAACACGCATTTCTTGGGGTTGAGCTTGATTTGGAACCGGCGTAGGTTCTCAAATGTTTGATTGAGGTCTTCCAGCAAGGTGCCGCGCTTCTCCGTCTTCACCACAATGTCGTCTACGTAGATGTGGGCATTTCTGCCGAGCTGCGTGAGGAGGCACTTCTGCATGCAACGCTGAAAAGTGGCACCGGCATTTCTCAAGCCGAATGTCATGGTCAGGTAGCAGAAGGCTCTGAATGGCGTGATGAAGGCGGTCTTCAGGCGGTCAGCCGGATCTAACTTTATCTGGTGGTATCCTGAGTAAGCATCCAAGAAACTCAACAGCTCGCATCCGGCCGTGGAGTCTATCACTTGGTCAATCCTCGGCAGGGCAAAGGGATCTTTGGGGCAGGCCTTGTTGAGGCTCGTGTAGTCTATGCACATGTGCCACTTATTGTTCTTGTTCAATACGAGGACCGGGTTGGCGAGCCACTCTGGAAAGAAAACTTCCATAATGAAGCCGGTTGCCAGAAGCCGGGCTATCTCCTCTCTCACAATCCTTCTTTTCTCCTCCGACAGTCGGCGCAGGGGTTGTCTGACTGGTTTTGCGTCTTCTCGGACGTGTAGTTTGTGCTTGGCGAATTCCTTTGGAACACCCGGCATGTCCTTGGGGGACCATGCAAAGATGTCCTGATTCTCACGGAGGAAATCGGCGAGCTTGTCTTCCTATTTGCTGTTTAGGTTTACCCCGTTGACGGCAAACCTCTCTGGGTGCTCGGGGTCAAGGGGTATCTTCTTCGTCTCCTTGGCCGGCTGAAAAGATCCTTGGGCATCATACTCCTTGCGATCGGGGGACAGGGCCGACTGCTTGCCGGCCATGGCCACGACCCGGTCCAACATCTTCTTTTCTTCGGCAATCACAAGGGACTCGGCCAGCCGGCTGCTGGCTGCCGCGCACTCGGAGGACTTCTTGTAATCACCGTCTATGGTGATGATGCCCTTGGTGCTCGGCATCTTCATCTTGAGGTATACATAGTGGGGAACTGCCATGAACCTGGCCAAGGCAGGTCAGCCAAGCAATGCATGGTAGGGGCTCTCCAGGTCCGCTACTTCAAACCAGATCGCTTCCCGGCGGAAATGCTCCTTGTCCCCAAATAGTACATCAATCTTGATCTTGCCAATGGGGGCTTATGACAAGCCGGGTACGATGCCATGGAACACTGTCTGGGTAGGCATGAGTTGCTTCGTCTTGACGTTCAGCTTCTCCAGGGTGTCACGATATAAGATGTTGATGCTGCTCCCGCCGTCTATCAGCACGCGGGAGAAACGGGCGGCGCGTTTGTCCGTTGCAAGGGTGGCATCCAGAAGCAACGCGTAAGAGCCGGGAGATGGCATCACCTCTGGGTGGTCGGCCTGGCTCCAGCTGATAGGTTTTTCTAACCAGTGCATGTGCTCGGCGGGGTTTGCAGCGACCATGTTGACTTCCTGGTGCTCTCGGCATTTGCTGCACCGGTCTTCGTGCTGGCTTGTAAAGATGACATAGGCAGCATGCTCATCGGGGAACTCATCATGCACGGCTCCGACTGCGGGCCGAACGGCCGGTGGCTGCGGAGCCAGAGGCGGCGGACCTGCAGGCGAAGGCGGTGGGAGCCCTTCGCCTTTGGAGATTTGGGTGAGCCAATGGCACTTCCGGGTTGTGTGGTTGGATGGCTTCGCGCCGCTGTGGAACTTGCACGGGGCGTCGAGAGTTTGCTCGTAGGAGAAGGCTGGCTGCCAAGCCGGCCTGCCACCCTTGGGTTTCTTGGGCGCGGGCCGCCCTTCGGGCGGCTCATCTTCGACTGTGGCCACCTGCCGACGGACGGGAGGCGGCACGGGGCCCTTGCGCTTGTGGTCGTTTGGGTGTGGGCGTCGGCCGGAATCCCCAGCCGGTGTCTTGGGCGCCGGGTTGAGTACTTTCCTGGACGCGTCTACTCGGAGCTTGGTCTTCATTGAGGAGTCGGCGGTGGCGTACTGGTCCGCTATGCCCAGAAGCTCGTCAAGGGTAGTCGGCTCGTCGCAGAGAAGCTTGTGCTTGAGGAGGGTGCCTTCTCAGCACCCAGCAGTGACGTATTCTATGGCTTGCACCTCGTGCACCCCCTCGCAAGAGTTGCGAAGCTCGGCCCAACGCGTGAGGTAGTCGCGAGTAGACTCGGCGGGGCCTTGTATGCACAAAGAGAGCTGTCTGGGCTTGGGAGCCCACTTGTAGGTGCTGGTGAAGTTGCGGACGAAAGCTTCTGTGAAATCTAGCCAGCTGTTGATGTTGTATGGCTTGAGGCTGTTGAGCCAGGTCCATGCCGTGCCTTGCAGCATGAGGGGCACGTATTTCACGGCAACACGCCTGTTGCCGTTGGCTATGCTAACCGCCATGGAGTAGTCGATCAACCAATCTTCCGGCTTCACGGAGCCGTTGTACTTGGGCGTGTCCCTTGGGAGCGAGAACCCTTTGGGGAAGGGCTCGTCGCGGATGCGGGGGGCGAAGCAAGGCGGACCGACATCGTCTTCTTCTTCCAGCGCCAGGGATCGCGCCAGGCGGTCGATCCAATGGCGGGCGTCGTTTTCGCCGACTCCTTCGCGGCGACCCAGCCGGCCGCTAAGAGTCAGATGCGCAACAAGCGGCGGGGTGGGATATCTCTCTCCACAGGGCCGAGGCGGAGGCGGGTTGCCCCGCCACTCCACGGCCCGAGGGTGGCCTTCTGCGTCTCGCTCGATGGAGATTCGGGTTTGGCTTCGGCTGGCAGGCGGCTCTTTCTCACGCCGCGCGCGGTCTCTACCCGTAGTCGGCGTCCGGGATGTCGCGCCGTGATCTCGGCACGGGGGAGGGCTTTCCGCGCGGGCGTTGGCTTCGTGCCGCTGCGCGGCTGCATCGATTAGCTGCTGGATGCGTCGGGTCATGTGGGGGAGTTCTTCAGCCCCCAGTCCGTCTAGCTCGTCTACGGCCACCTGGGCGGCGCGCAGGTTCTCGAGTGGGGTGGCGTAGACTGGGTGGTTGACTCCTAACGTGTCGGCAACGACAGCGCCGCGCTATCTAACAACGCCGACCCGGCTGGGCCCGCCTGGGGGGTGGCGTGCCAAAGGCGGCGCGGTGGGCTTCGCGTCGGTGGGCCTCAGCGAGGCGTTTCAAGGAGGGCGAGGCGGCGAGCTTCCAGTGCTTTAGCGTCGGCGTCGGCCGGGAGGGGGATAAACAAGTCGTGGACCGCCGCGTGCGGGGAGTCATGAGCGCTCTCGTCAGCAGCGCCGCCGTGGCCGATGACCATCACCTCGGTGGTGATAGCGCAGCCATCAACCCGGGGAAGCGGGTCATTGTAGATCGCGACGTCGATGGGGAAGGTGTCGAATGAGGCCGTGTTGGAGTCTACAGGCATCGGATCGGTGGAGCCAACCGACTCCAAGTCCCCGGCAGGCTTGCCGGAGATGTGGAGCCGGCCGAGGAGGTCGACGAGGTGGTCGGTGCCCGCGTCGGAGGCGAGCTCATCGGAGATGAGGGTCTTGTTGAGGAGATCAGCGAGGCTGCTCGCTGCGCAGGCATTGGTGACGCCTTGCAGCACGTCATGGCAAGCGCCATCGGGCGTGCCGGGCTGGCTACGCTCGCGGGGGAGGAAGAGGGTTCCCGTCAAGAACAGGTCTCCGGACGACGGTGCACCTGCCCCCATGGTGAGCGCCAAATGTCGGGTGGTAGGTGCCACATATGCCAACGGGTGGCTTATCATTGTGGGAGCCAGTAAGACGTCGCTGGTGCCTGGAAGCGGGATGAGGCGAAGACATGCACGCCGGCGAATGTTACCCAGCTTCGGGGCTCTCCGCGGAGATAACACCCCTACTGCTGCTCTGCGGGGTCTCCGCATGGTCACTAGATGAACAAGTAGCTACACGATGCTCCTTGAGCTGTTTGGCGAGAGGAGGAAGAAGGGCTCTGCCCGCCCTCTTCTCCTCCCTGTGTGGTGTTTAAAACTAGCAGGGATCAACCCTTTGGATGGGTGTCTCGGGGGGTTTATATAGGCCTACCCCCCAGGGGTACAATGGTAATCCGGGTGGGCGTGGGGCCCAGCCGTCTGTGTCTATACTCGCCGGCCTCTGCGCCGGCTGCTGGGGCCCGCCGGCTGGTAGGTCCCGCCGGCTGCCGGCTCCTTGGTCGACAGGCGGGCCCCACTGTCCAGGGCCTTGTCGGCGGCTGGTTACTATTGCTCAATCCTGGTGACGAGGGCTTCGCCGAGGTGGGCATGCCTACAGTGCCGCCATCCGGCGGGGATCGCTGTAGCCTCACCGCATCTCGTCTCCTTAATGGGGCGTCTCCTTCGAGGGAGGTGGCAAGCCGGCTGTGGGGAGCCGGCTGTGTCTTGGGCCGACTGGGGGAGGCCTGGCCGCCTTCGGGTGTCTCTCTGCCCGTAGGGGCCCATCGCCCGTGGGCCACTCTGGCAGCCCGTCGTGGATGACATCAGGGTCAACATGGCAACAGTGCCGCGCCGGACGGGTCATGGCCACCCGTACGGTGCACTGTACCAGGCGTCCTCCGGGATTCGGGGGTGGCAGGCCTTACTGTAGCCACACCCTGTCACATCGCCGTTATGTGGATGCAGACTTTGAGGGTACGATCTTGACCGCTTTGTGGGAGCCGGCTTCTTGGAGTCGGCCCTCTCGCGGCCGACTTCTCGAAGCCGGCCCTCCCACGGCTTTCTTCATGAGGACTGAAGTCGGGTTGCCTTCCGATATCCGGCCTGGGAGACAGCCGGCAAGGGGAAGGCGGCCCCATGTCTTGGATTCTTGAGGGCCGGATCGGCTCATAATTTTTTCAGAAGGGCTAGGGGAAGCCGGCTAGGCTACCCATGGTTACCGACTCCGACACAGGCGTAGACTACTTTTGTCAGGATAGCTTGTACTAGTTGCCCCCCTTCAAATTAGCCCGCCATTGTTGGCTCCCTTCCTGCTCGATATTTGGGAAGAGGACCAGGGCCTCTATAAATAGGACTAGCCACCGCAGTGGAGAGGGGGGATCTCACACACAAGATCGCCGAGCCCAAGAACGCCTCAACCTCAGGAGGCCGTTCTTCCCTTGTGTTGTCATCATCAGCCCAAGAGGCAATCCACCACCATCACACTGGAGTTGGGTGTTACACCGCGATAGTGGCCCGAACCAGTATAAACCCTGTGTCCTGTGTTGTGAGTTCGTCGAGTTCGTCTGCGAGATCCTAGCAAGCTAGAGCGTAAATCGGTTAGAGGGATAGACTTCGCGTGCACCCCAGTGTTCGAACCTCAAGGGTTTGTCGGGACCCCAACCCTGACATAACTATCACATAAAGCATCCTTTTCACGATCTACAAGCATAGAATTTTTATTACTCTCCACATATGCAAATTTATTTTCATCAATAGTAGTGGGAGAAAACTCAACAAAATAATTATCATGTGAGGCATAATCCAATTGAAAACTAAAATCATGATGACAAGTTTCATGGTTATCATTATTTTTAATAGCATACAAGTCATCATAATAATCATCATAGATAGCAACTTTGTTCTCATAAACAATTGGAACCTCTTCTGAAATAGTGGAATCATTACTAAATAAAGTCATGACCTCTCCAAATCCACTTTCATCAATATAATCATCATAAATAGGAGGCATGCTATCATCATAATAAAGTTTCTCATGAAAACTTGGGGGAAAAATATCATCTTCATCAAACATAGCTTCCCCAATCTTGTGGTTTTGCATATCATTAGCATCATGGATATTCAAGGAATTCATACTAACAACATTGCAATCATGATCATCATTCAAATATTTAGTGCCAAACATTTTATAGAATTCTTCTTCTAGCATTTGAGCACAATTTTCCTTTCCATCATTCTCACGAAAGATATTAAAAAGATGAAGTGTATGAGGCAAACTCAATTCCATATTTTTTTGTAGTTTTCTTTTATAATCTAAACTAGTGCTAAAACAAGAAACAAAAAGATTCAATTGCAACATTTAAAGATATACCTTCAAGCACTAACCTCCTCGGCAACGGCGCCAAAAAAGAACTTGATGTCTACTACACAACCTTCTTCTTGTACTCGTTGTTGGGCCTCCAAGTGCAGAAGTTTGTAGGACAGTAGCAAATTTCCCTCAAGTGGATGACCTAAGGTTTATCAATCCGTGGGAGGCGTAGGATGAAGATGGTCTCTCTCAAGCAACCGTGCAACCAAATAACAAAGAGTATCTTGTATCCCCAACACACCCAATACAATGGTAATTTGTATAGGTGCACTAGTTCGACGAAGAGGTGGTGATACAAGTGCAATATGGATGATAGATATAGGTTTTTGTAATCTGAAAATATAAAAACAGCAAGGTAACTAATGATAAAAGTGAGCATAAACGGTATTGCAATGCATTGAAACAAGGCCTAGGGTTCATACTTTTACTAGTGCAAATTCTCTCAACAATAATAACCTAATTGGATCATATAACTATCCCTCAACATGCAACAAAGAGTCACTCCAAAGTCACTAATAGCGGAGAACAAACGAAGAGATTATGGCAGGGTACGAAACCATGTCAAAGTTATCCTTTCTGATCGATCTATTCAAGAGTCAGTACTAAAATAACATGAAGTTTTTCTTTCCGTTCAATCTATCATAGAGTTCGTACTAGAATAACACCTTAAGACACAAATCAACCAAAACCCTAATGTCACCCAGATACTCAAATATCACCTCAAGTATCCATGGGTATGATTATACGATATGCATCACACAATCTTAGATTCATCTATTCAAACCAACACTAAGTACTTCAAAGAGTGCCCCAAAGATTCTACCGGAGAGTCATGACAAAAACGTGTGCCAACCCTATGCATAGGTTCATGGGCGGAACCCGCAAGTTGATCACCAAAACATACATCAAGTGGATCAATAGAATACCCCATTGTCACCACAGGTATCCCACGCAAGACATACATCAAGTGTTCTCAAATCCTTAAAGACTCAATGCGATAAGATAACTTCAAAGGGAAAACTCAATCCATTACAAGAGAGTAGAGGGGGAGAAACATCACAAGATCCAACTATAATAGCAAAGCTCACGATACATCAAGATCGTACCACCTCAAGAACATGAGAGAGAGAGAGATCAAACACATAGCTACTGGTACATACCCTCAGCCCCGAGGGTGAACTACTCCCTCCTCGTCATGGAGAGCGTCGGGATGATGAAGATAGCCACCGGAGAGGGATTCCCCCCTCCAGCAGGGTGCCGGAACGGGTCTAGATTGGTTTTCGGTGGCTATGGAGGCTTTTGGCGGTGGAACTCCCGATCTATTCTACTCTCCGAAGTTTTTAGGGTATATGGGTATTCATAGGAGGAAGAAGTACATCGGTGGACCTCCGGGCTGTCCATGAGGCAGGGGGCGCGCCCATGGGGGTGCGCGCGCCCCCCACCCTCGTGGGCAGCCCGGGACTCTCCTGGTCCATCTCCGATACTCCGTGGGCTTCTTCTGTTCCAAAAATAAGTTTCGTGAAGTTTCAGGTCAATTGGACTCCGTTTAATTTTCCTTTTCTGCGATACTCTAAAACAAGGAAAAAACAATAACTGGCACTGGGCTCTAGGTTAATAGGTTAGTCCCAAAAATAATATAAAAGTGTATAATAAAGCCCATAAACATCCAAAACAGATAATATAATAGCATGGAACAATCAAAAATTATAGATACGTTGGAGACGTATCAGCATCCGCGACGAATGGCTCACTCGCCACCTCGGCCAAGAAAAGCCAAAATCCATGGCAGCCCTTACGACACTCATGACCCGCTTTTGTGCGGGCGAGGACAGTGGTTGGCCCATAGCAAAAGCAATGCAAGCGACGCCGGCACCCCTGAAGCTAAAACTAGTAAAGACAAGTCTCGACGCAACAGATACAAATGTCGAAACAACAGTGATAACACCGAGGACACGACAGTTAATGTCGGATTCAGGGGCTCTAAGTCCGGTCAGCGGAAGAAGCCTTTCCAAAAGAACAATTCAGGCCCATCCATCTTGGACCGCATACTTGATCGTCCGTGCCAGATTCATGGCACCCCAGACAAACCAACCAATCATACAAACAAAGATTGCTGGGTTTTTAAACAGGCCGGCAAATTAAACACTGAGAACAGGGAAAAGGGATCGCAAAGCAAGGACGATGATGAAGAGCCCCAGCAACCGAACATAGGGGGACAGAAGAAGTTTCCCTCTTAGGTCAAAATGGTGAACATGATATACGCTACCCACATCCCCAAGAGGGAGCGCAAGCGTGCGCTCGGGGAAGTCTATGCGATAGAGCCAGTCGCCCCAAAATTTAATCCATGGTCGTCATGCCTGATCACCTTTGATCGCCGGGATCATCTGACTAGTAACCGTCACGGTGGCTCAGCCGCACTTGTCCTAGACCCAATAATTGATGGGTTCCACTTGACTCGCGTCCTTATGGACGGGGGTAGGAGCCTTAATCTGCTCTATCAGGATACAACGTGAAAAATGGGCATTAACCCATCTCGGATCAAGCCCACCAGGACTACCTTCAAAAGAGTCATACCAGGTGTAGAGGCCCGCTGTACAGGCTCAATCACACTAGAGGTTGTCTTTGGATCTTCGGACAACTTCCGAAGTGAGGAGTTAATCTTCGATATCATTCCTTTCCGCAGCAGCTATCACGCACTACTCGGACGAACTGCGTTCGCTCAATTCAACGTAGTACCACACTACGCTTATCTCAAGCTCAAGATGCCCGGTCCATGTGGCGTCATAGCAGTCAACGGAAATACGGAACACTCCCTCCGTACAGAAGAGCACACAGCTGCCTTAGCAGCAGAAGTACAGAGCGGCCTTCTCAAGCAGGACCTTAATTCGGCTGCCGAGCCCACGGACACCGTTAAGAGGGTCTGAACTACTCTGCAGTAGGAGAGCTCGGCTCGTCAGGAGCTCGACTAGCAATCCAGCCTCCGTCGTAGTTCCGATCAAGTGGTGGCATTCGTGCCGCGCGTACATAACTACGCACTCAAAATCCCATGGGCATCGACGGAGGCATAGCTAGCTTGTGCTCCGTAGTACGGCTCAACCGACATCGGATACACACATACTTTCACTTTTACTTGTTTCCTTTTCAGGTCTCAATCCCACAGGCACCATCCGGTGGTCTGGTTATCGGTCCTCTTGAAGGATAAACACACCAAGACGGCGAGAAACACAGACATGTGGGGGACTTTTTAGGTGATTCCGTTAACGATAACACTACCTATTTTTCAGGACCCACGTGCAGCTCTCCCTTGGTTTCGGCATGTCAAATAGCATGTCACTTATCGCACTACCTGTATCTATGCGCCTTGACGTACTAATCTATACCTACTATTAAAGGGAATAGGTATTCTTGGTTTGGTTCAGTCCTTTCATACTGTTGGCTCGTACACACACTAAGTGATCAGGGCCAGGTACTTGTATGTTGATGGGCCTTTTATAGGCTTTCATAGAAGCCGTGAAACATAATTCGGTAAAAAATCAACATTCAAAAAGATAGATTTTGGTATTAATAAATAGAATATTCAAATAGATGAGGCTAATTAAAAGAAGGATTTGAGGTAAAAATGTAGGATAATTAAAAGGAAGGATCTGTAGGCTTCAATGTGTTGGGGCTACTAAATTAGAAAAGGAAGAATTTCATTTCCGACTGAAACGGACGAGGACGTCATGGTAACTAAAAGTAGGATTATACTTAAATGGAATCAGTGGGAGATTATGCCCGGCAAAGAAAATATGAACACTGCTAAACTGCATCGTAATTTTTTATGTCATTTTGTAGAAGGAAGTTGCGTTGCGGCATGTTCTTCATAGTGACTCCAGTGTCGAGGGACATTATGCTTGCACAAAACATCAATTTTTCCCGTTGCAATGCACGGGCATATGGGCTAGTTAAATTACAATGAGAACCGTCTGCGGCTAGAGCTCTAGGAATCCAACTTTTTACATTGGTACCTTTTCTATTTTCTTTTATTTTTCAATTTTTTCAGCTCCCTTGTGGATAACCCTATCAGGTAGCAACCGTACACTTTGGTACGTTTCATGTTTGCCAAGGGCTGCACAGCACCCCGCAATATGGCAACAAAAGTCCGAACACTTTTTATAAGTATAGTTCGGCACCCCGAATTTAGCATTATATGCATTTTCTTCGAATCATGTCTTTGGTCAATAGTTGGGTTACCCGGCTCCTATGCTTGCTACCTTACGTTCCACTATATCGGCTAAGGTAGTAAAGGGAGAAGTACTGCGATTGTGCCTTGGTTTATCCAAAGGATAACCTCAGTAGAGAAAGTCAAAAACTGACTGTCATGATGTGGCGAGAGCCGGTCAGCTATTCGGAGGATACAAATCGTTGGAAATTTCTTCCGCATTACGCGAAGGATTGGTACTTCCCGATCAGATGCTTATAGCACTCTAGTTTGGATACTAGGGGTTGTGCCCATGTTTTTATTGTCGCACTCCTATGGCTAAGTGAGGGCGTTACAGCCGCATAGTCTGGTTGCCTAGTTTGTTGCGCTAAACAACTCCTTCAAGGACCATCTAATTGGATCAAGATTGTTTAGATTCCATCCCGAACACCCCCGTACTACCTACATGGGGGCTGAAGCCGACGACTGGTTAACCCTCAGATTTCATACCACACGGCCGCACAGGAAGTAAAAATTAAAAAACATAATGAAGCATTATATTGCATAAACAATTTGTTTTATACAAGGCAGAGGGATCTCGAGTACATTCATTCAAAGATAGTGTCCTTCGCACAATGATCCGCAACAATGCGGGACCCCTCTTAAACATCGCCGAAGTATCGCTCAGGTGTGCGGTGCTCCTTGCCCTCCGGCGGCCCCCCGGTCGCTAACTTGACAATGTCCAGCTTCGCCCACCAGACCTTGCAATAAGAGAAGGCCAGACGCGTGCCATCGATGCAGACGGACCGCTTGATGACATCCAGCTGAGGACAGGCATCCACCAGCTTCTTCACGAGGCCGAAGTAGCTGTTGGGAATAACTTCGACTGGCCACAGCCGGACTATCATATCCTTCATGGCCAGTTCGGCCACCCTGTGCAGCTCGACCAACTGTTTCAGCTGATCGTTGAAGGGCACCAGATGTTTTGGCGCACAATATTGCGACCAAACAGCTTCTCCGTGGAGCTCCCTTCTTTGGCTTGGAAGAACTCCACAGCCCTCGGTCACACTGCATGGCAGATCAGCAAAGGCCCCTTGAGAACTCTGAATCCGGGTTAGTAAAAGAAATTTCCTCTTCACACTCCTGCTTTGCATATATAATACCTTACCCGCCGCGATCTTCTTGGCCTCCTGGATCTCATGGAGGGTGTCCTGGGCTTCAATCCGGGCCACTTCCGCACTCTTACGAGCCTTGACAAGTTCGGCCTCTTGAGCCGACGCATTGTTCTCCAAGGTCTCGGACTTCCTCACCGCGTCCTGGAGCTCCTGCTGGCCTTCATTGACCGAGCGTTGAGTCTCTTACGGGCGGCCTGCTCCTTGATAGCCTTCCCCTCGGCTTCGACCAGGGTCGCTTTCAGGGCCTCGACCTCGGTCGTCGCCTCTTTTCACATCATGGTATTCCGATCATTGCATATCATTTTCCCCTTTTGTCGAATCCATAATAGGTTATTACTTACCTTGTTTTTCCTGGAGCTGCCTCTTCATCTAGCCCGGCTCGTCCTCGACCTCCGCCAGTTTCTGCTTCAGTCCAGAGACTTCGGCAGTATGCGAGGCCGCGGCCAACAATGACGCATGCGCATACACTTCAGACAAATTTAGTTCGTTTCCTGCAATAGGAGATTGATCCTCTATCCGTTTTTTTTTCTTTTTGAACACCGGACAGTGTCTCAGGGGCTACTGTCTATATTGGGATTTTCTCCTTTTTTGCGCTGCTTATGTCAAAACCTATGAACAGGCTGCTGCAGGCTTCGGTTAGTCCGCTTTTGGCGGACTGAACCCTTTCAATCACAACTAGGGAAAACCCTATACACAGAATCTTAGCAGCAGCGCGGCTCAAAAAGGAGCGTTGTAGCTAATTAGCAGTAGTGCGGGTGTGGAAAACCCGCTACTGACAAGTGCTTAGCAGTAGCGCGCTCGGCGTAACCCGTGCTGCTACAAATATGGACCGACATTGCCCACCCAACTCCATTTAGCAGCAGCGCGGTGCCGCGAGCCGCGCTACTGCTATAGCTGTAGCAGTAGCGCGGTTTTTCTGAGGTTGCTGCTGCTAATTTTCAAATCTGGCACACTTCTGGTTCCGGTTAGCAGTAGTGCTTGTACCGAAAGCACGCTGCTGCTACTTTCTTAGCAGCAGCGCGTTTTACGTCCCGCGCTACTGCTAATCCGCACCGACCACCTTTTCCCGACCCACCCTCCCCCTCCCCCTCCCCCTCCTCCCCCTTTCCCCTACCTCTCCCACTCTCACTCTTCTTCTTCCTCAATACTTCTCCCCCATTACT